>NW_022103918.1:3834947-3840605 GCF_000313985.2 Echinops telfairi | reverse complement strand
GAAAATGTATTTAATAACTGAAAATAAAAAGCTAAAAGGAAAATGAAAACAAAGAGAAAAAGGAAGGGGGAAAAAGCAAAGAAATGAAAACATAGGGAAGAGAATGGGAAACAAAAATAAGAATGAAGAGAACGTGGGAGGAAGACAGGACCCGGAGAGGAAATACTGCAGGGAGGATGAGTTAGGACATCTGCTATGGATTTGCTTCCTCTACCCGTTTGCTCAGGTGAGGTGGCAGAAGACAAAGAAGGAAAGACTGCATCACCCAATCTCCCTTTTGCCAACCGAGATGGTACCTGGAGAGTTCTCTTATTTTGAAGTATTTTGTGTCCGCTCAGAGGGTTGCTGAAGTCAGGGTGCATATTCTCAGAAGGAAGTCTTTCCGAGCTAGAAGACAAATGGAAGCAGGGTACTAGCTTTTGGAAGGAGTTGCTGAGATTTAGGACAGATATTAGGCCTCTCATCTGTCACCGAATCTCTTACTGATCTGATGAGGCAGTGTTTTTGTGCCTTCAAACATAGTGGGGTGAGCCAAGTGCTGATCCACAAGGGCATGACTCTGACTTCTGGCAGATCTGGGCTATATTAGGGTGGTTTCTCACCAGCCAATTGGATAGGTGAAGTTAGTCATTGACCATGCTCTGGTACAGGGAACAGGTGAGACAGGCACAGCGCTGGTCACCAGGCACTGATGTGGGAACTTGTGCTGCCAGGGCACTATCTCCATCAAATACTGCTTGCAAAAAATTCTATAGGGTCACGCTTACTCGTCCCATTCTATCTGTCTGTTCTCTCACTGTTTTTTCTGCTACTTCTCCTATCTGATAATCAATTCATTTATCTATCTTTTCTTTCTGAACTCCATTGTTCCAGGATTGTCATTCAAATCTGTTTCATCCGGGCTGCTGTTCTTTTTAAAGGGTCTGGGTAAGGTGTCTCCTGAATCCATCATATTGATGTATGTCTCTGCCAAACTTTCATTTAAAAATTTAATTATTTTCTCCTATTTAGTTTTATTCAAGGAAATTTAAGAGGTAAAAAGGTAAATAGGAAAGATTTTATAGAAGGTTATTCAAAGTCTGTTACAAAGTATTAGACTTGTCAAGAAATTCAACATGTACCTTGGAGAAGAGAAGATTTAGGGAAGATATTATAACTATATTCAAATATTTAAATTCTTTCATATATAAGAAATTAGACTCTATGATTGGTGTGCCAATTTTTATGTGTGCAATTTTCAGATAGATTCAGCTCAATGTAAGGACAAATTTTCCCTTAGTTTTATTTTTAAATGAAATATATTGTTTGTCAGAATGGAAAATCCCTATTGTTTGAGTTATTCAAACAGAGAGCAACTGGGTGATAAAGTAGATAGAATAAACGATTTTATGTTATGTAAAAACTGGAAAAGGATATACATTATTTCAAATGCCGGTTACATGGTTTATGGGCAGTATAAAATTGGTCTAACTACTTAAATTTAAATTTCCTGAGACCCAACTTTTTAATTTATACTATGGTGATAATAATACTTCTTTCATTGAGTTTTTGTGAGGATTTGCTAAAGTACCCAAAGCACTGACCATAGAATTTGGTACCTATTTTGTTATTGTTATGTGTTGCTAAGTTGGTCCCAACGCACAGCGAATCTATGTACAATAGGACCAAATATTGCGTTGTCCAGTGCCATCCTCACAAGTATTACTGTTTGAGGCACTGTGTCAATCGAGCCCATGATGTAGGTCAGATTTGATCTTTGTCGTTTTATGGTTAATGTTAATGCCATCTTGTGGGAACAGGTCTGGCCGCAGGGGAGTGAGGCAGATGGAGTCACCAACCAACATGTGCACACACAGACTCCGGAGACCAGGCTCTGACGGCGCAGATCTATTTTATTGTTGTCTTTACACAGTTTACATAAGGCGCATAAGCCAATCTATTGTTACCGCACTTACTTCCTTGTTCTCAAACTTTTCCTTGTAAGGCTGTAAAATCGTGCTAAAGAGGAAGAGGCAGGCTTTGCCTTGGGCTAGAGCAAGCAGAGGAATCTGGAAGCGTACAGGGCTGGCCAGTCTCAGAGCCATTGTGTCTCACCAGTGTGCGGGGAGCCATTGTCGCAGAGACACTCTGCTTTCCACGCCGTTCCTCCGGCATGCCTTCTAACTCCACAGTCATCACCCCACACCACCTATTTGGTCTGATCGGTAGTAAGCCTAAGCACAACGGACGGAAACACCGTCCTGGCCTGCACCATCCTCCAACTATTCCTCTGCTTGAGCCCAATGAGGAAGCCACCGTTTCAATCCGTTTCTTTGAGAGCTGCTTTTTCACTGCCCCTCTGCTTTGCCAAGCACGGGGCTGATCTCTCCTGACCACAAGTCCAAAGTATGGGAGATGGGATCTCACCATCCTTACCTCCAGGAAGCTCTCTCGTCTTACTTCGTCCAAGGCAGACTGGTTTCTCCTTTGGCAGCCCATGGTCCTTTCAATATTCATGTCCAGCCCCACCATTCAAATGCAGAGATTCTTCCTTGATCTTCCTTATTCGGTGTGCATCTTTCACAAGCATATGAGGCAATTGAAAATACCATGGCTTAGGTCAGGTATCCCTTAAGCCTCTAATAACATGCTTGCTTTTCAATATTCTAAAGAGGTCTGGTGCAGCAGATTGAACGAATTCAGTGTATCTCTTGATCCCTTGACAGCTGCTTCCATGAGCATTGATTGTGGACCCAAGTAAGACAAGATCCTTGACAACCTCAACCCTTTCTTCATTGATCATGATGTTACCTACTGGTACACTTGGGAGGATTTAGTTATTTTGTTTTGCTTTTTACATTGAATTGTAATCCATACTAAATCCTGCAATAAAAGTTTGTTGTAGAATACATTTATTCATTACATGTTAAGTAGGCGAGGATACATTTGATGTAATTTCTAATATTAATAATTTTTTATATAATTTCCAAATTTAGCAGTTTTTATATCTAGGAGAAATTCAACATTAAGGGTAATTTGCTATAGTAAATATCTTTGAAGGAGTTGTGTTTCAGATCACACTTTCCTAAAATCTTCCATAAACATGTATTACTACAAATTTATTCCTGTCTCTTGGTATCTTGATTATTGGACTCAAGAAATTCTTATTTCAATGCTATTGGTTTATAATTTCAATAAATATGTTCCTTACCAATTCAATTCAGATTTCATTAATTTCTTTAGAAATCTCTTATTCTACTCTTTGAGAGAAGTAAATTTATGTGTCATGCCATGCTGATTCAGTATGCTTACATTTAAATTTTAAAAATGTTTTTTATTATATTTGATAACATGGCAATATATTATTGAAAATAAAACTTAATAAGATAATTGTGATAATATTTCCTATGCCTGTGTATCTAGACAAAAATCATATAAGCCAATACCTTCTTCAATTGAAAATTTATTTAAGAAAATCATACAGAATTCCTTAAAATTGTCTTGTATTTACTTTCCTTTTATTGTAATCCAAGCAGAATGTTTCACTCTTTATAAATTTAATAATTCATTTGTTTGTTTCTGCATGTATTTCATATATTATTCTGTAAAATAGTATCAGCCAGTTTTGTTTTTGTCTTCACTTCAAAAATGCTTAAAATAAAAATATAATGGGAGTTATTAAACACACACACACACACACACACACATATATATATAAGACATTAGTATTAGGATTGAACTATAGAATGGTATGATAACTGTATTAGCTCCCCATAAAATGATTTGGGAATAAAAAAGAAAACAAAATAAAACAAAGATAGAGAGAGACAGGTGATGATTGTACAACTCTCCTCAATATAATTGAACTATTGTATTGTATAGTTTGTGATTTATATCCCAATAAAACTTTTTCTTAATTATTTTATTGGGTGCTCGTACAATTCTTATCACAATCCATCCATATATTCATTGTGTCAAGCACATTTGTACATTTGTTGCTATCATCATTCTCAAAATATTTTCTTTCTACTTCACCCTTGATATCATGTTCTCATTTCCCCCCTCCCTCACCACACCCCTGTCTCTCATGAACACTTGATAATTTATAAATTATTATTTTGTCATATCTTACACTGATGTCTCCCTTCACCCACTATTCTGTTGTCTATTCCCCAAGGAGGAGGTCAGTTTCTCCTCTCTACCTCACCTTCCCTCCACCCTCTAGGCATCGCCACTCTCACCAGTGGTCCTGAAAGGATCATCTGTCCTGGATTCCCTGTGTTTCCAGTTCCTATCTGTACCCGTGTACATCCTCTGGTCTAGCCAGATTTGTAAGGTAGAATTTGGTAGTGCAGGGAGGAAGTATTTAAGAACTAGAGGAAAGTTGTAGAGGAAAGTCTCCTCCCCAAGACCCTTCTGTAAGGGGGTGTCCAGTTGTCTATAGATGGCCTTTGGTTCTCCACTCTGCACTCACCCTCATTTACAATGATATGACTTTTTTGTTCTTTGATGCCTGATACCTGATCCCTTTGACACCTTGTGGTCACACAGGCTGGTGTGCTACTTCCATGTGGGCTTTGTTGCTTCTGAGCTAGATGGCCGCTTGTTTATCTTCAATTCTTTAAGACCCCAGATGCTGTATCTTTTGATAGAAGGGCACCATCAGCTTTTTTCACCACATTTGCTTATGCACACATTTGTGTTCAGTGATCATATTGGGAAGGTGGGCACATCTGATGTGATATGTTGTTCTTTGATGACTGATACCTGGTCCCTTCTACACCTTGTGGTCACACAGGCAGGTGTGCTTCTTCTATGTGGGCTTTGTTACTTCTGAGGTAGATGACTGCTTGTTTACCTGCAAGCCTTTAAGAATCCAGACGCTATCTTTTGATAGGTGGGCACCATCAGCTTTTTTCATCACATTTGCTTATGCACACATTTGTCTTCAGCTATCATGTCGGGAAGGAAAAAATTTTTTTTAAAAAGGAAAAAAAAAGTGCATTCTAACCTTCATTCCTTTATATACTATGCCCCAGTGAGAACGCATTGGTTTATGATACAGTAACAACACCCAATGGAGCATAACTTCTTTTATGCTCAATATATCTGTTTATTGTAGGTAAAATCAAGGTTTTACTTTATAAAATAACTCTTTTGTAAAGCTTTCCCTCTATACTTACATGTTAGTCTGCTCACCGCATGGCAGCTTTTCAAACCAGCAGTTCCCTATTGACTCACAGAGTGCCCACCTCGATTAAACCTCCATAGAATCCCCTCTTTTCACTGACTAAATATGTGACCAGCCATGTCCTCAGAAAGTGCACTGCAAGGTAGATTACTGAAGATATCTGAAATTTAGGACAGATATATCTATAGAGATAATAACTAGACTCCTCGATTCTTAGGGTTATGGCAGGGGGCATTGGGGAGTGATTGGAGCTAAACTTAATGGATAGAAGGAAAAAAATAGTTTTAAAATTCATTGTGATGATGAATGAACAACTTGTTAATTTAAACACTAAATTATAAGATATGTGAATTAATATGTCAATTAAACTGTTAAAAATTCTACCTTACATATCTGGCTGGACTGGAGGAGGTGCACTGGCACAGATAGGAACTGGAAATACAGTGAACCCAGGACAGATGAAACCCCAGGACCAGTGGAGAGAGTGG
>NW_022103918.1:3829351-3834034 GCF_000313985.2 Echinops telfairi | reverse complement strand
AAAAAAAAAGAAAGATATCTTATGCAACTGATTAACCTTAAAAAAATGTGAATTTGGACTCAAAATCACTAGGAAACTGACAAACCAAGTTTGGAAAATTGGCAGGAGTCAAAGAAGCTGTGCATCAGGAGCCACGTGAAGGGCATCCATCAGGGACCATATGGTTTGCAAACCATCATTGTTGGCTGCTGCATGCAATCTGACCTCCAAGTGTTCCCTCTGACTCTGAGCCACTATCACGAGGTACAACTTCCCAGGCGTTCTAGTCGGTGGAGCTTAAAGTACATGCATATGGACTGGTTGTACTTGAGGGCAAAGCAGGCAGGAATTTGCCTTCCTTCCTCAAACACACTTACAACATATAGAGTTGTCTGTTGGAGGTGAGCAAATGCAGTTATTCTTATGAGACTATATACAAAGTGAAATTACTATAAAAAGAGATATTGGTATATCTAAGTGCAGTGAAGATTAGGGAGAGATTCTAGACCCCCCACCCAAATTGTTTTTTAACACAAAAGTCAAAGAAACAAATGATTGTCTGTTTCTTTTTAAATTTTTCTTTAAAATTTGTAAAGCAATAACTACACCTTGTATTTTATTTGGTTAACAATTACTAAAATATAAAATATAAACCCAGAAACAGATTACATGTCTTTACATCTTTTCCTCCTTATAAAATTCTAGTTAGGTAGTTAGTGTTTTGATTCCCCCATGCCCTGCCAGTGTCTTGGGTGCTTGCAGACATCTGCTTAGTCCTGGTAAGATTCTGTAAGAAGTACGATAGTAACTCCAAAGGAACTTAGCAGATATAAGGCCCTGGAGAGTCCAATGGTTAATGCTATGAATAAACAAGCTAAAGGTTGAACCTACTCAGAAAACTGGCCTGCATATCTACCTCCAAAACTGTAGTCCTCGTAAAGCCTCTGGATAACTGTTCTATTCTAACGCACCTGAGGTTGCCATTATTGTAATCAAAGAAATTAATAAAGCAGTGCTCAGGTCCAAATAGCTTTAGGTTCAGGAATTTGCAAATTAGGAAGGAAACATTTCCCCTTTCAAATTGATTTCTGTTTGGTCTCTTGGGGCTATATCCAATCATGTGGGAGAAAGGATGGTTGCATAAAACACGGGTTCATGATTTGTAGCCTACTGATCCATCCACTCTGTGTTCAATTGGGGCTCACGGTGACCCTGGCTGGAATTGTCCAGGCTGTGAATCTCTGTGGGAACAAGGATGGCTGATTTGGAACTTGAGATGGTGAGGCTGGGCATCCATATTTTGAATAACATTGCAAAATTTATTTGAAAATTTATAAACTTAAGCATTAAACTGTTTCTTGACAGTCAGGAAGATTAGGGAGAATGGTGTTGTCTCCACCAAATGTCTATGCTAAAAGAAAATTAGCTGGCTATGTCACAAAGTGGTTTCTTTGAAAAGCAAGGCACACATTTGAAGCCTGCAGGGAAGACCCGTTTAATGAAAAGACCCAAGCTATGCATGCACACATTAAAGGTACCTGAGTATGTGTACTAGAAAACAACTACAGTAGGTTACACATGTGTGCCACACACATGCTTAAATGTCACCACTAAAAGCCACCAATACCCTCAACCATGCTTCCCAAGTGGTGGTGGGGAGGCTTAAAAAAACAGGAATATACTGTGCCACTTCCTCTTTTCTTTCTGAGGGGCCTCCTGGCCACCCATTGTCCATGTGAATTCTCAGTGGCTTCCTGCTCAAAGGTACATGCTTTCTAGTGGTAGCATGAACTATCTGAGATTGTATTACCCAGAGCTTCTTTCCATTCAAAAGAAGTTACTTGGACTTACAAACATGATTTTGCCGCATTAATCCTTTCTGTGTAGAAAAGTAAAAATGGGGGAAATCATCCGCAAACAAACATTATCAGTATTTCAAGCGCAGGTTAACTTAAATTAAATCAAATTTGCTAAATGAGAAAAAATAGAGCAATGCATTTTTAATAAAGTATTGTAGAATTACATATACCTCTGAAATTATATTACTCAGCATTTGGTAACTTTTATTTTTTAAATAACAAGATATTTGTGCTCCTGTACAAAAGTGATTTAGATGCACATTTATGTTTTTGAAAAAGTAAATTTTCACTGTGCACTAAATCCATCTCCTGATTCTCTGAACAATCATGTAAAATTTACAAGAGATTACAAAGGGAGTTTCAACCCAAGTGTTTGAAATATAATTGTCTTATCTGTGGTTTTTTAAAGTATGTATAAACTGAAAAGTTATTTGAGTGAAAGAGATATTACGAAAGGAAGGTGCTATATGTTTTTAGACATCTTTTTGGTGTTAAGAGTGTTCCAGCCAACTGTATTGAAATGAATGGAAGCAATTATCGAAGGAAGCTGCTGACCTTTCTGAAAAGCTGCCAATCCATACTACCTCCTGCAATGCTCATCCCTTTATTCGTGCTTAACAAACCTTGTCACCCTTGTCCTGGTGACTCAGAAGCCCTTAACTTTTCCCCTTTTGTTGTCTTTGGGGTATCTGCAGCCTGGCTGTCTGTTAAAACACCTCTCAATTGCCAATTAAAAGACATTTAAGAATGAGTGCCTAGGGATGAATTAACTGAGCAAGTTAACCTGGGGAAGATTGCGGTAGGGATACAGACTCTCATCATCACAGCTTTATAGACTGACTCCTGTGCACTGTGGGGGGAGTGGAGGAGGGAGGTCCTTGCTTATGGTTTGCACATCAGTCAGAGGGCATCTCAATCGAGTTTTTCAGTGTGTAAACAATGTGACAAATAGACAATAGTTGCTTTCTTTTTCTCCCCACCTCCCCCACAGTGTGTGCATTTTCCCTCAAGTGAAAGAAATGCAAATATTTAAGCACTGCTTTGCAGAAACTCTTAACAGGTACCTGTAGGTCACATGAATAAATTCCTTTAGGATAATCTTACCCAGAACATCCCCTGGCTTTATAATGCAGACTTAACAGGTAAGCGCTGGATCACCCCAATTCAGCTTCACAATCATTTGCATGATTATTAAGCAGACTGCTCAAGTAGTGAACTATTCTCACACGCAGAGAAGAAAAGAAAAATCTTACATTTAAATGATTGGCTATTTGAACCCTAACCAAGGTTTTCTTGTTGCTGTGGTTGTGGGAGGGAGGGCAGATTGTGTTTAGGAATTTTTGCATTTATACTCTTTATTAAGGAGCATTTCTGGACACTGAATCTTTAAAATCTAATATGGAATGACTTGTTAAACTTCTCATAATAAAGCAAAAAGAAATGAGATGGGAGAATTTAAAACATGCAATACTGAAGTAAATCTTGTATTTTTCAGAATTATCATAGATTATTGTAACTGGTTGTTGCCAACATATAAAATCTTATTTGTTTAAAACTGGTTGGGTCCAGGGAAAGAAAAGAAGCCATATCGTTTTACCGTAAATATTCTCTGCATAACTAAGCTCTCGTTTTTAACACCTCTGAGATGTCATCATGAGTCCTAAATTTTAGCAGTGAAAACTGAGATATATAGACAGATTAGATTATTTGTCTAAAACTATGTGACTAGTAAGAGACAGCAGAGACAATAAAAATCAAACACAATTTTCAAATTCAAATAAAGTTCTCCTTGAATACAGTCAATGATTTTTGGCTCTGTGTCTACAGGGCTCCCTTCCTAAACAAAAGGTTGAGGAACCAGCCACTCTGCATGAGAATGAAGTGATTGCTTGCTTACAGCTTTACATCTGAGACCAAATGAGCAGTTGTATTTTGTCCGATATGGTCTACTCCAAATTTGAATTGGTTTGATTACAGTGGGTTTTTTGTGGTGGAGTGAAATTCCTTAACATGACTCTTCTATTCATGTCTCCGTGGTTGCTCATTGGGCTCTTAAGCTCAGACTGCAGTTCAGAACCACCAGCTACTCGGCTAGAAAAAGATGATGCTTTTGACTCATCTAAAGAGTGACCATCTTGTAAACTCAAGGGGCAGTTCTACCCTCTCCTTTAGGGTTACTGTGAGGCCTAATGGGCTCAAAGGCAGTGGGTTTGGTGTTTTGGTGTCCATGTCTCTCTAACCCCCACTAAATGTTTGTGTGGGCCTATGCAAATAGGACAGGGTAACACTAATAGAAGTGGTTGATCCATGACGGTTGTCATCTGCCTGGTTGGAAGGATGAGCCATTTTTGAGGCAGGAGGAGAGAAACAGTCCAGGGCCACTGGAAGTAGAGCCAGCGTGCAACACTTTCAAGATCTCTGTGCAGTGGTGGAGGCAGAGACCAAAGGTACGACAGTAGCATGTTAGTCTCTAGATATTGTCATTATGCACCCCTGGCAGACATGTGTCAGAAGCTGCCTCTCAAAGTACGATCAGAATGCTAGGAGTTGCATTACAAATGTTTTTATGGCAATGTGTTTTCACATGAGATCCTTCCTTGATGGTGTTTCCTTCTTCCTGTTCCATCAAGTGCCAAGATCATTCATAAGGCAGAAGTGTTGCCATCTTCCAAATCAGTCCATTGGTTTGGAATTATGGTATTTTATTTAAGTTGGAGTAAGAAAGAAAAGTATTTATTATGTGTTAATTACTAACTAATCAGTCATTTGGGTAAGTGCCTAATATTGGATCAGATGATATAATATATATATGTGTGTGTGTGTGTGTGTGTGTGTGTGTGTGTGT
>NW_022103918.1:3794572-3828567 GCF_000313985.2 Echinops telfairi | reverse complement strand
CTTTGTTGCTTCTGAGCTAGATGGCTGCTTGTTATGTTCAAGCCTGTAAGACCCCAGGCGCTATATCTTTTGATAGACGGGCACCATCAGCTTTCTTCACCACATTTGCTTATGCACTCATTTTGTCTTCAGTGATCTTATTGGGAAGGTGGGCACACAATGATATGATTTTTTGTTCTTTGTTACCTGATCCCTGATCCCTTCTACACCTCGTGGTCACACAGGCTGGTGTGCTTCTTCCACGTGGGCTTTGACTTTATGGAAAGAGGAATATTCATTTACTCTTTCTTGGTTAGCAGCCTCAATTCCACTATGGAGAAATAAATGATTCTCAAAGTTATTTCATCTTACAAAAAAGAGTGACAAGTTCCTAGTTTGGCCTTGTGTTAGTCCTTATGAGGTTCTTTATAACTGAAGAAGAAAAAGTAGAATAGCAATTACATAAAATAGGTTCAGATGGATAATAGACAATCCCAGAACAAGCAACAAAAAAGTTAAATTTATAGCCTTTTTCCTTCTTTTGTTTCTCTCCCCTATGTCCATTTATCCTGATATTCAGAGCAGAATTGAACTCATATCATACCATTTGCTATTTCAATTTTGTACGTTTTTTAAAAGAAAAAGAATATGTTTGGGTGATGTGTTCCCAATCTGATTATAATTGCTCAGCATGGTTCTGAATGTATACAAGAAAAAACTTGTATGCAATCAGAATGTATACAAGAAAAAACTATTCAGTGATAAATGTGTTCTTTGAGGCTCCTTGCGGCCGTTTACTAGAATCGAAAGTTCTGGTCTAAACCATATTCTTTTCACCATGTCTTGTACTTTGATCTCATTTTCAGATAGAAAAGTGCCTTATGAAAAGGGGTGGTGGTGGTTTACATACGACGGTAATTAAGAACTAAAAAGATGTTTTCCCAGCTGTTGTGTTTAAAGTCAAGTTTAGGTAGTAGCATGATGTCAATTTTCAATTAGAAAAAGAATTTTACTTAAAAAGTATAGCATTTTATATCAAAATTCATTTTTAGCATATTCTTTTTTCATTTCTTTTAATTTTCTCTGTTAGTAGAAAGACTCCAAACTACCAGTAATGAAAAGCATAATCCTTTGACAATTATATTTTCAGCTTTTATTTATTCATCATTTGTTAGGCTGATATAAGACCCTTTCCCTTCTTCCTCCTAAATGATTAGAGAAAAATTTAGTTAATCTCTATTTTCGTAAAGAGTTTATTATATATTGTTCTATCTTTGCTTTATGTATAAACATTTACTCCATATATATAATCCATATGCATACAGGCATTTTAAAATTGGATATAAAGGACAATAGTACTATTGATAATTTGAATCTTTTGGTAGTAAGCTTTTCTCTGCTCCTATATTTCCTGAAACTAATAAAGGTTTGTTTATCTAACTTGAACAAATTAACCTACTCTTAGTTAATGAAGGAGTTGCATTAGAGGAAGTGAAACAGTGACTTTTTACCTTACTGTGAATTGAATCAAACCTTGACTTAGGTTATAACAAAGCTCAGATACTAAAAGTATGTGCCAGAAACGGAATGTCTTGGTCAAGAGAATACAAAATGTAATAACCAAATGATTTTCTTCTATTTTATAAACACATTGTTGCTGGTTTTCAGCATGATGAGCCAAGCAATACAAATTTACAATTTATATGAGTTTCCATCAAGAAAAAGAGGGAGGGAAGGAAGGAGGGAGAGAGAGAGAGAGAGAGAGAGAGAGAGAGAGAATGCTTTCATTTCTATTCTTCTTGCTTATCATTTCTTTCCTACATTGGCTTTCTTCTGGCTCAGTGACCTTCAATGCTGCTGATGCTTTATTTGGTCCATCCTCCGGTTCTCATTGTCAGGTAATTAACTTGGCACCACAGCGGCCCTTGGCAGATAAAGCTTTTGACTTGGAGATAGTTAGCTAACTGACTGGGCAGCTCTTTAATTCATTTCCAAATTAATTTGCAGGTGTATGTTAAACCAAGATTTAACAATTTGTTTTTCTCCTCCTCAGATTAGTTTATTTGGCCAGTGATAATTACACTGATGAAAATTTAAATTGCAGGTCAAGTATGGGCGTTATAAAGAGGGTTAGTGTCTGATTATAAGCCTCACGGGAAGAGTATTTAACATTCCTTGTTTATTTTAAGCTACATTTAATGAGATGTTTCAAGGAAAAGTTTTCTTGCCTGACATGGCTTTCCTTGGATAATCTAGATTTAATTTATATATCAGATAATTAATCTGCATTTTCAACCAAAAATGTTTGGTGGAACAAGTATTTTGAAGCTCTGAACAGTCTAAAGATTTGAAAGTGAGGGACAGATAAGAGGAGAGTAGAAGGGAGGAATGAACTCACCAATAATAAATGCATTTATCTTTTTATACTGATGTAGCAAAACTTCAGTTTTGCTTAAATGCAACTTTGAGCTTATCCCTTGTTTCTGCCTACCAAGCCGATACAGCTAGAGAAGGAAACACAAGCATTCAAGCTATTTTACTCAAAATATATTTCAAGTAAATCTTGGCAGGCCCTTGGTGTTTGTTGGCATTTCAACTGTATTTTATTTTCTCCAGTCCCTATTCAGAAATGGCTTTTCCATATCTTCTCTTCTTTTCTCCAACTTCCAACACCATCTTTCTTTTACTCGCTTGTGCCAGCAATGGTCGTTTCTATATCGAGCATGGACACGTCAGCATGTTCCTCACAATCTTTTTCATTTTAGAAACTAGTTGCTAAGGTCAAACACTCTTGACCAACCCTCCAATTCTTGTCTTAAGATTGTTAGTATATTCCACCTGAACTTCACAAACATCTCAAGAGTAGATGTATTTGATCCATTGAACACCAGTGACAGAGGACCCGGGGACTATGGGATGGCATCAAGAACATCATCCAGGAAGAGAACAAAACTAATTTAAAAGACAGGAAAGAAAGAAAAGACCAAAGTGGATTTTTAAAAGGCAGCTCAAGAAGCAAGCATCAAGTTTACAATCATGAAATAGAATTTACACTCAAAAGGTATTTGGAATCACTAAGCATTTATTATTTTACTCTACAGTCAAGGACAGGCTCCCATTCAGGATGAGGTGCACTTGCTCTAATAGTGAAAGTGGTCATGTGCAGAGCTAGTCTTTGGCACAGTAATGCTAAAATGTACATTGTCAGCAAATGAATGGGATCAAATAAAAAATATAAAAATAATACAGTACCATAAACATAATCATTCTTATTTAAACTAAGATGGTTATTTAAATTAATAAGTATTTAAACTACTTATTTTAAATTATTTAAACTAGGATAAAGGGTAAAATGCTTGGTCTCAGCCCAGATGTGCCCTTCAGATAGCTTTGCACCCACTTTGTCTACAGCCGGCATTCGTCCTTCAATATTATGCTCCTCCCACTTTCAGGACCGAAATATTAATGTACCCAACTTTGTACCTTCTCGTAGTTAGAGGCTTTCTGCAGTTACAAATGATGACAAAACAGGTCTGGAAAATGTCAGATTGCACCCTCTTTTCGGGCCATTGTCTGCACTCTTATGAGTTTGTCCCATCAACACTCAAAACTGCTGACCTTGTCATGTTAAGAGTCTCCTAATGTGGAAATTTCCAAGTTCCCATAAAAAAACTTCACATTCTCAGGCAGTTGTATGTTAGAAGAACTAAGGAAAACTCAAAATTGAATATGTTTTGTCATTTGCCATTTGAATGTGACCTTTAAATGCTGTGACTACATTGTTTATGCATTTCATTTTCCATCTTTAAATAATCATCCTGTGAAATAATCAATTCAATAATTATTTTCAATGGCAATAAAGCTGAAGAAACATGCAACTTAGTTGCTAACTGTAAGCATGAGTCTTTTCTTTTTTAAAAAAAAAATATACACATATATCATTTGGAAGAAATATTTTCATCTTAGGGTAGGAAGTGCCTCAGGTTAATTTCATGCAGCCCGCGTCCCTCTTTTTCCATATATCAATCCTAAATTAATACGCTAGGTGCTCTGCAGCGAGCATGGCTGCACATTGATCCTGGCCAGCTTGTTTACAGTGTTTTGGCAAGTTGCTGATGTACTTCTCCCTGGGGACAGAGCAGGGGTTAATTGCTGTTAAACTCTCAGTGCCAAGTAATGGCTCCGACTCTCTGCTACATTAAAGATGACACTAATAAGGGAAGAGTGCAGCGGATTGCTCTATGTTGAAAATTGGACTAGTGGTGACAGAAACTTGGAGCAGAGCTGATGTAATAGGAAGGCCATAATGTAATTATAACTGCTGAACATGTGTCATAGCAAGTTAAATGATACATTCATGAATCAAAACAGGTGATGAAGTGTTGCTCTTTCAGCAGATAGAGGTGCTTTCAAGGTTAGATTGCCATTAATTTAATCATCTGTAATATGGATATTCTTCAAATCACAAATGAAATCAACCTTAATGCGTTCATACAGCATTGCTTCTTGAGTTTCAAATAGATAAAATAAAAGAAACAAAGCAAAAATGAGCAGAGTTCAGTGCAACTCATTCTATGCTTAATTTTGTAAAATGGGCTTTACATTGTAAGGTGAGTGTTTGCCCAAGGCTTCTTCTTGTCCCAGTAGACGACTTGATCATGTTAATTCACAACTAGCCAGCCAGTCGCTCTCGAGGGAACATAGACCTTTAGAATCAAACAGCTCCTTCTTGTCAAACAGACTCCTATATATTGTCAATATGAAATATATGTACATTTTTTATCTAAAATTCACAATAGGTGGACTACAGTACCAGCCTGAAATCTTCTAATCCAGTGTGCTATACTTTCTTTCTTCCTTTTCCTAAGTATTTGCAAACCTTTCAACTATTTTCCTTACATAGTATTTTCTCAGAGCTTTTGAAATTTCTAAACAATAACAGTCTCCATAAGTATAGAATTTTATATCTTAATTCTGTGTCAAGAATACTGCAATCATGATTGTTTTTAATTTAATTAGAGCTGTTAGGTAACAGACAATGTAATATTATTATTTACACTTTCTGTTTTTGGTTGCAGATGTGGTTTTATTTTGGAAAAAAATCATGCACATTAATCCATAATACTGTTCAAGCAATCTAGAGTTTTGCTATTTTATTCCCATGTTATATGCAACACTTTTATAATAATATTGTTTTAATAGTGTAGGGTTACCTTATGCTGATTACCATTCTGTACTGTAAAAATTAATTTTAATTTTCTCATGTATTACCTTTGTGTATTGACCAATACTTATTACTTGGCAATATTTTACTACATTATTGAAATAAAGCACAAAGGTAGCTGTTTGATTATTTTCAATAAAATACAAATATGGTAAGATGCTGGAAAACAGATACCAGTAAGTACAAAATAAAGCATAATAAATACATCATGCTTTTCTTTTGAAATATGTTAATCATCAAATTGTACCTAACAATAGAGATTCAGTTTCATTTAATACTTGTGCATCTTATTTAAAAATCAGGCAAATTTGGATATTATTAGTTTTACTCTTATGGATGTCAATAAAAGCAATATATGCTATCACTTGTAATGGAGCCCATTATTGAGAAAGGAAAATATTTAAAAATAATTTAAATATTATAATATACCACTAGCCAACCTATGTGTGAAGAAAATGATTTGCACTCAGCTTCTGACATAAAGTTGATGTCATATTTAGCCTGTAACTCCACAGAAGCAAAGCGTGGCGATTGGTTTTCATAAAGGTGACAGCCAAGAAAAAGGTGTGGAGCGTTCTCTCCTGTAAAAATGACGTTGCCAGAAGTCAGAATCCACTAGTCATCAGTAGGCTTGTTTTGGATTTTAGACTAGCTGTAACTGTCAGGCAAATCTAGAATTTCTAAAGTACAATTTTTTAAAAGCATGAAGAAACCCCTAAGGCATTTAATATATATGGTACATTTTGTATGTCACACATTTTTCTATTCAAGAGAGAATAACAGTACCTTTGTTACAATAAAGAGATCTGTTTGTAGCTCAGTGCTACCATAATTCCATGAGAAGTATTGGTTTGTTTTGTCCTGGATGAGGAAAGTTAATTTTGTAGATTTGGAAACTAGTCTTGAACTTGAGGGAAGGCACCATGATAGGCTGAAATTTTCTTGAGCATTATCAACCTATGACTTCTTATTTTCTTTCCTTTGAGCTTGAATGGCTGTGTGGTGCCTCAGAATTCATGTGTAAGGTCCACCCTGAGAAAGTTTGCACCTAAGCTTGTCATTAAAGAAGCCGAGTTCTCCCTCTCCCAAGGGATTCCGGAAATTAGAAAACAGGTGCAGGAGGATCCAGTGTGGAGTGACAACAACAGTCTTCTCCCTGAATGTTGTACAAAGTACAAGACCTTCAGACATTTTGCACTAAACTAGGGGAAGATTAAGTTACTAAAACAGAATGTCTGAGTTTGAAGTTCTTGTTATCTGGGCAGGACATTGGTCTGAGAAGAAGGCAAATCATAGATGTAAATCCTAAAAGAAGAGGTATAAAAGCCTACCTTTGCTATATTAATTGAGCACTTATTTTGTACCAGGAATTGTTATATGAACTGAATATGCATTATCTTAAATTATGTTCCGGTAAGTAGTATTTTCTATAGTTTTCAAGTATGTAATAAAAGATCAGGGAGATTAATGATTTTGTTCAAGGTCATACTGTTAGTAAACTGCAGAGATGAGATATCAAGCTCATCTCTAACTATAGAGCCTTAGTACTAGCGGAAATATTTTGTTGTCTTTGAAGAATAAAAACAATGGATCAATAATGGCTATGCCTCATAGATGGGAATTCAATTAAATTCTAAGTGATTCTGAAGAAAATATTATTTGTAACTTAAAAAAATATGACATATAAAATTATTGTATAACCATTCCAATTCTACATTAGAATTAAGCATTCTAGGACTATTCTGAGATTCTTTAAGCAGATTTATTTCCTTTTTAAGAGATGAATGTATTCCTTTAAAAAAAACATAGTCTTCCTATGCAGTATCAATTATTTAGAGGTATTCATGATACTGATCTTTTAGTAAGAGTCTACTCTGTTTACAGTAATTAATGCTTACAGTAGATAACCAAAAATTAAGCTTACAGTAGAAGATGAGCGAAAGACTCTTGTATTCAAAGAATGTATCTTTTATCATAGAATAGTAGATAAATTAACGTGAAAATGGAGAACCATTTGAAAATTTCAAGGGTAAAAGCCCAGATACCACATTAAATAAGCTTTTATTCCAACACTAAGGGGTTTAGTTGTGATAGAAACAAGGAAAACATGAGTAACAGAGAAGACAGATAGATGATAGATTAGTACATAGCTAGATCATAGAGAGTAGATAGAAATATATGTTTCTTAATTGACATAGATCATCAAAGCAATTCTCCTCTTGCTTTAGTTTAGGGAATATGGAGTGAACACCAGCAGAAGAAAGCATAAGAATGTCTGAGGATCATAAGTAACCGTGATAGAACTTAGAATGCCTAAGGGTGGATGAAAAAAAGGTGTTTACAAAAGAGAAGTGGATCAGTCGCTACAAGCTTGTCTGATCCTCAGGGAAGAGGGAAGTCAGTGTAAGATTATTTGTGAGAAAAGGTCATGCTCAGATTTACATTTTACAAATATAAATAAAGAACACCGTCATAGCAGTGAGCAAGTGAGAACACATTAATACGGGGTTACTGTAATAATATGAGAATTATGAAAAATGAGCCAAGGCATTGGTCATGAATCTAGAGTGGGAAACTGACTTAGAAAATATCAAGAATGTAAAAGTTATGTGTTTCATTAGTTGCAAGAGAACCAACTTTACCTGCTCTCCCTCTCACAGGCAATTTATGAACGTGCCCAAAGACAGGATATTATACGACCGGAAAGGGACCGATGGAGGAGAGTATGAACATGAAATAGGACATCTAGATGATTTCCTTGGTATGTTTCTCTAATACAGAAGAAAAGTTTGTTGAGTGGCACAAAGAAATAAAGTTTGGAGTCACCAAATACAAGTGATTGTTAAAGCCACGTAAATTAATGGCCTCCACTTATGGGCCTGAGAGAATAGAGGAGCAGCACCGTCATATCATGGTGCTGGCATAAGGCGCTGTCAAGTCAGTGCTGACTCGGCAATTCCAAATACAGCAGGAAGAAACACTGCCTCGTCTGGTACCTTCCTCACAGTTCTCTCTGAGCCTACTGCTGCATCCACCGTGTCAATCCATTTCATTGAAGGTTTTTCTCTCTTTTTGCTGATCATCTACATTATCAAGCACAGTGATCGTCTCCAGGGGTCAGTCCCTCCTGATTACCTGCCCAAAGTACGTATTAGAAGCAACAAAGCCCACATGGAAGAAGCACAACAGCATGTGTGACCACGAGCTGTTGAAAGGATCAGATATCAAGCCCCCAAGAACAAAAAGTCATATCATTGTAATGGTGGGTGAGTGCAGAGTGGAGACTCAAAGCCCATCGGTGGGCAGCTGAACACCCCTTTACTGAGGGGTTGTGGGGAGGAGACAAGCCAATCAGGGTGCAGGGTAGCAACGATAAAACATAACTTTCCTCTAGTTCTTCAATGCTTCCTCCCCCCCCACTATCATGATCCCAATTCTACCTTACAAATCTGGCTGGACTGGAGGATGTACATTGGTACAGATAGCAACTGGAAACACAGGGAATCCAGTGTTTCCCAGATGACTCCTTCAGGGCCAGTGGTGAGAGGGGTGATTCCTGGAGGGTGAAAGGAATGTGGGGTAGAAAGGGGGAACCAAGTACAAGAATCTAAGTATTGCCTCCTCCCAGGGGGATGGACAGCAGAGAAGAGGGTGGAGGGAAGTATCGGACAGGGTAACTTATGACAAAACTATAATAATTTATGATCTATGAAGGGTTCATGAGGGAGAGGGTAGTGGGGAAGGAGGGGGAAATGAGCAACTGATATTAAGGGCTAGAGTGGGAGGCAAATGTTTTGAGAATGATGAGGGCAACAAATGTGCATATGTGCTTGACACAGTGGATGGATGTAGGATTGTGATGAGAATTGTACGAGCCCCCAATAAAATGATTTTTTTAAAGTTGCATCATCCTTACCTCTAATGAACAATCTGACTGTATTTATTCCAGGAAATCTTTTTGTTGTTGTTGTTCTTCTGGCAGTCTGGTGGCTGAAAATTCTCACTGCAAGAGAAGGAGCATTATTTTCTAGACAGCAAAGACAACCGATGATGCCAAATGGTCAGGAGAAGTGATCTATTACCTGAAAAATGTTCACTGACTTTAACCACAAGAGAACTGGTGACTTGCACGGAGAGATGATGGCAATAGCGTTGCTGTTGTTGTCAGGTGGGCTGGTTCCGACTGATAGAGACCCGATGTAAAAGCAAGGAAACACTGCCCCATCCTGAGTCAACCTCACACTTGTTCTTATGTTTGAACGCATTGTTGCAGTCACTTGAAGTCATTCCTCTTATTTGCTGTCCCTCCTCTCGACTATCTTCCCCAAGGACTGGTCTCTCCTTGTAACACGTGCAAAGAAATTTAGATATGGCCTCCCTTTCCTTGCCTCTAAGGAGCATTTTGGCTTTGCTTCTTCCAAAATAGATCTGTTTTTTTTTTTTCCCCTCTGACAGTCCATGGTACTTTCAAGATTCTTCATCAACAACATAGGTGAAATGCATCGCTGTTCTTCCATCTTCCTTATTCAATGTCCAACCTTCACCTGCATTTGAGGTCTTTGAATATAGGATGGCTTGAATCAGGCATGCCTAAGTGCTCAAAATAATCTCTGCATTTCAACACATTGAAGATATCTTGTGCAGGTAATTCACCTAATTGCAATGCGTTTTCACTGGATCTCCACTACTGTTTCCACGAGCATTGATTGTGGATCAAAGCAAGATGAAACTATTAACAGTTTTAACCTTCTCTCCATTTATCATGATGATACCTACCGGTTCAGTGATGAGGATTTTTTGTTTTCTCTACTTTCAGTTGTACCATACCGAAGGCTTTAATTATTGATCTTCATAAGCAAGCACTTCAAGGCCTCAGCTTCAGGAGTCTGAAGAGGGTCTTGATAGCTGGAATCCCATGCACTTGAGTTGGACTGGCTGAGACGCTTTTGATATAAAACGACTTCTTGATGTAAAGTACATACCCGTGTCATTGGTTTTGTTACTCCATATAACCCAGTTTAATGAAGATGGTAATCTGCCTTTAGACATTTAAGTCCCCATAGTCTGAAATCAGACTGCCAGGAACACTCCAATGTTACATAGTGAATTAAGAGAATAAGGAACTAGATGCAAATATGATATCTCATCTGATATGATAAGGAGGCTGAGATTTTGGTGGAATGTCAAAATCATATGTTTGTTTTCTAAGTACATGATTTTGTGTGTGGGTATATTTGTTGCTGGCATGTAATGCACATATCATACTATTCAATAGTTCATTCGTATTAGGAAGAGTCATGCTATTATCACCATGATCAGTCAATTTCAGAATATTTTCTACTTTTTCATATTCATTGTTTTAGGTCTTCATCATCCTTAAGCCTTCCCTGCCATGGCCCTAGTTACAGACTGTAGATTTCCATATCCTTTATTTCATATATAGGAAAAAAGCATGTCAATAAATCAAGAGCAAAATTAAACCAACAATGACAAAATAAAACAGAGACAAACCTCACTTGAAAAGACAGTATGGAATATAAAAATTGGAACCAATCTGAAATGGATCAAAAGGGAAATCAAATGACAAAGTGTTACATTTTAACATTCCTACATCAGCCATAACCAACTTTAAAATGTTCTCCACAACATAACAAGACTATTCGCATCTCTCGACTGTGAGGCTTAATCCTCCTGTGGACCCTGCAAATGGATTCTGAGCTCTATTGTCTTCCACAGCCTTCTGCAAACTGAGTGCTCATAATTTAATCTCTGAAGCTGTTTTCACTTTCAGATTGGGATTTTATTTTTTATATTCCTTACCTTACACAGGCTGGTGTTCTTCTTCCATTTGGACTTAGTTGAATTCTCACTGCATCACTCTTTCTAATAACAAGGTGCCATTTGATTTCTTCAACACGCTTTGCTATAGCACCCATATTTTCAGTGATTTATCCATGAAAGCAAGTATTGAGTAAGATCACGTCATAAAAACTAATTGTTCTTACACTCAGACTAAGATTAAGTGTGAACCCAAAGTTCATTCATATATCTATGGTTTACATATGTCCCTAGTTCATTTTAGAGACATCATTATCATGTTATTGGAGAATATCATTAATCCTCTTCATGGGGCATAAAGTAATTATATTGATGTTATTGGTAGTTTAGCCAGCACTATAGGATTTAGAATATTGTTGAGAAAAGGAAATTATATATGGATAGGCCAGTTTTTTAGACCACAGTATGTGAATTGTTTATTCTTACAGATTAAAAACTTAACTGATTGGGCACTATTTATACAAACAGTGAGGACTAAGGATAGGGTAAAACTTTGATAACACTCATTAAAGGCAGAGCCATACCTGCCAGAGCAACACATGTCATTACAAAGTAGAGATAGCATGAACATAGTACAAATATGTGGTAGTCCTGGACCACCATATATTGAGCATCCTCAAAGGAAGAGACATAAACCAGCATCCGATGAATATCAGTTCCAAAACTTTGGGATAGGAGTCTCCTGCTTCTTCTCACACGAGGGTATTTCAGCCTTAATTGAAAGAGAGCACTTAGGTTCCTTAAATCTGCTACAGGTGAGTTTGATGTCAAATCAAGCTCACTTAGAGGGTTATCCAAATGAGATCCTTTTGGTGTGGTCTGTGACAGGTGCTGGATGCCTCAAAAAGCCAGTCTAAAATCCCAGTAGTTTACAGTGCATGGGCTAGGTCACCAAGGTCTGGATAGAAACTAGGTCAAAGTTGTCTAATTGGATATATGATATTGCATACATGCTCTGCTTGGGGTCTTTATAAGTAATGCTATGCATTTTCCCAATGATAGGTTGCCCCACCAGGTTTACCCACCAACAGGAGTGTAATAACCTTTTATAAGACAAGCATATTACACACTCCCACTACCTCTTGACTTTAATTTCAAGTGGGATTTGCTCATCACTCTTACAGGCTTTCTGCTGATTTGAGGTGATTATAGAACAATCTCATATCTATTTCCTTTTACTTTCCTCTTGCCCCACTATCATGTTCGGCCTTCATTCAGATTTCAGTAATTCCTCTCTGCTACATTGGCCTTGATCAAGCCCCACCAGGCATCCTACGCCTTCCTCGCCATTGGTTTTATATCAATTGTTGTTCCCATATCCCTGGGTTTGTTGACACCCCCTTTTTATCCACCTTTTAATTGAATGATTTGTTTGTTTCTATTAAGGTGTTTCAGTATTCTATATGTTTTATTATTTTTGTCAGACCATGCGCTCTCATTTTACTCTTTTGAAGAAGTCTTTTGATGTGTGCAATTCTTCTATTTTTACTCGATCCCAGTCATCTATTTCTTCTTCCACTGAGCTTCCCTTATAATATTTGGAAGTTGGTGTATTCCTTGCAATAGGGTTCTTAAATTAGTTCATTCCATTTTCTCATTGATGACTTTTATAATTCTGGAATTTACATTTGCATCTTTAATTCATCTTGAGTTCTTTTTTGTGCATGGGTACTTTTTCTTTCTTCGGCACTTGGAGATAGAATTTTTCCAGCACCATTTGTTGAACAGGGTGTCCACTTTCCATGTAATGCTTCTTTTGGTTTTTGATCAAAAATCAGTTGCTGTGGGTGGATGCTTTTATTTCTGGGTTTCCTGTGCTGTTACATTGGTCTATGTATATATAGTTGTACCAGTACTAGTCTGTTTTGACTACTGTGGCTGTATAATAGATTTTGAGTCCAAGTAATGACAAGCTTCTTGCTTTATTCTTCTCTTTAAGTGTTCTTTGCTTATCTTGTGACACTTCCCTCTCCATACGAGTTGGTAATTAGGTTTTTCCATTTCTTTTAAGATTTAAATTTGGATTTGGATCTGAGTATATATTCCATTTATAGATGGCTTTAGGTGGTATTGCCATCCTTATAACATTAAGCTTTTCTATCCATGAACATGGGATATTCTTGCATTTTTTCAGGTCTCTTTTGGTTTCTAACAATGTTCAATAGTTCTTTGGTATACACTTTTTTTTTTACCTTTGGTTAAATTTTTCCTAAGTATTTCATCTTTTGTGTGGTTATTATAAATTGTATTATTTTCTTGGTGTCTTCTTTTTTTTTTTTTAGCTCTTTTCACTTATATACATGAATACAATTGATTTCTGCATATTAATCTTATATCTTACAACTTTACCAAATCCCTCGATTGTTTCCAACAATCTTTTTGTGCAGTCCTTAAAATCATGTCATCTGCAGGTAGCAAGAATTTCACCTCTTCTTTGCATAACTGCATTCTCTTGATTTCTTTCTCTGGTCTAATGGTTCTGCCTAAAGAATTGCAGCTTGATGTTGAATACAAGTGGATAGGAGGCATCCTTGCCTAATTCTAGTTGTCAGGGATAATCTGAGTTTCTCTCTGTTGAGTGTGATGTTAGCTATTGGATTTTCATGTGTCTTTTATTATGTTGGGGCATTTCTCTTCTATTCCTATTTTATTGAGTGTTTCAATTAAAATGGTGTTGGATATACTTTATCTTGTTTATATTTGGATTATATTGTTTGTTTTCCTACAATTGACCCATCCTTGTATCCCTGATACAAATCTCACTGGTCTTGGTAAGATACTTTTTACATATACATATTATTGAATTCTATACATCAGAATTTTGTTGAAATTTTTTGCATCTATGTCCATGAGGGAAATTGTACCGTAGTTTTCTGTCTTGTTGGATCTTTGCCTGGTTTTGGAACCAGGGTTATACTTGCTTCATTAAATGAGTTTGGGAGTTTGTTGTCACTTTGTGTAGTCTGAAATAGTCTGGGAAGCTTTGAGGAATACTTTGATGAATTCTTTGAATCCCTTGACTACTTTGGTAGAATTCCTCTGTGAAGCAATCTTGCCCTATATTTTTCTTGGTTGGAAGTTTCTTGATGACTTTCCATATTTCTTCTTTTCTTATTCATCTTCTCAGGTTTTTTATGTCAAACCGTGTTAATTTGAGTAGATGTTTTGTTTCTAGGTATTTTCCATTTCTTCTAGGTTGTAAAATATGTTGGAACACAGTTTTTCATACTGATGTGTCATTATTCTTTTGTTTCATTTGCATATGTTGTAGAATTACTCATCATATTTCTAATGCTTCATATTTGCATTTTCCTTTGTTAAGAATGTTAGCAGTCTGTCAATTCTGTTATCATATATACTCGAGTATAAGCCGACCCAAATATCCACGGAGATACCTAATTCTACCACAATAAAACTGCATTAAAAATGTGCATAAAAACTCGGCTTATACGTGAGTATATATAGTAATCCTTTCAAAGAAACAATTCCCTGTCTTGCTGGTTTTTTTCCAATTGTTTTTCTGTTTTCTAGTTCATTTACTTCTCTAATTTTCAAGGTTATTTTTTCTTCTGTTGTGGGCAGTTTTATGTTGTTGCCCTTATTCTAGTTTTTGGCTGTGTTGTGCTATGGTGTTCATTTTGGACCTCAGTTCATTTTTCTCTGTATATGTTGATTGCTATAAATTATCCTGTGATAACTGCTTTAGATGTGGCTCAGAGGTTAGGGTATGCTATGTTATTGTTCTCATTTGTTTCAAGGAATTGCTTAATTTCATTCATTTACTGATCTATGACCCAATCATTTTTAAGAAGAATATCATTCAGTCTTCATGTGCTTATCTTTATGTTCTTGTTCTTTCTATTGCTAATTTCCAGTTTTATTTGTGATCTGAGAAAGTGATTTATAGCGTTTCAATGTGTTTTCATTTGTTAAAGCTTACTTGGTGACCTAATCTGATCTAGTCTAGAATTTGCACCATGTGTGCTAGAGAAGAAGATATGCTGTGCTGTGCTGTGCTCTATGTATGGGAAGGAGTCAAGTCGGTGGATTGTGTTGTTTAGTTCTACTCTTTCTATAGTGGGTAGGTTGTTTTATATCAACTTGACTTTTTATGAAATTGTAGGAGTGGAATGAACCTGGTTACACCTTGATGGTGTCTTTTTGGGACATTCACCTTCTTAGATGAAGAACTTGGGGACCTCTAGCTCTGAAAATGTGCCTGGTTGCCAATGAGGACTCTTCTTCCCTAAGAGCTTTTGGTATTTTTTCATGTTTCCAACAACCTTGGATCCATGTCACTTTGAACCTGGGTGTGAACTTCTTGCTTTCTGTCTTACCTTTCTGTGTCATTAGTCTGAAGCCAGGTGAATCTAAAGAGTGCCTTACTTGCATTAAATTTGTGACCTTGAAATGGAATGGGCTGGCATGCCTTCTTTTGATACAAGATTATTTATTTGTATAAAGATTTGAATGCCCTTAGATTTGTTTCTCTAGATAATAGAGCCTAACACACCATGTTACCAGTTGATTGAAGTCCTAGAGATACAAATCATGAAGATAGAAAGTAGAGACCTCCATGACTTCTGCCTTATGCCAGTTGGATGGAGTTGGATTTTTCTGCTTTGGATAGCTAGAGGTCAGATATGACCATGTGGTTTACTAGGTAGTTATCTGGAATAGGCAAGGGAAGTGAAACTTGATTCTTAGAGGCTGTTCTTGTCTAGAGGAGGTAACTCCTACAAAAAAATGAATGGTTTTTCCTGAAAACTGTATTTAAATTTGTAAATTAAAATGACCATATCACCTTCGAAGTACTCTCCATTACACTTAATACATTTGCAAAATCTGCGATTCCATTCATAGAAACATTTTTCAAGCTCATCTGTTTGTATGGCTGAGAGTACCTCCCACATTTTTTCATCACCTCTTGTATGCTGTCAAATCACTGTCCTTTTGTGTCCCTCTTCATTCACAGAAACAAAAACAAGTTTAACGGAGCAAGGACAGCTGATTAAGGTGCATAGGGCAAGAGAGGAATGCTGTTTTTGCCAAAAGCTGGCATACTGAGATGTCTACATGAGCAGGTGCATTATCGTGGTAGCAAAACCAGTTCCCTGTCTGCCACAAAGAAAGCCTTTTTTGTCACACCTGGTGGAATGAACTATTCCTCTCAAGTTGAAAAAACAGATAACTATTAGTTTTTGTGGGGTAGCCCCTTGTATTCACCCTCTGAAATGGTGAAAATGAATGTATTGGATGTTAAATTGCAGCTCAGGGGCTGAAAACATGTTTTAGGGTTTTCTGAGTCCAACACCATGCTGTGTGGTCAAAATGGATAATGGAAGGCCTGACCTTGCTTTGATACTGCCAGGGGCCAAGACCATATTGCACATGAATGGGATATTCTAACTATTGCATATGAATGGGATATTCATATTGCATACGAATGGGATATTCTAAATAAGAAGGGTTGAACTTTAGTGTTTTTAAAACAATTGTGTTTAAGATCTGGTTTTACTAGGATTATACTGATTTCTCTTACCTACTGTTATTGACATAATATGTGATAGAAATGAATATTGGAGATTACTGATTAGATAGACCTTGTAAGCCCACTGCCTTCATTCTTTAAAATTTGCTCTATTAAAATGGGCTTTCACAATTTCCATGGAGGAAATGGTTTACTGTTTGTAGCAATGGTAGAAGATTTAGAAAATGTTAAGCCCACCCAGTGCTTTGAGTGCCAGGACATTGCATTTGAAAAGGCATACTCCAAAACTTTTGGGAGAGGGAGGAAAACAAAGAAAACGCAACAAAACCAAACCTGGGAGCCCTTGGCTTTTTGAACTAGATCAAGCATTCTGTGTCTTCATTGGAAAATTCTGGGCCTGTGAGAACACCCTCTCCTCTAGGACTGAATATTTAAAAGAAGCCTGTGGGCAACCTGAAATGCTTGTTAGGTTACCAATTGGATCTATGTGTTGAGTGGAATTGGGAGAAACAGCAAGGGAGAGATTGGATGCGTCTGGTGACTGATGGCTGTAGATTTGGTTCACAGGAACAAGAGGATAGATGAAAACAAGCTGGTTAGGCTCATTTACCTAGCTTGTAAGAGCTATGACTGCATTATGAGAACTCTATCAGATGAAGAGACAGATATTGGACTGTGTGAACTGGTACACAATGTTGCTGACTTGATGGATAGCCTGCTCTGGTAAAACATTGCTTACGGATACAGACTCTGAGATTTCAACTGGAATAATGATTCTTCACCTTAATGATTATGCTCGACTCCTCAGAGCACTGGGGCAATAGAAATTGGTAGTTTCAAAATTGTATACCTAAAATAGGGGCAGATAAAGGCACAGAGTGGTCATCTTAAAAAATTTCATGGTTGCAGAATGATGTCAATAGGATTATAGGGTTAAGGTGTAAATGTTTACAAAATAGCAATTGTTTAAGCATTGATTATTTTTGTTTGTTTCACCCATATAATATAAAGTTAAATAGGAATGGTGAATTTTCAATTTTACACTTGTTTGTTTATTCAATGAGGCACAAACACAATTTTATTGTTTTGTTTAAAGATTATATATGGTTAAAGAGCTATGTAAAAGTGTTACGTTGACAAGGGGTGTACTTAGGTGATTCTATGTCAACTTGAATTTTTAAGAAAGTTAAAGTATGGAGGCCAACCTATCAATCAGGTCACACCCTGATGATGCCTCCTTGGAAATGTGGTCTTCTTAGAAAAAGAAACTGTAACCCTCTCCCTTTCTCTACCACATCACCTTCCTGCCTGCTAGGAATCTGCTTCCATGGGTGGGCACCTGTGGTTACCCAACCCTAACAACTATTGGTACCCTGCCAAGTTTCCACTGACCTTAGATCCACATGACTCTGCACCCACTGGTATGTGATGTTCCTACATTCCCCATTACCTTTCTGCCTCATCAGCCTGTAGATACAGGACTTTGAAGTGGACCTGTTGGGGTGAGGTGACTCCAACACTCAAACAGGTCCTGAGAAGTGACTTTGCGATTGATGAAAATATTAAAGACAGACAAGCAGACAGCGTGGCACAGTGGCACCTCATCCCATGTCAGCATTGAGAGAGAAAATGTATTTTCCAATTGGTATATATAATGGGGCTTATAGAGCATTCATAAGGTATGTGTCATACCGCTAACATATACATAGTTAATAGGTAATATCACAAGCGGGTAACATAATAAACAAGCAATGAGGTGAGTCAGCATCTAGACCTAGTGCTAGTTGACCTTAAACCTGAACCCTCCCCAGGGGTTTGCTACATTTATGGTGAGTTGGCTATAGAGCCTAATTGTTCTTATCTACAGATGACCTCAGGTATAGTGAAGTAGCCAGACACAGAAATGAATCATCTTATTGTAGCTCCTTTATGACATTTCCTTTATAGAAGGTTATTGTGTCCAGTCATGAGAATGCATATGAAGATTTATTTATTTTTTGTAACTGTAAGGGTCTTCCCAGACCAGAGTCAGCTTTCCAGACCCATAATTATGAGCATGTATGATTTAGCAACAGTCAATTCTCATCCAATCCCTCAGTTTACCACAAGGACCCTGACTTGCATTAGTCTTGTAGATGAGCTGAATGGGCTGGCATGCTATGGAAGTTACATTATCTCCTGTCAACTTGAGTGAAGGGATGGAGTCTCACCTGTCAATCAGGTCATAGCAAGTGGTCCCTCTGTGTAGGCATGCCCTTCTCTTGAGGATACTGGGAACTCCTCCTCCCTGGAGGCAGGGCATAAACTCTTCCAGCAAGACTTTCCTGTTGCCAAGCCACATGGAACTATTCTGATGGAGCCAGAGCCATGGAGCTGGAGGAGCCGTATAGAGACCAACACCAGCGCTAAGATGCTTCTTCCATCACTGGAGAAGGACATCATGTTTGGTAAAGTGGAAAGGCAGCAAAAAAGAGGAGGGCCCTCAATGAGACAAATTGACACAGTGGCAACATGAATGTGCTCGGGCATAGGAACAATTGTGAGGATGGTGCAGGACCCCTCCTATGTGATATTGGGATATTTTTATTCCATTCTTTCTGTACTGTTTGTTATTTTCTCTGTGTTTTTGTTTCTTCTAGCTCTGGTTTCATAATGTGCAATAGCTTGTTTCCTAGGATAGTACCCTATATCATCTTCAGGATTTCTTCAGATTCTTTTGCTTTCATTGTTGTTTTGTTGATTGTTTCTCTTATTGACTATAATCACTGATGGTTCTTGAGCTCACTGCTTTGATTTTCCATTTCTTCTATTCTATTCCTCAGGTCTTTTAGCACCTTGACTAATTCTGCTGTCATTGTTATGTTCTGGGATTACATTTTGTTTAAGGTTTTTAACTTACAATTTCTTCTGTTTTTCTCATGAGTGCTCTCTCTCCACATTGCTTGAAGGGAACTAAACGTCATTCTAATTACTATCTCCTTAGTTCCAAGGATATCTTTCAGCGTGCTCGATTGAATTTGGGTTAAGTTTTAGTTATTTGAGATTGTTTTTCTTGAGTTTTTGGAAATACTGCAATTGACTGTTATTTCATGGCACAGTGGTGCAGACCTTAGTGTTGTGTGAGCTGCTGGCCTATAGAGAGGTAGTTTGGGTTTTCAAATTATGAGGGAGACATCTAACAGGAGCCAGAGAACATATGGTAGGAAATGAAGAAAAAACAAGAGAGAGATTGAGTTAGTTAATTGTGCCAACCTGACCGATAATCACATGTGGGGCTAATTGAAAGGCAAAGGGAAAATGGGTGGAGAGCCTCGCCTTTCTAGTTCTCAGGTCTCTTGTTTGTGATGGTCACACCAGGGTGCAGCTGCTTTAGCAGTTCCCTGCTTCAGCTTGCAAGATTGACTTCCTACAAGACATCCCCAAGGAGAAGCCACATGGACCTATCCCGATGCAGCCCTGGGTGCTGGAGCAGCCGTGTGGAGACCCTGCTAGTGCTGAGATGCTTATTCGTTCACTGACTCAGCTTTCCTCCTGCAGTCGGCATCATAGCCTCTGTTTTGTGAGGTGGAGGACTTTGTGGACTGGTGTTGGTTTAATGGGTTAATGTTGGACTTGTGGGCTTGGACAGCATTGGGTTGGGATGTTTTCGTGATGCACCCTTTCTTTACATAAAACTGTCTTATACATGAGTTGCTGTGGATTTTTTTTCTCTAAAGTACCTAGACTAATACAGAGATCAATGGAGAAAGTTGGGAGGAAGAAGAAAGAGAATAAAATATTATATTAGAACTCACCCAGGACCATCTGAAAAGTCCAATCTCTTTGCAAAAATCATGAGAAATGTGTTTTAAGAGTGATAATAATGCTTCATAGAAAACAGAAATATATGTCAGCAGGAGAAGAGAGGGAGCGCAGAAAGTGAGGAATAGTGTGTGGGAGATACTGGAAGAAGGAAAATTGGGAGGAAAGTGTAAGAAAATAATCAAGTCAGGAGAAAAGAATATACCATATGTGTTTATATATATTCAGTAGATGAAATAGAGTTGAAGCAGAAAAGATAAAATATAGACCAGAGCTTGGAAATGAGAAAGTAAGAAGAGGTAGAATACCAAAGAAATAGGGATATATTTATATCTCTAAAATATGTGAGGGTTACTTTTTAAAAAGGGAAAGAGTTTACTTGTGTATGGATGTTGGAGTTGTGTTGCTGGAGCAGCAAGAAGATGGGAGGAAATAAAACAAAAACAAACAAACACACTTGGATTGGGTGGGTTTTGTTTTCTTGTGTCTGCTTGGGAGACAAGCTTATCCACAGGATATAAAAACCAAGGAATAAAAACAATCAAGCTGATTTTGAGTGGTGATTCTTGCTGCTTTGACAGTGCTTGAATGAGCCTATTTGCCACATGGAGGATGGAGGTGCACATGATGGTGAGATATACCAACATGAAGATATGAAATGGAAATTATTTTAATTAAAATTATTTTAATTATGTTTTAATGGCAAAATACCTTGTTTGTGCAGTGGAGATGTGTGCACCAAGCAGCCTGAGTGCTGTGCTGGCCACACAGCGGTCCCAAGGGCCAGCCAGGGGAGGGACTGGCTGGATGAATGGAAATGAGAACATGGCGAGATCCAGCTCTTGCAGAGGGAATGCTCTCAGTAGGTTTGGGCTTTTGACCAGTGGTAAAGGGGGTCAAGAATGGAAACTATCAGCCATCATTGCTGAACTCCTATTTAAAAAGAAAACAAACAAACAAACAAATGTTTGGTGTACTTATCTTTCATGCTCTTTCTCTAGGCTCCAAGAAGTTATGGATTCCTGCCTATTGAGACTTCTCTGGTATTTGCTAAGGGCATCTTCTCATTTTGTTACCTGGTGGCCGTATTCCCAGAAGTCTCTGTCTGTTTTAGAGTTAGTAAGTCAAAATCAAACATGCTGCCATCGAGCAGATTCCAAATCACAGCTGCCCTAAAGAACTTCCCCCGTTGAATTTCCAAGACTGTAACTTTATGGGAGTAGAAATCCCCATTGTCCTTCAGCAGAGATGTTGGTTATTTCTAGCTGCTGAGCTTGCAATTAGCAGTCTGATGCCTTATCATGATGCCACCAGGGCTCCAATAAACACATCGAGTTAGTAGCTTATTAAAATATACAAAACATAGGTCTTCTGTTTAATTTGATGATACAAATGGGGATAGTCCCAATAATGAGTATAATTAAACCAATTTGTAAAAATGAATAAAGCCAAGATCCTGTGTTTTAGGTAACCAATTAGAGTCTAAAAGGAAGAGTCAAGTACAAAAGAGACAGAATGAAGTCATATAGATTTCTAGTGGGTTTGTTTTACATCTTGTAAGTGTTTATCCCAGCGCAGATGTCTAGTTTCCACATTGTCTGCTTCTGGTGACCAGTGAGTTTGAACTTCCCTTTAAATCTATCTGTATGTTTAATAGTTCATTCAGGTCCACTGACCTTCTTTAACAGAGACCGATAGATTCAGATTTTAACTTTCTGTGATATAGCTGTACCAGGGCTAGAGAGAAACATCAAGTAATGATCCTTCCAGCAAATTTCTAAGAATCCTTTTAATTAATGTCCCTTCAATATAAATATACTCCAGGAGAGGTAAAGTCTTTTTTTTTTCATAACAAAATTTCTTTAAATGGTATTCTTATAGAATATTAGATTCGGGATTGTTAGTATAAGGAACATAAGGAAAGGTCATTTATTTTGAAGACCTACTTTTCTTATCAGTAATCGTTTCTTTAGTAATCATTATTTAGTAACCATTTCTTGGAATCAACTAGTGCCAATCATGTAAAACACCCAGAGTCCTGGTGGCACAGTGCACAGTGAATGAAATATTTTAGGTAGATAATTGCAAGGTAGATGTTTCAAATCTACCAGCCAATTCACAGGATAAAGACGAGGCTCTGTGTTGTGTTGGTAGGGTTCACAGGAACACTATGCACAAGAGACAATAACACTGCCTGGTTTTATGTCACCCTCACAATCCTAATTAGGTTTGAATCCCCTGTTGCAGCCACTGTGTCAATCCATCGATTGGACAACCTTTCTCTGTTTCACTGCCTTCCTTCTGCTTTAGGAAACGATGTCCTTTTCTAGGAACTGGTCTCTCCTGAGAACCCGTCAAAAGAGTGTGAAATAGAGTCTCACCATCCTTACTTCTAAGGAGCATCCTGATTCTACTTCTTCCAAGACAGATTTGCCTGTTCTTCTGGCAGTCCGCAGTACTTTCCATGTTCTTTGCCAAAACTCTTAACACCATAATTCATGTGCATCAACTATGCTGTGGTCTTCCTTAATTATTGTCCAACTTTACCACAGCTCAGGTGAGGCACACCTTAGTCTTTAAAGTGACACCCTTGCTCTCCAACACTTTCAAGGGGTCTTGTGCAACAGATTATCCCAATGTAATATGTTAATTGATTTCTTGACTCTTGCTTCAAAGAGGATTGGTTGTGGGTCCAGCAAAATGGAGTCCTTGACATTTTTTCCTCCTCCATTTATTACTCAATTTTCATGATGTTGTCTACTGGTCAGATGTGAAGATTTTGTTTTTCTTTACATTGAGTTACATATTTACAGTCTCAGGACCCTATGAAGTAGTTCAATTTTGAGTGATAAGATTTTAGTGGTATAGTATCTATTTATCTTATCTTAGGTGAAAAATATATAAGAAGTAAAAAATCTAGACTAATAAATTAAAAGGCCAGGGGGAAAATGTTATATCATCTTTAAAAAAGTTATTATGGGTTAATTTCAGTCCCATGAAGTCGAGATTAATAGTATCATAAAACTCCATCATATTCTACAAATTAATCTAGAAACTGTTATTTAGACCCAACATATCTACATTTGAAATATAGTTCTCTTCGTAAGTCTGGAATTGTTCGGTTTGTTGAAATATTGTAGTTGAGAATAGTGAAAACTTTGCTGCATGTGACAAATTTAAAATGTTAAGATTAATTAATTAATAATAATGATAATAATACAAACACTTCCCAAAAGTGGGTTATTAGAAATTACAAAAGTACTACAAAATAAAGTCAATTCAAAAATAAAATATTAATTAACTAGGTAAAATTCATTTTTTGTAAACCTTTCAAACTTTATAACACATGCTACTTTTTAGGTGCCATCAGGGACATACTTAGCAGACAAACATAACCTTGTTCCATGGCACAAAAAGCAAGAGTTTAAACTTGAAATAATTAACATACTCAATTTAATACCAGTAGGTAACTTAAAGATCTTTGAAATTGGTTAATTTTACTTCACTTATATTTGGTTAAGCAACTCTAAGTAATTTGAAATACAAGAGATAAGATTATTTCTATTTTTCTAGATTTGTTTCTCTTGTTTTATCTTGACTGGGGTCAGTTCTGAGGACTCAGATAATTTTCATGGAAATCTAAATTTATCCCGTGTCCTAAGCCTGGGTAGGTGTAAATTTACCCAGTGTCATGAGCTATTTCTTATCATTAAGGAATCCTTAAAATTTATCTATTTTAAAAAATATGCTTTATATATTACATAGCTTAAATTATTTAGAAAGCCTTTGTTTTTGAGATTTTCATTTTATTTTTTTTGAGATTGATACAGAACTATTGTCAGAACAAATTTATTTTATATATTTCTTGGAATATTAACTGTCATTGTCATTGAGTCAATTTCCACTGATAGTAATTCTATAGAATAAAGTAGAACTGCCCTTTAGGTTTCTAAGGCTGTAAATCTTTATAGGAGCAAAAAAACCTCCTTTTTCTTCTTTATAGTCATTGGTAGCGTCTAATTGCTGACCTTGTAGTTAACAGCCCAACACATAAAACATAATGCCAGTGGAGCTACTCACTTGGAGTATTAGGACTATGTAATTTATGTGCCTGCTTATTTAACATTAAACCATAAGTAAATTATGTGAAAAATATTTTAATACAATCTAATAATACCATATGGAATTTAATAATACCATATGGAATTAGGAAGGCATTTTATAATCCTAAATTTTTCATACTTCGTAGGATCCTTTAAACGTGTTTAAAAGCATTGATTTAGAATTATTTGTTTTTAAGTCCTTATTATACTACTAATAAAACCAAGAACTATGAAAAAGACAGTTCAGTCCTTCTTAGTGTGCTTTTCAAATAGACAAATTCAGTGAGTAAATGAAATTTTAGTAATGATAGTCTTCTATTAATCAGATATAATAAAAAAAGTTCTGAAGTAATCCTTAAATCGGCTCTATCTACCTCAAGACAATCACAAGACCCTGATGTGTGACCACAGGGAAGGCATCGTATTCCTTAGGTATATAATGAAAAGACATCTGTTCTAAGAATTGTTTTGGCTTCTTTCCTGGAGTAGAGTGTATCCTAAAGCAACGAAAACTCTTAAGCAAGCAAAATTATGTTTTCTAAAATCGCTTACCAAGTAATTTTCTCAGGGTCCAATGGAGAGTTACAGAAATTACAGAATATAATTTTCCTGCAGAAATTATTTTGTAATTCAAAATGAAATTTTGACTTCAGAGCTTGGTATAGTCCCCGTCTTATGTCAGATGCCTTCTATTAATTTGGGGCACTCTTACTACACTACTAGGAACCACAATCTACTCTTGAAGATGTGGGAAAGGTTTACTAAGGACTGTCATAGAGTTGAGAGAATATTTCAATTTGAAAAAGCAAGAAATGTTAAGATTATTTATATATTGCTGATGTGGTTAATTGATGGTGGAAGTAAGAGTGAAAATCATAGTAGGAAGATTAACTTTCATATAAGACAAATATACTTTTTCCATAAAAATTAAATGGAACACTAGGGACTTATGGATTGAGGTGAGCCTTTTGGCCTTTTATTATTCTTGTTATTATGCAGATACTTCCTCGTTTATTCAATTATGTTTGAAAGGAAATAATTGTTGTGAATGATGTTAAACAATATGGGACAGGAAACTTCACGACACTGGTAAGACAATTGGAGCACTTGCTGGGCTTATGTGAGAACAGCTACCTGGGGCCTTACTTTAAAAAGCGTTCAAAGTCAGTATAGGAGGAGGGGCTGTATTTTCTTGCCAGATGATAGATGAAACCACTTCCTTAGAACCAAAATATTGCATATTTTCAAAAAAGTCAGTACACATTTGATTTAGTTTACCTTTTTTCTTTCTTTCATCTTTTGAAACTCAATTTCACATTTTCTTCTATTCATTATTTGGTCTGGAAAAGATGATTTCTTGCACCTTCTGCAGTTAATAAACATGGATGAGACTAAACATGAAGATCTGAGGAACTAAAGCAAATCAAAGGAGAATATTTGTGTGCAGTGTAAGGTTTATCTAAAGCCAAGATATAGGCTTATACCGAAGGAACCTTAAATTATAAATATTGTCTCACAATAAATTCAGTTGGTAAAGTAATTCACTGAAAATTACTCTTGAGTTATTCAATACTATTGCTGACCACAAGAAAGAACACCCTTGTAAGTCAGCAAACTATGGTGACTTTCTCCTTTCTTTATAGTCTTCCAATATTTATTTATTTATTCTGAATGGTACTTACAGTCAGATGAAGTTCTTATAAATTTTTCCCCAGAAAAACTATTCATTCTATTATAATCGAGTCCTTGGTTTTTTGTTTCATACTGTTGTTTAAGTAGGAACCAGTTAAAAAATGCTTGAATAAAGGATGTCTGTAATATTAATAAGGATAACATTACAATCTAAAATGAACAATTATTATCACTTTTTATTTATGCAATGCTTTTCCTTCAAGTATTTCATTTTGATAGCTATTTTTATTAAGACCCCAACAATTTTCTTTGTTGTTTAATATTTGAAGTTTTATAATTGAGTTTGTTTTTTAATACTTGTGATGTTCAATGCATATGGATATGTTACTATTCATATTCATATGAAAATGTTATTAGTCAAGGCAATGTAAAAGAATCATCCACCCTATATACTAAAGATTTAAGTGACTTTTTTCCACAAGCACTAATAAAATTATAGGGCATATAACAATAAAGTATTTCATAATTAAGGAAGTTATAATTTTCTAACCGGGCTCACAACAGCTGCCTGTGGTATAAGACAATATGCTTTTCCCCTTCCTACTGGGTCTAATTCCCAGTAACCTTATTGAAAATGTGCATGGGCTACAAAACTAAAGATTAACTGTCCAGGGACCTGCTTCCTGGAGCTTATTTGAAGATTAAATCAAATGGCAGGCAATATATATTTGGTAATACGGCTTTGTTTCCACCTTTTTCCATGTAGTGGTAAGTGTAATAGAAAGAGATGGTGCTTTATAGCTGTTTAAAAAGGAAAAAAAAAGATTTTTCTAAATATGAAATAGTTTTGTTCCCATGCTGTAAAATACATGAATAATTTATTTCTTCCAAAGCAGAAACATCTTCTGCTTTTTGAACACATAATAAAGAATCTCTAATTACAAATTATTGATAATTACAAATTGTTAAGCTTTTAAAAAGGTAATATTTATTCATTATCTATTTATTTTGTAACAAATGCTACTAACAGTGTTAAAAATGAGCTTAAAATTCCAACTGAGATATTTTAATATTTTTATTAAATAGAAAGTAGTTGATATACATATATTTATATACTTAAAAACATAGCTTTTAGACTACACATTGTAAATGGATTTCTACTTAACAAATCAGAGAAAGATAGATGAAGATGTTCTGCTTTTAAAAATACTATATTTGGAATGCCTGTGTAGAAACACTGAAGTGTGATTTGTCCTCATGGCAGACTCTGAAGAACAAGTGACATTCTTACACAAAATCCATATTGGTGATGTATTTAATTACAGAGCTGATTGAAATTGACAGCTTTAGTGACCTGCGTGTGCACTTGTGGTGACTGATGTAAGCTTCAACTCTGGTTACTTTTAAACCAATTCACATATTGCTCAATACTATAATATCATCCTGTCAAATTGAAAACTACATTTTTACAAGTGTGGAGACTGAAGAGAGTGCATGTTTAATTAAAATGAGATAGAGACAAATTGTTTTAAAACACTTCTACAGCCGCTAAACCAGAGCCACTGTTATTTGAAAACAGATTAAAACCCCCAAAACAATATGCTTAGACATTTATAACCCCTTCATCATCTTTACACTTAGAAAATATATACCTAACTGATATTCTATTAATACCAAGTCTTTAGGACTTCCGTCTGCTATATCTAAAGACTACTTTTAGTGACTTATAAATTTAGCTTTTAGAAATAAGTAAATATAAATCGTTTGTCTTTGCACGATCATGCAGTTGTTCTCAACCTTCCTAATGCCGTAACCCTTAATAGAGTTCCTCATGTTGTGGCGACCCCCCAACCATAAAATTAGTTTCATTGCTACTTCATAACTGTAATTTTGCTACTGTTATGAATCGGGTGACCCCTGTGAAAGGGTCGCTCGACCCCCAAAGGGGTCGTGACCCACAGGTTGAGAACTGCTGCTAGAGCCATCTTCTCATTTCTCCTTGTCTGCTTTTTAGTTTGTTCCTCAGCCTAAAGCACTGCTACCCCGAGAGAGAGAGGTTACACATTTGTCGAGGGCCACTAGTTACTCTAACTGCATTAAGCTGAGACTGGAATGCATCTTTTCTTTCCCATTCAATGCACTTTATACTAGGTAGAATTATCTCTTCAGATGTGTTTTCAAGGAGCCCTGGTGGCTCAACCATTAAGCACTTGGCACCTAATCAAAAGGCTGGCACTTAACACACTCCCACCCCAGCCCCACCCTCCGCAAACTCACGGCCCTTGAGTCACTTTTAGTTTATAGTGACCCAACATGACAAATTAGAACTGCCCTTATGAGTTTCCTAGATTTAAAATCTTCACAGGAGTGGGCAACTTCACCTTTTCCCCATGAATTGGTTGGTAGGTTCAAACCAATGACTTCGAGGTTAGCAGCAGAGCAGGTAGCACACAGCTCCACCATGGCCCCTACTTAGAACTCACACAATGGTAGAAGTTACAGCTTGGAAACTCTATGAGGCAGCGCTTCCCTGTCATGTTGGATCACGATGAGTTGAAATTTTTTCTATGACACTTAACTGTTACCCAAAAAAGGGCATAGATTTTTTTTCTCTGCTTGGTAGGTGACTCTATTAAGATTATAGCTTTTATCTCTATGTGATTCACTTAGTGTAAGCGTTTTCCACTTTAATACTAAAAATAATAGTCTTCTATTGAATCTTGTGATTTATATGTCACACTGCAATAAATTCTTGACTTAAAATTACCCCTAATTTTGTGACATGTGACAGTATTGCCTGTTTACCAGTATAATTTGCAGAGCATATTTTAAGTGGCCTCACGTGGAAAGTGGCTGCAGCTTGAACCTGAATCCATGCCTCACAGTCCTTTCACTCTACAACACTTGTCTTTTCAAAACCCTCAAAAAACCAAATGTTGTATTAAATTAAAATAGATTTCCTGATGGTGAGTGATAAAAAGTACATCTCTTAAGGGATGTGGTTATATGACCACTTCTTAAGAAGACACATCCATGACACTTGGGTGATTCAAACCTGCATATGTCTAATAAATAGGCAGCTGGATAGAATTCTTCTTCCTAGAGATGCAATATTTGCAAGAATTGAATTTGTCATTTCTCTAAGCTATACTAGTTTTAACAAAACAAGACTAATAGCAATTTAAAAATATAATAATAGAATGGTTTGAATGGTAATCTCAATGCCTCAAAAATAGAGTTAAACAAAAAATACCCAAAACAAAAACAATAAAACCCCTCACTGCCAATGAGTTGATTCTGACTCATAGTGACAATGCAGGGCAGAGTAGACAGCTCCTGGGGGTTTCCCAGACTGCAATTGTTTACAGGAGTAGAAAGCCTTGTTTTTTTTCCTGTAGACAGCTGGTGGTTTCAAACTGCTGACCTTGAGGTTAGCAGCCCAATATGTAACCACTACACCACCAAAACTTGTTTATTTCTTAGTTTTCTTTATTTTTTGCTTTAATATTAACAAGTTTATTGACATGTTTCACATATAATGCAATTCAATGATTTAAATATATTAAAGGAGTTGTACAATCATCATCAAAATCAACTTTAGAATATTTTATTTTTTCTTCTACTCATTATTATAACCTCCCTATTCCCTCCCTACATGCCCTGCCATAACTCTAAGAAACTATTAATCCAGTAATTATCTCTGTATATTTACCTATCCTGGATATCATATAAAGAAAAAAAATATAAAAACCAAACCAAACAAAACAAACAATCAAAAAACCCTTTCATTTTCTTAAGATAGGAGGTGCATAGGAATGAGCATAAATTTCCCTTCTGTCTCTATAGAGTTGAAATTTTGTTCCCTATTTAATCTTTCATAAATTTGTAGATTAATCCACAATTTATCATCTACAATAATATTCTAAACCATTTCACTTGAGATCTATGTGTTTTACTTCATTTCCTAAATGTCATGAAAAGATCTCTGTGGTAGATACATAATCTGGTGTCAACTTGAGACTATTAAGAGCGAGTAGGTGGATTCTACCTGTCAATCACGTCAGAGCTTGATGACCTCATTTTAAGGTGCAAGAAGATAATTAGCTTACCAGAGGCCAGACACACTCTCTGCTTTTCATTCCTGTTGACAAGCCACATAGAGCTATCCTCTAGAACACATATTTTAATTTCTTCCTCAAACTAAATCCCCTTCTGAGAAAAAGTTAAATAACAAAAATTATAAAAGCCCATCAAGTTAGAGAAAGGGAGAGATGTCCCATATGACAGATTCCATCAAGAGTTAAAGCTAGAAATAGAAAGGGGGAAAGTAACTGAGTAAACCAAACTAACACACCTGAAATCTCAGTGGCATTTAACAACAGGCATATTTTATTTACGAATCTCTAAAATAGTTTAAATATTGAAAATGATTATATAAGATTATATATAATATTTGCTAGATGGATAGACTTCTACAGTGAGAAGGAATATAACAGCTAAGTAGTCCACATAGCAGTACAGAGGCCTCAGTTTAACTCACTTTCATGCAATAGTTAATCAATTGGAATTCCTTTAACTCACATGGCTTTCCAGGTACAAGGTCAAGGAAGCAGGCAGTGGAGTCTTCCCTCAGGCAAGACAGGCAGAGTCTTCCCACAGGTGGAGATAACAGGGTGGGTCAGCAACAGTCAGCATGGGAGCTTAGCAAACGAGGCCTGATGCAATCTCAAACTCAAGTGATGCATGGAGACAGAATACACCAACCCTCACATTCAAGTGATGTACACACCAGCCACATGGTGAAGCAGCTCTTAAAGGAGTCTCAAGCTCTAGTGAAAGATTTATGGGTTGGCTTGGACCACAGGTAGTGTAGCCCACAGGATGAGGCAGGGAACTAGCTAAAACAGCAGCACACTTGTCCAATCATCAAGAAACAAGAGAGTTATGGGGTGCTGGTTGTCTTCATTTATCTCAGTTGTCCTCCAATCAAGCTGTGACCTAATCAAACTCCACCCACATATTCCTATTGGCCTACTTGGCACAATAAACCTAACTACCACATTAAATTTTATGTAAATTAGGGTCTCATGCAGTTTAGCATTTACAGAATAAAACATTTGACTCATGGAAGGCCTTGTGTGGGAAATGCATTCTTTGGCAGGATTGGTAAATTGGGTTCTGGACTAGCCTTTCAGAAATGATTGCCAAAGAAACACATAAGTTCACAAGAGACTGAGTACCTTTTAAGAAATTATTGAGTTTTCAATTCAAGAATGTACCCTTCTTGCTTTTGTAGTCTTGCCAAAATTGCTTCTATAGAATTGGCAATGAAGTGCTATTGCACAAAACTCTTCTTTTCTACAATCTTACAGATCAAAGGAAACTTGAAAGGAACAAGATTATGAACTCTATATCACTTCTAGCTGTCAAACCTCACTTTCATAATAGGTGCATGTAATTAGTGTACCCTAATTCATTTAAAGAACCCTAGCAGAGAGGATGTGAAGGGAGTGAGTGGTTAGTTTATGTCATCTCATTCAAAAAATATGAATAAAGACTAAAAACATGAGCATGGTACATTCTAAAGAACAGTTAGAATCACAATTCTCCTCTTTCCTCTATGCAGCTGGATGATTAGCCATTGTCTACTGGGTAAAAGAAACTTTTTGATTTCTTTTTTGGAGAAACAATAATATTTGAAGACACCAGATACGTTGAGTGACAAGAGTGAAACATTGCCCTGAAAGCAGAAAAATCACGTATAATATAGGTTGAGATCACCATTCCCTCCTTTAAAATAAAATAAAAAGCAAACATGTAATAAAGAATAAAAATATTGTTACTAGGACTGCAGTTCATACATGTATGGCTGATTCCAAGAAGAACGTATCAAACATGCATTTGCCATCAGTGGATGACTGCAGATGAGAAATACATTAATCTTAGTCTCTTCACTACTCCATTCACTGCTATTAAGTTGATTTCAACTCATTGGCCTTACATGACAGGACAGTTGCCACTGTAGGTTTCTGAGATTCTGACTCTTTCTTGGAGTAGAGGGGTTGGTGATTTCAAATTGCTGACCTTGGAGTTAGGAATCCAAAGGGCAATGCACCACTTCACTAAGTCTCCTTCATTCTCCTTTTCCCTGCCATTGACTTCATACTGACTCATAGTGACCCTGGTGGGTTTCTGAGACTATAATTGTTAATAGAATTAGAAAGTCAAGACTTTTTCTCTCAGAGATGCTGGTGGTTTCAAACTGCTGACAATGTGGATAGAAGCCCAATGGGCGACCGCGACAACACCAGGGATCCTCTGAGGGAGCCTTAAAGAAGCTGATAAAAAGGTGTCATTGAAAGAACTTGCTGAGCCAATTAAATTCACGACAGAGAGTTCAGCTCAGAGGTTATGTTGTCTATTTTTGAAAATTTAATTCCAAAGAGGTTATCATGATAGATTTTATTGAAAGGCAAAGGACAATCACAGGGAATCATTCTGAGCAAATTTTAAGAAAATTGGACACATCATTGATGTAAAAAATATCCAGGCAAGTTGCCTCATGAAATTTTTCCCCCTTCTGAGCATAATAATATGCCTGCTCATTCTCTAAGGGCAGAAATTGCTGGCCTTTAAGAATTCCATTGAGAAAATTACCATTTACCCAATATCCTTGATTTTACCTTTCAGATATATTTTTGTTCCCAAAACTCAAAGAACATGGGGTGGTGCGAATCTAATCATTTTTAAACATAATTCTGAAAAATAGATGACAAAAACCTTAAAATGAAACAATCTTCAACATTAATTTCTATATACAAACTATAGCTCAAATATCGTTATGCAAAGATAAGATGAATTTTTTAAAATGAACCTTTTATAACATTTCTACTTATAGAACTATAGAATAAATTCCAACACAGTGAAGAAGAAATCTAAAAAAAAGAAAAAACTGTGGAATTCAAAAGGTAGAATATCCTTGAAGAGAATGCTCATCAAAGACAAGTACGTTCTAGCAGTTCTAGAATGACTAAAGAATGATGAGTCTAAATTGGAGCAGAAAGATTGAGTATTCCAGGGTAGCTAGGCGGAATCACAAGGAAAGAGAGCCTACTGAGACAGCTTGGGAAGGAAGAAAGAAGGAAGGAAGGAAGGGAGGGAGGAAGACAAAAGGAAGATTGAATACCCTAAGGTATTGTGGCAGTTAGATTTCATGTCATCTTGAGTTTGTATGAAAGAGTAGGCATGGAATCCAAACTGTCAATCAGGCCTCAGCCTGATGATGCCTTCTTGGTGGTGTGGCATTTTACAGAGGAGAAACAGAGAACTTCTCCCATTCCCTCTTCCCCTTCACTGTCTTGCTTGCTGACATTCTGCCTGCCTCCAGGGTCATCCCATTTGGGTCACTTGGCCCTGAGATCTGCCTGAATCTTGCCTTGTTTCCAATGACTGGATCCACATGAGTGGCCCCCCACCGGCTTCCAATCTTCCTGCGTCCACTTGATGATTCTGCTGCATTGGCGCACAGTTATGTGAATCTGACGAGGGCCCTGACTAGCATCAGGCTTACAGACTGGGCTGAGATACCTTCTTGATATAAAATTACTTCCTGATATAAAGTTCTTTCATAAACGTATATGAGTGTCACTGTTTTTTTTTTCTCTAGACAGCTCAGCTAGCACAGGTATCGAGGATATATCAGAAAGGGTGGCAGGATGGAAGGAGAAATGCGCAGAAAACAGAGAGAATGGAAGGAAAGAATGAAAGAAGAGTGAGTGGGAGAGAGAAGGGAAAGGCAAGCTAGTAAGGAGGAAATAAAAGAAAAACTGATGTATATATCTAACTCATATTCCATTTGTACTGAGAATAACTAAGACTTGTTCTCCACTCTAGGTATGGAGAAAAATTAGTCAAAAGTGTATAAGAA
>NW_022103918.1:3787788-3790881 GCF_000313985.2 Echinops telfairi | reverse complement strand
GGAAAAACGGACACTAAAAATAAAATGAGAAATGAAGACATTCAGAGATGGTTGTGTGAACAGAAAGGGGAGGACAGCCTAGTATTTAAAATCAATGAAGGTATGTGTCAGGTTGTTACCTCTCATGACCTGTGTTCAATCTATCTGCTGAGCAAATAATCAGAGAAACTAGTTCATATGCAGAAAACTGTGGCATCAGAATTGGAAGAAGACTTATTAACAACTTGTGATATGCAGCTAACACACGTTGCTTGCTTATAATTAGGACTTGAAACAATCACCAATGAAGATCAAGAATTGCAGGCCTTAATATGGATTAAAGCTCAATGTAAAGAAGGCAAAGCCCCACAAGTGGACCAATAGGTAACGTTATGATAAACAGAAAAGGTTGAAGTTGTCATGGATTTCATCTTACTCGGATCCACAATCAATACTCATGGATGCAAAAGTAAGTAATCAAAAGATTCGTTGCATTAAGTAAAGCTGCTGCCCCACCGTCCTTTGAGTACTGAAAAGCAAGAATGTTATTTTGAGGACTCAGGTGCCCCAGACCTAAACTCTGGTATTTTCCATTGCTTTATGTGCAAATGAAATTTGGACATGGAATATGGAAGACTGAGGAAGAATCAATGCATTTGAATTGTAGTGCTGAAGAATATTGAAAGCACTGTGGATGCTAAAAGGAATATTGAAAGCACCATAGCCTGTTTTGTAAGAAATATGGCTAGAGTGCTCCTTAGAGGCAAGGATGATGAGATTGTGTCTTAGAGACTTGGACAAGTTGTTACGAGAGACTAGCTCTTGGAGAAGTACATCATGCTTGGCAAAGTAGAGGGGGAGCAAGAAAAGGGACACCCGCGAAGTTTTGGATTGACACAGTGGCTACATCAATGGGCTCAAGCATAGAAGCCTTGTGAGGAGAACACAGGGCATGGCAATGTTTCCTTCTGTTCCGCGTAAAGTTGCACCAACTCAGTGCACCTAACATCCACAGCAGATCAATAAAGATTGAGAAAATTCTTTGCCAGAGATCATCCTACCAGAAAATGCTGAAGGGTGTTCTTCAGGCAGAAATGAAAGGATACGAGACAGTAACACAAAGGAAATCACATAGGAAAACACAAAGAAAATGATTAATAATTACAATGCAAGTAACTGTGTAGGTAAAAATAAGAGCCACTAAATCTTTATTTTTGATTTGTGTGGTAGTGAGATGATTTTATGTTAAGTGTGCACTCCTGGGAAGGTGCAGAATCAAGTGGTGGTTTGATGAGATCTTCTTGGGCATGTGGCCTTTTGCATCAGAGTGAGGGGCTCTGGAAACTGACTCTTTCTCTGACCTTCTACTTTCCTGCCTGCTGGAACTCTGTTAACCTTGTGGCATGGCTGCATGTGGGCCACGCACCCCTGAGAGCTCTCAGGCCCCAGGTATGTTTCTTTCCACTGCACTGGGAACCTTGGGACTCTGTACTCACTGGGCTATGATCCTCATGCTTCCTGAACGGCCCTTTGGCAGTATCCATTCAGCAGCAATGTGAGTATTGGACCGGTCGACATGAGTGGAAAAGGCCTGGCATGCCGGCTGGATGTAATGTTGCTAATTGGTATAAAGTTCTTTCTTATACATAGATGAAGTAGGTCTATATTATTTCTCTAGACAACCCATCCCAACACAGTTTGTTACATCTCTTTTTACTTCCCTATGAATTAAAAGACAAATACATAAAATATAATTCTTTGCTAATGAGAATATAAAGCATAATGATCTAATTTGTGGCAACAAACAACAGAAATGGCAGGGGGTCATATTTACAAAGTGGCAAAATATATTTGTGCTATTGAAGTTAAGTTGGTGTCAAAGAAAACTTATTGTAAAATTAGGATGCTAATTGTAAGCTCCTTGGTAACTGAAAGAATACATCTAAAACATACATAAAATTTAAATACAAAGATGATGTGGATGAAATTATAACTTAATTCTTAGAAAACTAATTACATACAAAATAAGACAATATTGAAGGAAATGGACAATGGATTTATAAAAATTATAGGAAGACATAGTTACATCACAAAAATAAGCTCTTCCTTATTAGTGATAAAGTAAATACAAAGAAACATGATTCTTCAAAGAAAATGCATAGATTGAGAGAATTGAAAACAAAACAAAAAATATTATCAACTTTATATTGCCTCAAAGAGACTCACTTCAGTTTCAAAAACAATTTATGCTGAAAGTGAAAAGATGTCATAATATGACCCAACAATCTCCCTACTGGGCATATAACCAGAAAAGGCAAGAAACAAACCATGGGCAGACATCTGTGCTCCAATGTTCATTGTGGCATAGTTCACAATCGCAAGGATTTGGAAACAAACCAAATTTCCATCAACTGATGACTGGATTAAAACACTGTGGTATATACATACAGTGGAGTACTACGCATCTCTAAAAAGCAGTGATGAACGTATGAAGCACATTGCTGCATGGGAAGAAATGGAGGAAATCATGCTAAGCAAAGTAACTCAAGCACAAAAGGACAAGTACAAGAGACTACTGAGGTAAGCTTTAAAAAAAAAATGCCAAAAAGGGGCAGAGGGAAAAAGCTACTGTATACAAACATTCCTGGGGTGAGGACCAGGTAGTATGGCAGGGATGATCAAATGCAGGGATGTACATGGCAGACAACTAGGGAGGAGGTGGGGAAAGGGGAAAAAAATGATAACAAGGAAGAAATGGGTAGCGGGGGTATGGGACACTAACCCACCCATGGGGAGGGTATTGTTTATATCTCCACAGGGAAAGAGGGACCAGACTTCAATCCAGTGCTCCAAGTTGTGAATGCAACATGCCAGCATGGAGTAGGAACCAGTGGAGAGGTCTGGGGGGCCGGCCCCAGTCCCAAATACTAAATGGATGCCTGCCCCTCCCCCCAGAAGAATCTATTTCAAAGGACAGCATTCTATCCGCAGTTCCAGGAGAGGGACATGTTTGATTGGAGCACACGGGAGCAGATGAAAGGGGAGGAGGAGAGAGTGGAGCACATCCTGGCCCACTAGGCCTTGAGGACGATGACCCCAATCAGAGCAGCCAGT
>NW_022103918.1:3767338-3786102 GCF_000313985.2 Echinops telfairi | reverse complement strand
AAATGTTTTGAGAATGATGAGGGCAATGAATGTACAAATGTTCTATACACACTTGATGTATGTATGGATTGTGATAAGAGTTGTATGAGCCCCTAATAAAATGATTTAAAAAAAAAAAGATTGTTGCTAGGTGCCAAGGAGTTGGTTCCCAACCGTAGTGGCCCTGTGCACAACGGAAGGAAGCCCTGCCTGTGCCTGGTCCAGTGTCACCTTCACAGTGGTTCCGATGCTCCAGTCCATTGTTGCAGCCCCGGTACAATGATCTCTTTCAGGGCCTTCCCTTTTCTTGCTAGCCCTCTCCTTTACCAAGCATGATATCCTTCTCCATGATACCCTATCTCCTGAGAGCCTGCCTAAATTATGTAAGAAGAAGTCTTGCCATACTTGCCTCTAAGGAGCCTTTTGGGCATATGTCTTCCAAGATAAATTTGTTTATGATTTTATCAGTCTGTGATGCTGTCAATAGTCTTCACCAGTTCCATAATTAAAACACAAGAACTATTTTTGGTCTTCTATATTGCCCAACTTTCTTTTTTTTTTGTCCAACTTTCATATGCATGAGAGTCAATTGTCAAACTTTACAAATACATGTGGCAACTGAAACTAAGTCCATAGATATGATATGAGGCATAGATATTTCACATAGATATGAGACAGGTCAAAATACTATAGTTTGGATTAGGTGCACCTTAGTCCTTAAAGCAACATCCTTGCTTTCCAATATTCTAAAGAGGTCATGCTATAACTCACCTGCCAGGTTTTCATACTGTGGTGGCTTGTGGATTACTGTGATGATCGAAGCTATGTCAACAGTATCTCAAAAGTCAGAAAGGTCACATAAAGGGAATAGGTTCCATTGGGTCTTCCATATTAAGAACAGACTAAGAAGGAAAAATCAGCTCTTCATTTTGGACAAGAGAGCCACTGAAAACTTTGTGCATAGCTTTGAAATATTGTCAGATAGTGAAGGCCTAATCAGTGGAATCAGAATATTGTTGGACATAGTGCCAGAAGATAGGTACCTCAGATCAGAAGGCACTCAAAATGGGACTGAAATGCAGCTGCTTTCTCAGAGTGGAGTCTGCTATGGTGATGGGAGTTGGGAGGAGCCTGTAGAATCTTCATTACTGATGGGGTACCACTCAAGGTAAGGAAAAACAGCTGCTAACTGCTGATGGTCAGAACTTGGAATGTGTGAAGTAGGAATTGAGGATGATTAAAGGTGGTCAAAAATGAAATAGAACACATAAAATTGACATCTCATGCCTCAGTGAGCTGAAATTAACCATTTTGGAAATGACCATTTTGAGTCAGAATATTATATGACTTACTATGTCTGGAATAACATAAGCAAGAGTAAAGGCATGGCATTCATTTTCAAAAAGGATATTGCAAATAATTCATGAAGAACAATTCTTCCTGTGATATAAAATTGTATCTAACTGCCTTCAATACAATCCAACTATTATTTAAATTTATGCACCAACCAAAAAAGTTTGGGGTGAAGAAATGGAAGAATTTTATCAACGAGTTCAGATGGAAGTTGATCAAACATACACTCAAGGATATGGAACAAGAAATATTGCTGATGCCACATGGATTTTGGCTCCAAGCAGAGAATATCAGAAAGATGTTTAGGTGTGCTTTATTGACCCTGCAAAGGCATTCTGTTGTGTGGATCTTAACAAGCTGTGGATAACCTGGAGAGGAATGAGAATTTCAGAACACTTCATTGTGTTCATGACTCAATGTAAAGAAGACCCAAATCCTCACAATTGGACCAATAGGTATCATTATTATAAACTGAGAAATGGTTGAAGTTAGCAGGATTTCATCTTGCTTTGGATCCACAATGTTCATGAAAGCAGCAGTCAAGAGATCAAGACTTGCTGCATTATGTAAATCTCTCCTACCCAAGGTCTCTTTCGAGTATCGAAAGGAAAGGATGTTACTTCAAGGACTAGGGTGCTTCTGAACCAAGTCACAGTATTTTCAATTGCTTCATATGCATGTGAAAGTTGGACATTGAGTAAGACAGACCAAGGAATAATCAATGCATTTGGATTGTGGTCCTGGAGAATATTGAAAGTATCATGAAATGCTAAAAGGACAAACTGACCTGTATTAAGAAGCACCACAAGAATGCCCCTTAGAGGGAAGGGTGGTGAGATTTCCTTGTATGTACTTTGGACGTGTGGTTAGAAGAGACCAGTCCCTGGAGGAGGATATCCTGTCTGGTAACATAGAGAGTGCAAGCAAAAGAGGGTCAGTGAGAAGAGGAAGGCCCTCAAAGAGACGGCTTGTAATCCACAGTGAAGGCTGCACTTACATGTGAGGAGGAGCTGCTTTATCAGAGCCGAGTGGGTCATAGTGCTATGAATATTGTCAACCCTGTGGGAATGGAATCTTTGGGGTCTTCATTTATTGATGGGACACAACTCATGGTGAGAAGAAATAGCTGAGAAAAAAATCCAATAATGAGACAATATGAAGTATGAATCTAGGAAATTTGGAAGATGTAAACAAAAGAAGACTATGCATTAGTGACCTGAAATAGACTGATAGTTTCCATTTTGAATCACAAAATCATATGGTTTACAATGCTGGGAATGACACAAACAAGAATGTCAAAAAGAATATTTCAAAATCTATCCTGAAGTATAATGCTGGCTGTCATATATATATCCTTCAAAGAAATCAAATCAATCTCACTATTATTCAGATTGGTGCAAAAACCACAAACTAGTGATATAATAATAAAGGGATTCTACCAACTTCTTCTGTAGGAAATTGATCAAATATACAACCAAGATTCATTGATAGTTATCAGTGATTGGAATGCAAAAGTTGGAAGCAAACAAGAAGAAATAGTAGTTGGAAAATATGGTCTTGTGATAGAAACGGAGCTGGAGATCACAGATAAAATTTTGTAATACCAGTAACTTGTTTGTGGCAAATATATATTTTTCAACAACACCAACTACAATTATTCACATGGAATTTTCCAGAAAGAATACACAGAAATCAAATTGACTACACTTGGAGAAAGAGATCATGGGGAAGCTCCATAGGGGAAACTTAAAATAGGCCAGGGGTTAACTTTGAAATAGACCATCAATTACTCATATGGAAAATCAGGTTAAAGGAGAAGAAAATTAAAACAAGTCTATGAGAGCCCAAAGAAGACCTTGAGTCTATACCACTTGAAATTGTAAAATGTCTCAACAGGTTTGCGACATTGGGCACTAATGACAGAAGACATGATGAGCTGTGAAGAACATCAGAAACACAGTTCATGAAGATGCAAAGGTCATTAAAAAGACAGGGAAGAAAGCAAAGATCATAGTGATGTCAAAAGAGAACTCTGAAACTTTTTCTTAATCAGAATAGCTAAGGCAAATGAAGACATTACGAAGTAATGAATAGAAATTTTCAGAGTAGCTGGAGAAGACAAAGTCAACTACAATGAAATGTGAGAAGACCTAAAGATAGAAAACCACAAAGGAAGAACAGGCTCCATATACCTTAACCTGAAAACGCTAAAAAAAAATCAATTTTTAACTTGCAATATTGAAATATTCTATGGGCAAAATATTGAATGACATAGTAAGCAGCAAGAGAAGATGGAAAGAGGATACAGAGTCACTTTACCAAAAAGAACTAGTTGACATGCAATCATTTCAGGAGTTAGCACATGAGCAAAAATCATTAGTACTAAAGGAAGAAGTTCAAGTTGCACTGAAAGCATTATCCAAAAAGGGACCTGATGCCAGGGGCTTAAGTGGAGAGCAAATGTTTTGAGAAGGATGAGGACAATGAATGTACAAATGTGCTTTACACAATTGATGTATGTATGGGTTGTGAGAAGAGTTGTATGAGCCCCTAATAAAACTATTAAAAATAAATAAATTAATTAAATTTAAAAAAATAAATTTCATTATAAAAAACAACAACCAAGGTTTCATGAATTGATGGAATGGAATACCAATTAAAATGATGAAGCACGGTTGGTAATGTTCTGCCTCCATTCATTAGGCATTCAGTTTCTGACAATGTTTCCATGCTGAACATAAAAACGTTATGAGCTACTTCTTCCAAATTGGGCAGCAGATTGCTTCTTCATAGTTTGCTCATGTCTGGAATTGCTGCTAAAAATGGTTCACTTTGGATGCCTCCGCTAGCACTTGAAATACCAGTGACATAGTTTACAGCAGCACAGTAACACATAAGCTGCCACAGTAGGATAGTAAGTCGTAGGGTAGTACGTAGTTAGATAGTAACAAAAAGTAGTAACAAAAAGAGACCTACCATGGCTATTCTACTATCAAATTCAATAGAATTTACGTCCAAATCACTTACAACAGACAAAAAATGGGCATTTCATGTTGGCTATTTAGCTAGTTAGTGAAGAAATAATTATAAACATATACACAGCAAATAACAGAGACCAAAAATATATGACTCAAACCATGGTAAACTTAAGGAAAGTTAACCAACAGCACAATAGTTGGAGACTCAATTTCAAAAATACATAAATCATTTAGACAGGGTTAAATAAGAAATAGAGGACTTGAACAACATTAAGGAGTGAATAGTTCTTTCACATATATGTAGCACATCCCACTTAACAACAGAGTATGCTTTGTTTTCATATGTGTAAGAAACATGCTCCTGCACAACTATGTGTTAAGTCATGGTATAGTATTAACACATTTTAAAATGCCCAAATGACACACTCTTGTTTTTCTCTGAACAAAATAGAAGAAAACTAGAAATCTAAGAACATAGGGAAGGAGATGCAATGAACTGCGTGGATGGACCATATTTGGCCTCCTGTGGCATCCCTATTGGCCTGATGCAGAGCCAGACATACACTTCACCCCCATCCTTCTTTACCTATTCTGACACCAACTGTTCTTCCTGTGACATTCTACTGTAGAACTCACAAACAGTGTTCAAAATTATGAGGTTTTGTAAGGGAAGTAAACCATTTAGCAGAAGCCAGAATCAGAAAATATCAAGGGTAGCCATTGGTGCACAGTAAAACCTCTCCTCAGTTATCTGAAAAAGTCTTTGTCCAATTCTCAGCCTTTAAGCTTCCTGGTCCCTCAACCTCTATCTACTTGCCTTAGAGTTCAGTGACTCTGGCCTTGGGCTTGGCCTCTTCAGACAATGACTTTGAACATGTTCCACTTACAACAGTCCTGGGATTTCTCCTTCTGTCTGCTTTGTATAGCTCATCCGTATAGCTAGGTAAATAGTAATGAAGCTGACCAGCCCCCTCTATTAATAGTATACATGCCCTGATTTATAGTTTTCAATGTTCAAGTATTTCACTAACTTGATTAAATTTTTTAAAATTTATTTTTAAGCATTATATTATTTTTGGATACTACTGTAAATGAATTTTTATTTATTAATTTCTTTTTCAGATTATTCAATATTAACATACAGAAACAGATTTTTGGTAAGTTTATTAATGTCTGTCACTTTGCTGAATTTATTAGATTGAGTATTTTTGTTCTTAATTTGGGGTTTCACTATGTAAGATCATGTGAGCTTTGACTAGAAATAGTTTCGTTGTTTTTTTTCTTTGCCTAAGTCTTCTGGGTAAAACTTCCAACACACTGTTGAATAGCAGGGGTAAAATTGGACATATGTGTATATTCCCTGGCTTTCGAGGGAAACTTTTCAGTCGTTCAATATTGAGTATAGTTATTTCCCATAAGTGTACTTTTCCACATTGTAAATTTTCTGTTTATTACCCAATTTCTGAGTGTTTTTTTCATGAAAGGCTTTTGGAACTTTCCAACTGGTTTTCTTCCTGCAACAAGTGAGATGGCCATTTTTGTTTTATTCATTCCAGTAATGTGTTTTATATGTATTTATTTTCTTAGGTCGAATAATCTTTGCACTCCTGAATAATTGTATGTAATGCTTTTAGTGTAATATTTGATTTGGTTTACTTGCATTTTCTTTCAAATGTTTCCATCTTTATTCAAAAGAATATTTGTCTGTGGCTTTCTTTCTTTTATTTTTAATCATTTTATTAGGGGCTCATACAACTCTTATCACAATCCATACACACATCAATTGTGTAAAGCGCATTTGTACATTCATTGTCCTCATCATTCTCAAAACATTTCCTCTCCACTTAAGCCCCTGGCATTAGGTCCTCATTTTCCCCCTCCCTCATGAGCCCTTGATAGTTTATAAATTGGTATTTTGTCATATCTTGCCCTGTCTGACGTCTACCTTCACCCACTTTTCTGTTGTCCGTCCCCCAGGGAGGAGGTCACATATAGTTCCTTGTAATCATTTCACTCTTTCCTACCCACTCTCCCTCTACCCTCCCTGTTTCGCCACTCACACCACTGGTCCTGTAGGGATCATCCACCCTGGATTCCCTGTATTTGCAGTTCCTATCTGTACCAGTGTACATCTGGTCTAGCCAGACTTGCAAAGTCGAATTCGAGTCATGGTAGTGGGAGTGGGGAGGAAACATTTAGGAACTAGAGGAAAGTTGTATTTTTCATCGTTTTTACATTGCACCCTGACTGGCTGATCTCCTCCCCGAGACCCCTCTGCAAGGGGATCTCTGGTGGCTTCCTAATGGGCTTTGGATCTCCACTCCGCACTCCCCCCATCATTCACTATGGTAAGATTTTTTGTTCTGATGATGCCTTACACCTGATCCCTTCGACACCTCATGGTTGCATAGGCTGGTGTGCTTCTTCCATGTGGGCTTTGTTGCTTCTGAGCTTGATGGCCGCTGTGGCTTTATTTCTTATGACACTTTCATCTGGCTGTGTGATCAAGGGAATGTTGCCATCATAGAATGAATTAGGAAGTATTCTACTTTATTTTAGTTGAAGATATTAATTTTATATAATTATGGACCTTGAGTCATATTGTGGTTGTTAGATACCATTGAGTCCATTTCCAACCATAGTGACCTCATGTACAACAGAATGAAACACTGCCTGGTCCTGCACCATCCTCACCATTGTTGTTATGTTTCAGCCCAGTGTTGTAGTCACAGTGTCAAGTCGTCTTATTGAGGACCTTCCTCTTTGTTTCCTCTCTACTTTACCAAACATGCTGTCCTTCTCCAAGGACTGTTCTCTCCTGACAACATGTCCAAAATATGTCAGACAAATCTTGCCATCCTGGTTCTTCCAAGACACATTGGTTTGTCCTTTAAGTAGTCCAGGATACTTTCAATATTCTTCACCAGAGTCATATTAGCTGTGCTAAAGCCATAAATATGTAGATTACTATGCATGATCTATAAAAGGTTGTTGAGCCTCATTGTCATTTTCTTTAATAAGAAACAAAGATAATAAAAATATCTGCTCTACATAATGAAGGTGAACAATTATTGTACTTTTTAAAATGTATGTCCTATGGTGAATTCTTAAACCATTAGTTATTAAATTATTAGTAGGTACTGTAATTATAATGAGAGAAGAATATATAATGACAATGGTATGGTTGAATCAGCTATCTATTCATGACATCTTTTTATTTCGTAGTGTGTGGAGTTGTCGCTGGGAGATGGAAATTCTTTGAGAAGTTACACCTGTCCAGCTCCTTTGTACCCAATTTCACTCATATGACTAATTTTGACCAAGAATGCCATAAAAAGTGATGGGTTACTCATGAATCATAGCTTCATATATTTTTTAATTGCTATATTTTCTACTCTCTCTTTTCCCATCATTTGGCAGAAAAGGAACAAAAGATCCTATGGGATATAAAACCTACATAATAGAAGAAACTACAGGATATAGGCAACATTTTTATTTGACTGGTAGATAGGAGAGAACATTTATCACTTTATGCCACTGAAATCTTAAGGTTTGTTTGCCATAACAACAAGGATCCCCCTAAAATTTAATGTTTAGACATTCAGAAAACAAATGAGATTTTTTTGGGATGAAGAGAAAAGTTTATTGAAAGCTTCCTATGTGATGTGATACCTTATCTTCAGTATGAAATAATAATAATGTCAGTATGGACAATAAAGTCAAGAGAGGATATTTCTGCATGAATATAGGGCTAGTAAATGATCAACTACCATGTGAGCTAAGATGGTCATAATAGTTTGATAGAGTGAATGTTCAAGATAGAAAGAGGCAGGAGATATGACTGCAGAGAAAAAAGAAAACCTGGGACTTTTATGGCATAAATGGCATATTAAGAAGTTGATAAAGGTATAGAAAAAGAGATATTTTAGGGGAAAAAAGGATAACTCTACACTTCTTATGTTGTGGTTGTTGTGTTGTTCTTAAGCCATTAATATTCAAACTGCAGCTTCTGGAAGGAGGCTTTCTTCTCACACAGGCATCTATAATATATATTGAAATTTATTAGTTATTGCAATTTGAAAATTGGAAACAAAGAAGAAAAAAAGAGTAGTTGGAAAATATGGCCTTGGTAGTAGCAATGAAACCGTAGAACTCATGATAGAATTTTGCAAGGCCAATGATTTTTTCACTAAAAATACCTTTTTCCCCCAGTAGCAGAAAATATGACTATGCGTGTGGACATCTTCCGAGGGAATACAGAGAAGTCAAAATGACTGTGTCTGTGGGAATTGAAAAGGAGAAGCTCACTAACGGCAACTAAAATGAGGCCAACGGCCAACTGTGGAATCAATTGCTCAGATGTAAATTCAAGTTATGCAGAAGAAGATAAGTCCATGAAAGCCAAAATTCTACCTTAAGTGCATTCCACCTGAATTTCCAGAACATCTTGTGGTGGAGTAAATTTTTTTTTAATATGGCTCTCTACCAAAGCCTCTCTAACTCCCACTGAATGTTTGCACAGGACTATGGTAACAGGGCATGTAGCAGCAGTAGTAGAAAAAAATCAGTCATTTTTGTTAGCATCTCTTTGGCTCTGAGGAGAAGCCATCTTTGAAGAGAAGAGAGAAACCCAGAGGACTTTGGAAGAGCATAGTCAAGATACCTGTTTAGAGCAGGGGTTCTCCACCTTCCTCATGCCACGACCCTTTCATACATTTCCTCATGTTGCAGTGACCTCCCAACCATAAAATTATGCTCATTGCTACTTCATAACTGTAATTTTGCTACTGTTATGAATTGGGTGACCCCTATGAAAAGGTCATTTGACCCCAAAGGGATCATGACCCACAAGTTGAAAACTGCTGGGTCTAAAGTAAGATAGGCTGCTGGGACCAGATATGTCACAAACCGTGGTCTAAGGTCTCAAAGGAGCAACACTGAGATTGTGGGGGTACCTTCTCCTTATCTGGCCCAAGACTATGGAACTATGGGACAGAGTGAAAGGTTGGCTGACTTCAGGATCCATGGAGGAAAAGGTCAAAGTACTATGAGGCTGAGAAACTAAGAACCAAAGAGAGTCTTGGCTAACACATAGCTGAGAAACAGAAATATGGAGAAGGATTTGGCTACCACATTCTGAGAGAATAAGAAATGGAGAGAGTTGTGGTAACCATGTGACTGAGAGGGTGAGAACTGATTAGAGGCTCGGCTGCTTGGCTGAGGATCCCAATGACAGGATGCTGATCCTGTTGTCACCTATTAACTTCTCTAACATTCACGGCCATTGAGTCTATTCTGATTCATAATGTCTCTCTAGCATAGGGTAGAACTGACCCAGTGGGTTTCTGAGACACTGTTTACATGAGGAAAAATCACAGGCAACATATTAAGTAGAAAACTTCTCTAATAAGCAGTCTTTCACAGGGGTCACCCTGTGAAATGAAACATGAAAAGCCTGGAGTTAGAAAACAAAAAAGGAAGGCCACATTCAACTTGTATGGAGCTCAAAGAATTGAACAAAATATTCAGATCTCAAGTTATTAAAATAATGTATGGGGAAAATACTGAATGATGCAGGAAGTATCAAAAGATAATGGTGCAAAAGAAAAGAGAGAAAATAAGAATTTGGCGCAAGGGTAGTGAAATATTTAATGTGGCTCTCCTAACCAAAGTCCCTAACTCCCACCAAAGGACCCCTCTTTGAATGAGTCTGTTAAAAAGGTGGGTTTCCCATGTGAGTGATTCTGAATAGGATTTCCTGGAAGGCCATCTTGCTGGGTATAAAGTGATCCCTCTGAGAAACAGGAGGATGATCACTTCACCAGCAAGACCCAGTAGTGAAATGAGTCCTCTGAACCTGTGATTCCTGTGCAGTGAACCCCCAGAGGAGCAGTAGCCAAACCAAGAGCTTAATCATGGAGCATAGTGGTGGACTTCCTGAACCGAGGGGCAAATACCACACTGTGTTTTTGTGTAGGAGGTTGGCTTGTGAAGTGGGGTGCCTCTGGGCACTTAATTCAGGGAGCTGGATTAAACTGAATGCCTTCAGGTTGAGGCTGATAGCAGAGTGGTATGCCTTTTGGGCATTTATTAGCAGATTTGACAGAACATTGTGACATGTCCTGCTAAACAACACAACCTGAGCATTTCTCACTGGCTTTATACTTGTTTACCTATATAAATCACTATATATAAAGAATTAGCTGCCATTCAAATATTTCAAGGGCTTAAATGTGATCAAGAACTGATGGAACTGGACACAGAAGTCCAAGCTGCATGAAGTCATTAGTGAAAAACAGACCTCCAAGAATTGACAAAATACCAATAGAAATATTTCAAAGGGTGATGGAACATTGGAAGCACTACACTCATCTATGCCAAGAAAATTGGAAGACAACTACTTGGCCAACTCACTGGAAGAGATCAATATTTGTACCCACTACAAAGAAAGATGACTTCACATAACGTGAGAACTATTGAAAAAATCCCATTAAAACTACAATATTTCAGAAAATTACCCAACAATGGTTACTGCAGTATATTGACAGGGAGCTGCCAAAGGTTCAGATTGAATTCAGAAGAGGATGTGGAACAAAGAATATACATTGCTGATTTCAGATGAATCTTCACTGAAAGCAGAGAATACCAGAAAAATGTTTCACTTGTGTTTTAGGATTAAAACCAACTATGGATTACCTTGAGACGAATGGGAATTCCAGAGCCCTCCATTGTGCTCACATGGAACCTGCAGATGGACCAAGAGGCTATCATTCAAATGGTACAAAATCAAGAAAGGACTGCGTCAAGTTTGTTTGTTTTTACCTGATATATCCAACCTGTATGCTAAGCAAATCTGAGAGGCTGGACTATAAGAAAACAAACATGACACCAGGATTGGAAGAAAGTTTATTAATAAGCTTCAGCGTGTTTTTTGCTGAAAGTGATGTGAATTTGAGGCACTAAGGAAGATAAAAGTGCTGAAGATGAGGAGAACCGGAAGCAACTAATGAAGATCAAAAATTGCAGCTTTCCATATAGATTATAGCTTAAGATAAAGGAAAAAAATCCTCACAATTGGAAAATTAGGTAACATTAGGAAAAATGGAGAAAAGAGAGAATTTTCAAAAGATTTGATCTTGCTTAGATCCATAATCAATGCCATGGAAGCAGCAGTCAAGAAATCAACCAACACATCACCTCGGGCAAATCTACTGCACAAGTTCTCTTTAAAGTGTTGAAGAACAAAGATGTCACTTTGAAGATTAATGTGCCCCTATCCAAGCCACGTTATACTCAGTCACAGCATAGTCATGTGAAAATCGGATATGGAATAAAAAAGATCACAGAAGCATCACTGCATTTGAATGATGGTGCTGATGAAACATATCGAAAGTACCACGAGCATCCAAAGAAACAACAGCTCAGTCTTGGAAGCAGTGCAAGCACAATGCTTCATAGAAGCAATGATGGCGAGGCTGTGTCTCATGTACTTTAGACAAATTATCGGGAGAGGCTGGCATATGACATAAGACTTGGTAAAATAGAAGGGTGATATTGATTGACACAGTGGATTCAACAATGAGTTCAAACATGAGAATGATTGTGAAGATGGTGAAGGACCGAGCAGTGCTTCATTCTGTTGTAAATAGGGTCACTATGAGTTGGAACCCACTTGACAGTGTGTAACAACAACAATTATGTACCAAATCATAAACCTTGAACTGTATACTCTTCAAACACCGCACAATGGATTAATTAAATCTTCCATTCACTAATGGACCACTGTCCAAATACTGACTCTTATTAAAGAGACCTTTGGAACTAACCGTGTTTATCTACCATATATTCATCAGTGTGCTATCTTTTACTGCTGAAACATTTTCATAATTATTGATACCTTATTCCAGACTCTTCTGTGAGTATTCCATTCACGTATTTGATTTTTTGAAACCCTTATCTTCCAGAAGTACTGTGAATGAAATTCACTGTGATAGGAGAAGCGCAGGGTAGGAAAGGAATGGTTAAGTAATCTAATTATTACACATGTATTCCAGGTAAATAATGTTTTGTAATGCATGTAGGTAGCTCAGTGTTAAAGATAAATAAGTTAATCAGCTCAGGGACAGGTGTGTTCTCTATATAAACAAAAATCATGCTGAAATTATCCAATGTATATTTTGGCTACAAAATTTTCAAGCCTATTAATTTATTATTTTAAATTAGCTTGTTCATTTTTAACAAATTCATAGACATACAATTCACATATAATACATTTAAACAGTTTGATCAAATTTATTAGAGTTGTTTAACAATCACTGCAATCAACTCCTGTGCATTTCTTCTTCCTTGTACTTATTATCTCACCATTTCCCACCAGCCCATTGAATCCATTAATCCCTTTTATATCTGTATAGGTTTTCCTAATCTGGATTACATATACATGAAAACATATAAAATCAAGACCCTATTATCTTATTGGTTGAATTAGCTCAATCAGAGACCACACCCACCCACACACATTTCTGATACTCATTGACCACGTATTTAGCTGAAAGGCCAGAGGATATTAACATGTGAGGTAAGAAATAAGGTATCCTCTTCATAAAATGTTGGCTTAATTATAATCCGCTATACTTTAGTTCTAACAGTCTAAGTATCTGTTCATATCTCTCACTACTGCATACACCAAAGTGTTTTAATCATCTTTTTATCTCTAGTACTTTACTCTTTAACATGGCAAGCAGTATGTAATTGGTCATTAAATGAAAGAATGGCTAAGTGAGCGAATATTGTATGTTTGATTGGTGGTTTGACTCATTAAACGTCCTTCATAATGTAGGTATTAGTGGGTAAATAATCTGGACAAAGACAGCAGTCTAAATTGATATTATAGAACTTCCTGATGAGAAAGACTTTAGTGGTCAGCTACTCCAAATCCAGTTCATTTTTAACTAAGAAATCAGAGTTTAGCATAAACAGTAGCAATTCCAGAATCCCTTAGGGCCTTTTTTTCTATGTGTTTAATTTTTTTCTGACACCAGAAAAACAGCAGTTGAATGATGACCAGATGGCAGGAGATCTGTGGTAATTTGGCTGGAAGTAAGGTGAGCATTGAAGCATAATAAACAAATTAGAAATTTAAATCTTTTCTATGAGCAGATATACCTAATGGGGTGGACAAGATCATTCTATGGATTCTTATTAAGTTTATTTATTTCCATTTAAAACTAGTTACTGATTCATTGATATAATGATTTTGGGGGGGGGGTGATGGCATGGGAGAGGAATGTGTCTGATGGATTAAAGGGAAATATTTTTCAGGTATTATCTGCTTAGAGCTACAGAGGGTGAATCCTTCCTAATCTTAGTGTATGAGGCAAGGCATGGTATCATTGAGTTGTGCAGCTAAAACCTTGGAAACAATCTTATACTCTCTATTCAGGAGAGTAAAAAAGGATGAAAATCCTCCAATTGTTCCTTACCTTGTCATCATTTTAAGGATTATAGGATCAAGGGAGTTTTCATGTCTGGAGACATAATTCTGGTCTTAAAAATTCTGAAAAGAGTCTCTGATGTTAGAGATAATTGCCACAATCATGTTTTACAAAAATTGATGGCAAATCTGTCAGCACCTGAGGCTTTTCTTAGGTTTATGGCTTGGATTTGGGATTTCTTGCTTGTAATGATACTCTGTTGTCCAACTGATTGACTTAATAGAGGGACTGAATTGAAAACAAGGTCCATCAGTTTCCTGAGTGGTATATAATAGGAAAAATATGTTAAATAGATGAGAGGCATATTGAAAATATCAACTGTTTTTAATTTGTCATCTTGAATTTTTGAAGCAGTTCAATCTAGATCTATTTTGCTTGCCTGCTTAGTCGTTTTTAGCCCATATGAAATGGATGAGTAATATGTATTATACAACTTGATCAATATTTGAAATAACAATACTTCTATGTGAACTATAATATTAACATAGGTACATGAAATAGTGGCATTTCTTATTCAATGCAACATGTTGAAAATTCCACTTTTTGCTTAATTAAATGACCAATAGAGAAAAATTAGGAGAGGCTTCTTTATTTAAATTTTATTGCTAAAAGTATAACCTAATTGAGTATTTTCAATTGGAGCCTAATTCTACTTTGTTATTTTCCCTAAATTGTTATCATTAAACTAACCATAAACTCATGACAATAACATAAAGCTTATACTACATAAAGATTATAAACTGCATATGAAAATATACACAACTCTCAAAAAATTAAGTTAGTTTTATATGTGTATTGTCAAGTGATTTTCTTTAAGACTTAGATATATCTACCTATTTAGGAACTTATAGGACTTAAGTCTATCTATTGATTTAAGAAATGGGACATATTCCTTATTTAGAAGTAACGTTTTGGTCAAATTTATGGGATATGCATTTTGTAATAGAAGATACTACAGTAGTTTGATTTTTCCTTTTGTGTTCCAGAACCTCATTTTATGAGGGTAATTTTCTATATATATGCTGGTACAATGCCTTGCTCAGGCTATTTGGGTAAGTGACCTGGGCTTGGTCCTTCATGGGATGCCTACCAATGCAAGTAACTACATAGGATATTGTCTATGCTATTTATTGTAAGGTGGCTGAGACAATGGGTTCTACCTCTGACATATTATAACCACATAGAATGTAATCATTGAGATCTAATCTCCGGTATTTTATTTTTTAATTGGAAGAATTTGTCAAAAAATGAAGTTGAGCACAGAAGTTATTTTTAAGATATAAAAGAGAAGCATGGGCAAGGGTTCAAAAGAGAGATCTAATATTATCATTAGACTCTCTGGATCATGCATAGGTATATAGTTTATAGTTATATAAGGCTACACCATATGTAAAGGAACATGTTTGCTTAAGATGGCTGGGTAGGACTTTTGCTACTTTGAATGAAAACAATTCTGATGAATAGACTAACTTACTGGTGGAATGTGGAAATTTAATTAAAAATTTATTTTTATTAATGAACATCCTTTGAAACTTTTCTTGAAATTATTGTAGCACAGTGAAGATTGAGAAAGAGCTTGGCTTGTGAAGGCTGGGGCCAGAAGGTCGCCACCAATGTCTATTTGTACTTCTTGATTTGTTCCTGGAGCGGCAGCCTTTATTAACCATCAATGGAATAAATACATATGTTGTGTCTATTCTTTGCCAAGCACTGGAAATAAGTGAATATGGCAAAAGTCTACCTTTACTTCAAACATCTTATACTGCAGTAAAGATTATATGACAACAGGTCAACCTAATCCTGCAGGTATGAGCTAGTGTGTTAGGCCAGATAGACTAGAGAAACACATCCAGTGACATGCCTGTATGTGCATGAAAAAGCTTTATATCAAGGAGTAATTGGACTTCGAGAAAGCATACCAGGTCTGTCCAAATCAAGTTCATAAGTAAATTCTAGTCCATAAATCCCTCTTCAGTCTCACACAGCTACATAAAATGGTGGTGAATACAGGAAGATCACAGGCCGGTGTGTGCAGAGTCTTGTGGATCTAATGGCAGTGCAAGCATCACAGGGCACTGTCAGGTCTCTAGTGTGGCAGCTCTCAGAGTGACTCAACAGCAGGAAGGTGAAGGCAGAGAGAGGGGATCCTGCAGATTTCAGCAAGTCTCCGTGTGGCTTGTCAAAAGGAAGGTGAAGGGAGAGAGAGAGTATGGGTGTGGCCCCACCTCCAGCCCTCTAGGGGGAAGAGAGAGGAGGCTGGCCTCTGGAAGCCAGTTATCTTGGTTACCCTCCAATGAAGCTGTGTCCTGATTGACAGGCTAAACTTACCCACATGTTCCTATGGGAGCCAAGTTGGCAAAGAAAACATAACTATTATATGAGGAAATAGAGGATGTTGTAACAAAAAAAACCAAAATGAAATAAGCAAACAGAAAACAACAATACCACTCCTAAGAACAACAGCAAACCACAGAGAAAGCATATAATCAGCATCTAAACCTGTCTTGGAGCTTTGTTGGCATTGTGAGTTATGTGTTGGTCTGATAATTGCAAGGTCAGCAGTTTGAATTACTAGCCAGTGTGTGCAAGAAGGATAAGACTTGATACTCAAGTAGAGTTAGCCTCTGAGACCCACATGGGCAGCTCTACTCTGCGCTATAAGGTTTCTCTGAGTCAGATTTGACCCAAAGGCAGTGAATTTGATTTCAATTAACCCTTGATTTGGAGATTTGTGGAAGACTTCCTAGAGAAGTGATTCTTTAAATGGATTCATTATCAATCAGTAGAACTTAGTCACAGGTAAGGCCAAAGTCAAGAATGTTGTAAAAAGAGAAATCCTCATCTATAAAGGTCTAGAAGACAATAGAAAGAGTGTGACACAATAAAGAACTTCAATATGGCCCCAACATATACTGTGACTGGTAGAAATAAGATAAAATTCTAGTAGTGTAATGGATTAGACATTAGGCTGTTTACTGTAAGGTAAATAGTTTGAAACTACCTGCCTCTATGTGAGAGCACCACTAGGTTTTCTACTCTTGCAAAGAATTACAGTCACCGAAACCCACAGATGCATTAAGTGGTATAGGCCTCTCAATGAATCAGAATTGACTCGGACAATGAGTTTTCTTCTTTGCTTTATTTATTTCTTTTCTTTTTTTGTGACTAGATCTAGAAAATTGGTGAAATTCTGGGGAGGGATTTTATTTCCTAAATAAAATGTAGTTATTAAAAAAAATAGCTATGGGAATTGATTTTACGTTTGAGAAATATACATAAAACTGGCTGAAGGTTGGTGAGCAAATCTGACTGAGGAATGCTTGAGAATCTCATGAAAACCTTATAGTGAATTGTATTAGGACAATGAGTCCCGGTTGTGCAGTGTTGAAACACTGGGCTACTACTGGAGTGTGATTCATGGGTGAAGGCTGTGGTCATCTATTTCTAGAAAGGTTACAACATTGGCATTCCTATGGGACAATTATTCTCTGTCCTATAGAGCCACTGTGAGTCAGGATCAACTCCATTTCAGTGGGGTTTTTGTTTATTTGTTTGTTTGTTTGTTTAGGGAAGTAATCATGAAGGAGGAAAAAGTAGAAGGACCAGATTGGGGGTTGGGGAGAGAGGGAGGAGAAGGAAGTGGGAAGGGGGAGGAGGAAGAGGAAGAGGAGAAGAACAGGGGAGTTTGGAAGAGGAGCTTTCAAATGTATTTAAGAGCTAAAATATTTGCAATAGATCAAATTAGTTGAATAAAGGAATAATTTGGCCAATGCCCTGTTTTAAGCTTACACAAAGAACTAGCTAAAGTTATCATTCACTGAGAAGAGAACATGAGCATGGGCCCATTTGAAGATATCTAACACGATGTGGCCTTTTTGACAAGGACACTTACGGTGCTTGAGAGACCCAGTGGAAGTTGAATTTTGACGTAGGTGGGCTGGAGTTAGAGCGTTTGTAATCTGTAGATAGATGCACTTGAAATCACGAGTAGAGTTTCACTTGTCTCTCCCCACCATTGAGTGACCTCCTGGGAGTTTCTGAGACTATGCCTATTTAAGGGAGTAAAAAGGTCAGTCTGTCTTCCGCCGAGCTGCTGGTGGTTTCCAGCTGCAGATTATGTGGATCACAGCTCAACGCATAGCCACTGCACCACCAGGGATCCATTTCCATTATCTAGTGATGTCGTAACTTAAATATCATATGTGAGTGGGTTTCAGGAACAGATTTTTTTTTCCACAGTTCTGGAGGCTAACTATTCAAATCTTGCCTATGTTGGTTACCTTCATGTGGTTTCCCTGGATGTCCTGGGAGTTCCTTTCCTTCTAGGTGATTTTTCCATGGCATGTCTTTACCTTCTTGTATAGTCCTCTGTGTCTAGTATGGTCTTTATAACTCAAAAATGACAAGGTTTATACTTTGACAGTGAAACCCTCACCTCAACAGAGGTCAGCTTACAAAGATGGGGGAAGAGGGAGAAGACAAAATGCTATCACATAACTTTGTTCTAAGGTCATCCCAAATCAAAAGACACTGCCACAAGGAGTGATTAGTAAAGCTTACTGGAAATTCAAGTCAAAACTTAGTGAGGGGAAATGTCTGCCTTGGACAAAGCAAATCACACTTCTGTCAATGGTAAACTGCTTGGGACAATGTACTCTTGGAAAAATACTTAACAATACTTATATAAAACCTAAGGGGAAAACATGTCAGGTTTTGAGTTCTCATTTGGACACATTTGACCTACTTTATATCCAGCCCTTGGCCAACAAGGCTGCATGTGAAGACACAAAACATCCTCCATAGGCCACATCAGAAGGATTTGATGGGGACATCCCACTGAGCAAACTGACCTTTCCTGCAAACTCAATTGTAGCAGCTTTCAGGAACTGCAGTTTTCCCTTGGACTTAAGGCTGACATGACCTAGTGTGAAGAGTAGCAGATGACTTCTCTCCTGAGGTT
>NW_022103918.1:3765602-3767220 GCF_000313985.2 Echinops telfairi | reverse complement strand
TTTTATGACATGTGTTACTCTGGCAGGCAAGATTCTGCTTTTGTGAGTTAGTGTTATTGGAAGTTTTGACCTATCCCAGACCTCATTGTTCATGTAAATAGTGTCCTATTACTTAAGCTTTTAGTCTGCGTTGTTGTTTTGTGCTGGCTAGTTGGTTCCCACACATAGTGACTCCATGCACAACAGACAGAAACACTACCAGGTCCTGTGCCAGCATTACAATTGTTCATATGTTTGAGGCCATCCATGCAGACACTATGCCAATCTATCTGGTCAAAGGTCTTCCCCTTTTAGCTTCTCTGTTACTTTACCAAGGCTGATGTCCTTCTCAAGGGACTGACAACACGTCTAAATTACCATGAGAGAACATTTCCTCATCCTTGGCTCTAAGGAACATTCTGACTGTACTTCTTCCAAGACAAATGTGTTTGGCAATGCTTTCAATATTCTTCACCAGCACTATAATTCAAACACATCAATGCTTCATCCTAATCCCTTATTCATTGTCCAACATCACATACATCATAAGGTGATTGAAAATACGGTGGCTTAGTTAATACGCTATTTAGTCCTCAACCTCTTTGATTTTAAACACTTTGAAGAGGTCTTGTGCAACAGATTTACCTAATGCAATGAGTCTTTTGATTTCTTGACTGCTGCTTCCATGAGCATTGATTGTGGTTCAAGCAAGGCAAAATCTTTGACAACGTTGATCTTTTCTCCATTTACCAGAAGGTTAATAATTGGTACAGTTGTAAGGATTCTGATTTTCTTTACATTGAATTGCAATCCATATTGAAGGCTGCAGTCCTTGATCTTCATCAGCAAGTGCTTCAAGTCCTTCTAGCTGTCAGTAAATAAGGTTGTATCATCGGCATACTGCAGGTTGTTAATAAGCCTTCCTCCAATCTGATGCTGCTTTCTTCTTAATATAATCCAGTTTCTCTGATTCTTTGCTCAGCACATAAATTGAATAAGGATGTAAGAATGTAACCCAGGTACACACATTTTTCTGATTCTAAATCATATAATATGTCCCTGTCCTGTTCAAATAACTGCCTCTTGATCCATGTACAGGTTGTTCATGAGCACAATGCAGTGTTCTGGGATTCCTATTTTTCTCAATACTGTCTATAGTTTGCTATGTTTGACACAGTCAAATGCCTTAGCATAGTCAATAGAACAGAAGTCAACATCTTCTGGGATTCTCTGCTTTGAGCCAAGATCCATGTCACATGAGCAATGCTATTCCTTATTCCAAATTCTCTTCTGAATCTGGTTTATACCTTTGGCAGGTGTCTTTGAGTGTACTGCTGGAGTCATTGCTGGATGGTCTTCAGGTAAAATTTACTTGCATTTGCTGTTAATGAAATTGTTCTATAATTTGTACATTCTGTTGGGTCAACCTTTGTGGTAGTTACATAATTTCATCCCAACTTGATATATAAAAGTGTAAGATGGAGTCTAGCCTGTCAATAGGCTGTGGCCTGATGGTGACTTCTTGTGGGAGTAGCCTTCTCATAAGGAAGGTTCTGGGAATCTACACCCCCCTCTCTCTCTCTGCTTCACATTCCTGCTGGCAAAGCACTCTGAGACCTGCTGGAGAACTTCCAGAGCC
>NW_022103918.1:3764123-3764632 GCF_000313985.2 Echinops telfairi | reverse complement strand
CCTATGAGACCTAAGAAATGTAAATAATAACATCTAAATAGCAAGGAGGGACAGTATCAGAGGTTAAATGTTGAACACCCACTTTGTGAAGGCTATGATGGCAGTGGAAGTCTCAAATCCATTTGCAGTGTCCACCGTGAATTAAACCTCCAGTGAAGCCCCTCTGACCTAGTTCAGGGATGTAATCATCCTGCTATCTGATCAAGGGCATTTTAAAGTTGATTATGAACGATGTAGTTAAGTGAAATGTAACACCTTATCATTTCAGCTCCCTTCTGATCTATTTTATTTTTTTTCAGTTTTAATATGTCTGCTTTCTTTTTGATTGTTATTTTCCTCTGTTTTGTTTTGTCATCATTATTGATTTTTTGTTTGTTTCTTGTTTTACTTTTGCATAATTTTGTGTACATTAAATTCAGAGTAGGTAAATTTACAGACAGTTACATGATTAGTATTTACCTAGGGGCATGGCAGGTTGTGGGGAAATGGGGGCCTAAAAACAATATGAA
>NW_022103918.1:3761425-3762966 GCF_000313985.2 Echinops telfairi | reverse complement strand
ATTTATTCACATCAGTTTTATGTCTTTTAAAGGATATTTCTTTTCTTTCCAATCCATATCACTGGAGTACTCCAACTGCAGCTCTTGGAAATTCATAGTTTGGAGTTACCTGATATTTTTATTGGCTTCATATATTTGAGACATGGAGCAGAAGAAGCTGGCAACCTACATGAGAAAATGGTGGCAGATAAAATTTCCAACATAATTTGCTCTCTCTACCCAAAAGTAAAGAAAAGGAGAGCCTTGTGAAACAAAAAACTTTGAACTATTACTTCTCTAATTCAGTGAAACATCACAGGAATAAGACAGAAATGCAAAACACCAACACACACACACACACAAAATCCTTACAACTGGACCACCTTCATTAAATCCAAAATAGACCTCGTTGAATGCCTAAATATACACCTCTGGAACTATATAACATGGTGCTCCCAAAACACCATGGGGATATATTCAAAAATCTGTGCATGAAAGGTGGTAACTGTAATACTAATAGTAAAAAATAGTAATACGTAATAATAAAAAATTGGAAACAACTCAAATGTTCTTCAATTAGTGAATGTTTAAACAACTGTGATAGAGCCATATCATATAATACAACATTGTTGATGCATACATACAACTACCTGGATGAATTTGCCGAGAATGTGAGTGAGGGGAAAACGAACTCCAACTCACATGTTATGGGATTCCATTTATGTAATAGTTTGAAATGAAAATATAGGTCTTGTGAATAAGGTAGTAGTTGCCAGAAGTTAAGTTGGTGGCAGGAGGAAAGGGGTGTGGTAACATGAAGAAACCTTGCGGTGATGGAGTACTCTGCATTTTGACGATATCCATGTTTATTTCCTATTAGCAATATTGTATTATAATTGTGCTAGGTGTTAACCACTGGAAAAAAAATTAGGGGGTGAGGGCACATGAGACTGTCTCTATATTAATTCAATACATGTTTGCCTATTTATAATAATCTGAAATAAAGGATTACTAGTACTTGATGTTTGACAAAATAAACATAGAATCGCTTTTAAAAATATGAGTGAGTGACTGAAATCCGGTGTGTATTAGTTATCTGTTGTATCCAGAGATACCCTCTATGCTCAAATTCCTCAAATAGGTATGAAGTGAATGGATCTCTGAGATACGTACAAATACTGGTGGATGGTTATTACTTATTGGATTATGGCTGCTCTATGATTATATTGCAAATATGTTATAATCATTTTAAAGGAAAATTAATTTTTTGCTAAAGTGACCACATTTACACAATGTCATAAAAGTAAGATATTTGTTTTGGCTAATCATCTCCCTTTAAGTAAAAAAATATATATGAACAAATATTACATGATTACAAGGCATGCTATTTAATGCAATTTATGTCAAAAAGTACAAGTGTAAATCAAAGGCATCACATTTAAATAATGAAATACAAAATGCATGCTCTAAGTTGTCAAGTGACAATTTTTTAGGTAGATGATATGTGGATTGTAGGTGTGAAATCATATACAGTGAACCCTCATTTATCGCAGTTAATCGGT
>NW_022103918.1:3754500-3760276 GCF_000313985.2 Echinops telfairi | reverse complement strand
AATATATATGCTAGAGAGGGTGTAGAGATATTGGAACTCTTATACACTGCCAGGCTTCTAAATATGTACAGCTATTGTGGAAAGTGTAACGGTGCTCCCTAAAATGCCATTGGACCCAGCCATACCTCTGCTGGGCACAGACTCAAAGGAAGAAGAGACAAGAACGGGAACAGACGCATGCTCCCCCATGTCCATTGCAGGACAGTTTACATAGCAAAAAGATGGCAACAGTTCAAATGCCCATCAGTAGAAGAATGAGTAAATAAAGTCTTGCCCATACACACAGTGGACTACTATGACCCCTAAAAAAAAGACAATGGAATCATGAAACACCTCATGACGCGGATGGACCTGGAAAAAGGATGCTGAGGGAAGTTAGTCAATAACCAAAGGCAAATATTCTGAGTCCGTTACTATCGTGATGAACACCAAGAAAAGGATGGACTTATGGTCCCAGGTCATGTAATTGTGTAATCTTGTCTCGCAGGCAAGGAGGTAGAGAGCCTACCTCGTGTCAGCAAGCACAGAGCATGCCTTTAGATGTGCCTCTTAAAAACCATGTTGACGGAGGAGAGCTCACCTCGGCTGGGGTCAGTTTCTCAAGATGGGGGAAAGGGAGAAGACCATTGAGTTTATGCCATAAAACACAGTGCTCAGGCCACCTCAAATCAGCCTTTATAAGATTGATAAGCAAGCCTTCATGGAAAGTCAAGTCAAAATGGGGCTTGGGGGCATTTAGGTCTCTCCAAAAGTGATGACATGTAAGCTGGTGGGTAATGTGGGTGGAGCAATCTTTCATTGGGAAACAAAAATGCTTTACGATACTTACCTACAACCCAAGGGGAGACTACAGCTGGTACTATTTCCTAATTGTGCATTTTTGACCTAGTTTCTTTCCAGCCTTTTCTGTTCCTGGCAATGTGCTATTGACGACTGGTACCTTAGACTCTGTCCTTGCAAGGTGCACAGCACCTTTCATAAGTCACAGCAGAAGGAACTGATGTAAACTCCATGAACGGAATCTCAAACTCACCTGTAGCAGATTTAAATATATCTATATTCCCTTAGACTTGAAGCATGCTATTGCTTTCATAAGATTATGGACTCGGTGGTCATTAGACTTTGATTCAAATCTCTTCCTTTGAGGGTGCCAAATGAATGGTGACTCAGACCTACCAGAGATTTACTATTTGAATCCTCTTCTTGCTTTCTTATGACATGTGTTTGTTGCTGGCATGGTTCTACCATTCTGAATGAGCGTTATTGAAAGTTTTGGCTTATCACCACCCTTCATTGTTTGTGTAAACAGTGTCCAATCACTTAAGAGTTTAATCTGTATAAGTCACCAATTCATGCATTGTGCTCTAAAGCCGGCTTATGCATGCATAATTTCCTTTTTTCAACAATGTTTTAAACTCTATGTCATTGGCTAGATTAACGATACCATCAATAGACTCATCTTATGCCCCATGGGAATGATTTAGAATGTTCTCTATCATAATAGGATAATGATGGCTCTAGAGTTAACCAGAGACATCTATAAACCATGAATATATAAATGGATTTTAGGCTTGCACTTATTTCTAGCCTCAATATAAGAATAAGAATGACAGTCATGAGACTGTCATGAAGAGATCACTAAACATTTGGGATATGCGAGTGGCAAAAGATATTCCTGAAAATAACCCGTAAATTTAAAAGTGTCATTGCTGAGAAATAGTGAGACATTACAGAAGACAAGGCCTACATCAGGGGTGGGGTGGGGGATGATTATATGAAATGCTTAGTGAATTATAAACTAAAAGAAAGTCATTCCAAGAAAATAAAAGTGAAAGAAAAGTAAAATTAAAAATGGAAAAACATTTGCGTCATCTTGGGCACCACTGTATGAATTTTATAGCAGGCCTTAGTAGAGTACTATAGAGAAACCAAATTATTTTAATTGTCTGTCTGTAAGTTTGAACATTGTATAGGGTTAGAATTTACTTCTAAATGATGGTTTTATGTTTGATGATGTTCATTACTGCTGACTTGCCATCTCTCCACAATGTTTTAAAAAACTGGCCTGTGATACTACTGATGTATTGTGTCTGCTATATTCCCAACTGTTCTCAGAGTAAATTAGGTAATTAAGATCAAACACTATATTATAGATAATTGTTAAAATAAAACTCATTATGTATTAAAGGGAACAAATCTGAACTAGCTCCTCAAAGAAACAAAGAGTTAGCTGATTTATGTCCTGGCTAGTAATGAAAATCAAATGTTTAATGTTTTAGAAATATTTTCCCTACATTAACCTCATAAATCTGAACTCCCTAGCTATCTTTATTCATTTCTTAAACTAATGCTTTCTGAACTAAAATGATATCACATATGTAAGTATAAATACATTTTTGAGGTCTAGAGGTATGAAAGCATAAATATTGTCCTGTACTCTGCCTCTTTCTCAAAAATATAAAAACAGTAATAAAGAAAGGGTCATGTACTATCTTTCTAAAAAACTACATTTACACGAGGCACTAATAATGTATGAAATTCTTCCTTTTGTACCATTGGTTCTTGATCACAAGCTACCTCTTAATATGGTTTTTAATTTCTGCTAGTTTTTTTTGGTACAGTAACTATGTGCATTCCTTCCATTTTCTTTTGATACCTTTCACATCAACAAGCTGATGAAACATCAACAAGTTGATGGAACCATTCACGCACCTTTGCCAAGAAATCTGGAGGGCATCCACCTGACCAACTGATTAGAGGAGATCCCCATTTGTACTCATTCCAAAGAGAGATTACCCAACAGAAATTATCAGAAAATATGACAAATACCATGTGCAAGTAAATTTCTGCTGAAGAGAATTCAACTGTTACAGCATTACATTGACAGATAGCTTCCAGAAATTCAAACTGGGTTCAGAAAGGGACATGAAACAAGCGTAGCATTGCTGATGTTAGATGGATCTTGGCTCAAATCAGAGAATACCAGAAAGATGTTTATTTAGTTTTCATTGATTGTGCAGAAGCATTAGATTTTTTGCATAATCCCAACCATAAATTATTTCCATTGCTACTTCATAACTGTAAGTTTACTACTGTTATGAATCATAATGTAAATATCTGATATGTAGGATGTATTTTCATTTTTACAAATTGAATATGATTAAAGTATAGTAATTAATCACAAAACATTATGTAATTATATATTCTGATATATTTATTTATAATGACAAATAAATGAAATTTTGTCTTGAAGCATGGTGTAGCGTGGGTTACAGTCTTCACTCTAGGTACTCGTGTGTGGTCATATCTGCATGTGGGCGGACCCACCTGGAGACAGATAGAGGAGTGGTGTCTCGGTTCTTAAGACCATCAGACATATGTGTTTACTGATGGTCTTAGATGACCCCTGTGAAAGCGTTGTTTGACCCCCAAAGGGGTCGCAACCCACAGGTTGAGAACCGCTGCCCTAGCTAATACAGTTTTTAAAGACTAAGAGAGTTTAGAACACCCTTTTCATTATCATTTGATGTATAAATGATAATATAAATGTATTCTTCTATTTTTTAAATCAATTTAAAGAGAATACATTCTAAGATTGATACGAAGAAAAAAACATAGGTATATATGAGAGCTTTTTGTTTCCAGATAAAACCAGAATTGAAGATTTAAAATTACTGCAGTAACTTCAATTTATTCCAACATAAAATAAATTAAATATTTAGATTCAAATACTTTTTGCATGAAAATTTCTTGATATCTAAATTGCATAATCCAGAGTCTTAAACTTTAATTTACCATTTCTCATGTTCTTGCAAAAAAGATATCTGGAGTTATCAATTTTCATGTTTGATAGTGACTCGTATTTTTTAATGTATTTCTATTGCATTTTGTAAGAGATAATAATTGGAGAGGACACATAAGAAAAATTTATGTCTGAGACCCAGCATGTGGATCACAAATTATAAGAAAAAAGAGAGAAGGTATTATTTTTTTAAAAAAATCATTTTATTGGGGGCTTGTACAACGCTTATCACAATCCATACATCCATCCATTGTGTCAAGCACATTTGCACATTTGTTGCCCTCATCATTCTCAAAACATCTGCTTTCCACCTGAGCCCCTGGCATCAGCTCCTCATTTTTTCCCCTCCCTCCAGAGAAAGTAGTTCTTACTTACACATAAATACTATTAAATTGTTGGTATTATACAATCGTACCTCTACATAGAGCTATTTGGACTTTCAGGCCAAAATAAAGTTACTAAGGATGACATAGAACATTTGGATTGGCTACTTTTCAGTCAAGCTCTCCAACCAATTTTGATCAGTTGAACAATGTAGAAAGTTATCTCATAACCGGGGGATTCTTTATTTTAGATCAGAAGACAAGATTAACACTCAATAAATTACAAATCTAAGGATGATCTGTAAATTTTCCTTTTCCTAATCTCCTCAATGTCATCTTCAAGGAAAGTGAGATTCAAAAAGAGGCAGAAACTGATAAAAACATTAATCTTGATGTGTTAGATTTTATCAATTCTTTCTTTCAATATGCAATAGAGGGAGCAGGCACCTTGGACAAAAAATAGATCCCCTACTTTTGACAATCCATTATAAGAATATTTATGTTTCTTGGGAAATTTGTATCTTTTTAATTCATGACAATCATAGCTGTTCCTAAGTAGCCATTATTAGTAGGAACATCACAAAGAGTATACATATTTATACTTGATTAAATTTAGTTGGTAGCACCCAGTCTACCACAAGAGATTTTTAGATATGTTGGAAAAACTACCAAGGAAGATTTAAACCTCTTTCTTGGAATGTATAGATAATGATTTTGGTCAGTGTTTTAAATATTATCCTGTTGAGCTCTACATTTTGTTTCAAATGAAAACTATTCTGCCTACCAAAATGTCCTTGGCTTTTTCTTTTTAAAGTATTTTTCAACTTACAACATGTCATGCATTTGTGTAAATTGTTTCTGCTTTGTTTTCACAATAATTAGGCAAATGAAAATGGCATTCCATTTTTATACAGTTCCACACATTTCATGGTTTTGCATAGTTCACAGGAGAGAAAATATCCGGCCGTTATTAGATTAGCTTAGTAGTCAGTCTAACAATCTATTTCTTTTTCAGAGTAAACCTCAATGGATTTAAGTTTGTGGGGATTCCCCACTCCCACCTCCACCCAGCAAAAGTGCAACTCACTGTTCTCTTGTCCATTTTTACTCATAACGACCCTACAGGACATATTGTGATTGTCTCTGAGGGTTATCAAGGCTATAAATCTACAGGGTAAATATGAGACTTTCTGCTCCAATAAAAACTTAAGAGTTCCAGAAACCCAAAGTGGCATTCTATTTTGTTCTGTAATATTGCTATGTATATTCTATTTACTTTAAAAAGCTGCAAAATAGGTAGGTAAGAATTAAAGAAAAATATTAATAGATGACAAGTGAATAATCTTAAATTATAAAATTATTTCTATTAAAATAAGCATGTTTTAAGAGCCAATCATTAAGAAAAAGTTTACATACATATACAGATATCTATGTATGTGTGTGTATAAGGTGTATGTTTGTATATGCATGTGATTCTCAACATATGCTTATATGTCTAGACGTTCCATGGCATGTTTTTTTGCTTTTGCTTTTTACTAGGTTTGGAATGATTTACCTCTCTTCTCTAATTCTGAAAATCATATTCAAATTTTAAAATATTAATCTTTTTTCTTATTAAAATATTCAAAAATGACTTAAATTTCTATCTTTT
>NW_022103918.1:3741576-3752682 GCF_000313985.2 Echinops telfairi | reverse complement strand
ATATTGTCTACATGTCCAGTGGTGAGGATTTTTGTTTTCTTTACATTGAATTCAATCATATTGAAGACTGCAGCCTTTGATTTTCATGAGCAAATGCTTCAAGAGCTCTTCATTTTCAGCAAACAAGGTTGTCATCTTCATATTACAGATCATTAATAAATTGCTATTCGTAAGTTTTTCAGTGACTAATCCCTCAGAAATGTACCACTTAGTTCTTAGTCTGGGAGCTCCAATGAAACCTGTTCAAGATTGGTGACCAGACTTGTATTGATCCCACTGCTTCCCATCTTAATATGTAAGCCACCACAGTACAGCAAAGCGATAGACAAATGATGACAAAACTGAAATTATACATATTAAATCTAGTTGTACACACTAATTCTTAAAGCAACTTGTATAACTTGAACTACATGCTTTTAAATTATTTTATTAAAAATTAAAAGCAGTCGGATATAATGTTTTTAATTAGCCATAAATCCTATAGTTTTTCAGTATAACTATAAATGCTCAGATACAGATGAAATTTTATTTATTTATTTCATTATTTATTCATTATTTATTGGGAGTTCTTACAGATGCGATAACATTCCATAACTCCAATACTTCAAGTATAATTGTACAATTGTTCCAGCTTCAAAACAATTTCTTTCTTCTTGAACTCATTGGTATCAGCTCTCTTTATCCCCTCTCTCTCCCATCTTTCTACCCTTGTTGTTAGTTATATATTATATATATATATATATATATATTTCACCTACAATCCTGTTATTCACTCCCCTTGAGTCAAGTACTACAGTCATCATTGCTCTCAGTTCTAACACCCCTCCTCCCTGTCTTCCTGTATCCTCAGGGAATCATGACTCCCATTGCTATTTATGTAGGGTCATCCATTCTGGCATTCCTACATCGAACACTTAATTGTACGCTTGAACGTATATAGATCTAACAGTATTAATGAGGTGATATATAAGGCTTAATAGTAAGGGGAGGAGATGTTAAAGAACCATAAGATAGTTATGAGTTTAATCAGTGCTATGCCACAGCCTGACTTCCTCCTCTTCCCCCTACCCCCCCCAGAAAGCCCTTTGTGAGGGCCTGTCAAATTGTCTTCCAGGTGGGCTTGGGTCTCCACTTTTTTCACATTCCTTCATATCCATTTGATTGATTGTGTCTGAACTTCTGATTCCTATTCCCATCGACACCTTCTGGTCACACAGGCTGGTGTATTTCTTCCATGCAGGCTTTGTTACTTACCTGATCAATGGCTGCATGTTTGAGTCCAAACATTTAAGATCCCAGATGCTACATTTTTTAATAGCCAGGCATCATCGTCTTTATTTACATTTGTTTATGCACCCATTTTGTCTTCAGTGATCATGTCGGGAAGGTGAGTACCACACAGTTCCATGTTATTAGAACAAACCATTCTTGTACTTGAGTGAGATTTTAGTAGAGGCCCAAAGTCCATACAGATGAAAATTTAGGTGAACAGACATAATGTTCTATCTCTATTTTGTTTTCATTTTAAAAATGACACTGGACTCTCAAAAGAAAGGAAGATATTACAAACCATTGCTTAATTTCAACTCTCCCATATTTCTCAAAATAATACCATCACTTTAGGTACATGACATGTATTTGATAATTCAGTTAGCCTTAATAGAGGAGAGTGACAGCACACTGTCACCTCAATATAGATATGTACACTCTGGAGGGGAAAACAGTGGACATTTAATGTTCTGAAGTTTGATTTTAAACCCGTCTGTATTTACAATTTGGATGAAGGGATTGCCATTTTAATAGTGGTGAGTGACCATTTCTCAGCACACATGTATATGTGAAATATTATTGGTAAACAATCATAAGATAAATAAAATGTAAACAGTTATAATTCTAATATGTAAGTTCTTCAGATGGTAATTATGAAAAAATAAACAAGACAAAGTGAATATATGTTGACATAAATTGTTTATATTACATTCAAATAATTTTTAACATCACATATGTCTTCTTGGATGTTACATAGATTTATGGACTGCTTGACTACATATATTTTTTAGCTGGCTATTAGAATTGACTCCTCATATTATTTCAAGCAACATATAGCTAAGGCAATTAACATATGTAAGAATGGCAAAGGGACAACATCAGACCCCCTGTATCCTGATCAGGGGGAAAGAGTCACCATCATCAGCATCAACCACCCAGGACTAATTCTGGAAAGAAGAAGTCGGACATTCTTCCAGCCTCTGAATGTACGTCTTTAGCCCCCGATATTTCACCAGTTATGACACCAACTGATTTTCCCACAGCCCTCTCAACTGCTCCGCTGACTTCAATACTTAATTGCAATGGCCATAGAAAATGTAGATGCAATGTTTATAACTATGTGGTTTATTAGGGAACCAAAAGGTTACAGTGCCGAATTAAGAACATTCAGGGTACAGTTAAAGATCTGTTATAAAGGCAGCTTTTTTTCAGCCACCTCTGCCTGCTCAGGCAAGTGCCCAACAAGCACTCAGTGTCACCCCACCTCATCAGTAAAGCTCCTGCCTGAAGCCACTGATTCTGCCTCCAAAGGCCAGAAAGCCCATTGCATCATCTCCTGCTGGTGTCGTGATTTTGCTGCCTTTACTGCCTCTTTTGCTGCTACTACTTCTTTCTCTCTATTGCTCTCTCCAGTATCAGCGCTCTGTCCCTAGATTGCGGAAATCTGTGCAGAAATCAAGGATGTTCGGCACAGGGATCATAAGTCCAAAGGATTTTCTCTACTCCTGACTCTCATGTTGGTAGTGAAATCCCCCTTTTCACTTCTACAATGGTCTATTTTAAGCCAAGTGGGGTGTAAAAACTGACCAATCTACATGTTTGGGTTCCCTATACTGACCAATCTCCATATTAGGGTCCCTATCCCAGAAATTTCATGTGTCCTATTTAATTGTTAGCAAGCTGCCCTAACCTTATTGTGGGACACATGCATGTCTTATTTGCATAATTGTACCTTGCCATTAACCTCTAAAGATAATGATGAAGAAATTGAAAAATTTTACCAATACCTTTGGTCTGAAGTTAATCACATATGCAATCAAGATACTTTAGTAATTATTGACAATTGGAATGCAAAAGTTAGGAACAAATATAAAGAAGCAGTAGTTGGAAAATATATCCTTGGTAATAAAAGAGAAGCCGGAGATTGCAAGACCAACAATGCCTTCCTCACCAACACTTTATATTTTCAACAACCCAAAACATAATTATGTACCTGAACTTCCCCAGACAGAATACACAGAAATAAAATTGACCACATCTGTTCAAAAAGACATTGGAAAAGTTTAAAATCAGCAGGTAAAACAAGATCAGGGGCCAACAGTGGAACAGACCCCAAAATTGGTTATATGTACATTAAGGATGAATCTAAAGACATTTTTTTCTTTTTTTCTTTTGAATCTAAAGAAACTTAAAAGAAGTAGGAGAACCAAAATACAACATTGAGTCTATCCCACTTGAATTTAGGGACTATCTCAAGAACAGATTTAACAATTTGAACTTTAATGACAGAAGACTTGATGAACTGCAGGGTTAAAGAAAGAACATGACATATAAAGAAAAGAAAAGATCTTCCATAAGACAAGACATAAGCAAGGGATCACAATGAATGTCAGGTGATACTCTGAAACTTACTACTAGTAGTAAAATAGCTAAGCATAACAGAAGAAATAAAGAAGTCAAATAGTTGAACATAAAATTCCAAAAGGCAGTTCCAGAGGACAAAGTAAAATATAATAAAATGTGAAAAGACATAGAGTTAGAAAATCAAAAAGGAAGAACATGCTCAGCCTATCAAAGAATATGTAAAGAAGATGCAGAATAACTGTATCAAAAAGAACTAGTCATCATTCAACAATTTTAAGAGGTAACATGATTAAGTACCTGTAGTACGGAAGGAAGAAACCAAAGCTGCACTGAATAGCTTACTTAAAAATGAGTCTCCAGGAATTGATGGAATATCAATTAAGATGCACTAGAAGCACTCATTCATCTGTGTCAAAAAAAATTGAAGCCTAATAAAATGATTTATTAATTTAAAAAATTGGAAGACAGCTACTTGGCCAGCTAACTGGAAGAGTTCCAGATTTGTACCCAATCCAAAGCAAGGTGACCAAAAAGAATGTACAAATTATAAACAGTATCACTGATATCCCATGCAAGTAAACTTTTTCTGAATATCATCTAACAACAGTGGTACAATGATAGGATGCTTCCAAAAATTAAAGCCAGAATCAGAAGAGGACATGGAACAAGAGATATCATTACTAATATCAGATGGCTCTTGGCTGAAAGCAGAGAATACCAGAACAATGTTTACTTTGTTTTATATTGACTATGCAATGGCATTTAACTGTGTGGATCATAGCAGATTATTTATAACCTTGAGAATAACGGGAATCTCAGAACACTTCATTTGTGTACATGTAGAACCTATGGATCAAGAAGCATTTGTTTGAGCAGAACAAGGGAATACTGCATGGTTTAAAATCAGGAAAAGTGTGCATCAAGGTTGTATCCTTTCACCATGAATATTTAATATTTGTGTTCAGAATTTGCTTAGATTTAAAAGAAGAAAAATAAATATATATTCTTTTCTTCAACAAAACATCACAATGGTATTAATACCTGTAATATGAATAGAAAAGAGAAAGTTAGCTAAGATAATTTTAATAGTTCCTTCATTTTTGCCTGTTAAATTTCTTCTTGTTAATTTATTAGCCCCCAAATTTTAAAATAGTCTAGGGAATTAAAATGATATAAACATCATAAATACTGATATACTAGGATGAGTCAGCAAAAGTACTAGTGATAAGAATGGCATTTAATATGATTCTAAGAAACATGACCTTAACAAAAACTAGCAAGCAGTGTAAACATTTTTTTGTATGTATTTGGCATTTGATTTTTAAGAGTTCTTCTTATCTGTACCTATTTCCTTTGTATATTATTCTGACATCTGTGAGATCTCCTAATTACTGATGCTCAACAATTCATCCAAAATCAGGGTAACAACTTACAAATAGGTGGAATAAAAGTAAAATAGTGAACTCAGGACAAGAGATTGACAATTCTACAAAGATGATTGGCATCTTAGACAATTTTCATGACAACCTTTGAACCCAGGAGGCGAGTATTAAGTATATTCCAGATGTCACTACTTTGGTAAATTCAAATATACTCTTTTTTGTTTTGTTTTGTTGTTTTCAACTTCAGTTGCAATGTCGGCAAAGCTTTGCAGACAAAATCAGTGTTCCATTGAACAATTTCGACACAGTGGGTTTTGCTCTGACTGCTGTCCTCACAAGGTCACATTACTCATTCTACTTCCACCATGTGCTTCCATTTTCATGTGTCCTTTCCTATTCTTTCCTGCCTTCTGAACTTTATCCTTGGGAAAATGCTACCTTCCTGATCTCAAATGATTGACGATTCTAAGGAACTCATGCCCTCCTAGCGTTATATTACAGATTGCCTACTCCTTGGCTAAAAGGTGTTGGGGGTTCCACCAATATCTGACCAGTGAACCTAGCCTTTTCAAGATGTTGAATTTGTTTCACATTGCACTCCCTTCTATCCAGATTATTCTAAGATGATCCCTTTCAGAGTGGTTGGTAGTGGTAATTGGACACCGTCTACTTCTGGTCTCAGGGTGGTGGAGGCTGACATTCACATAGTCCATTAGTTCATTGAACTAATTGTTCTCTTACATATCCTTTATTTATTTTTAGAACACTGCTCTATACTTTGGATGTAGAGAGACCAATAATTGCACCTTAGATGGTCTCTCCAAAGCTTTTCAGACCCCACTTGCTACTCACCAAAATAAGATGTATAAAATTTTCTTTGTTGCCATGTTTTGCCTATATCCTTACACTTGCAACAATTAGTTATTTTTGGTGATTTATTAATTCTGATGCTTCAGATAAATGGGTTAATTCTACTTTAGTATAGTAGTATTTTTATTTTTCACCTATTGATATGTTATGTCAAGTATTTTCTATTATTATTCATTTTCCAGGATGACACCAGATGCTAAGTTTTAAAAAGAAAGAAAAATAAAATAAAATAAACATAGGTGGATGGATGATAAAGTACCAAAAAAGCAGTTGCTGATTTTTTACCTTAATCCATCTATTCTCTCTTTCACACACACACACATACACATGCACACACGCTGAAAACTGCAAATGTTGAAGACCATTGCAATTGCAAAATGACCTTCAGAGTATTAAAAAATATATGTTTTTTCAGATCGCATCTAAATATATAGAAGTATATATAGATAAAGATGATATAGATATAGATATTTGTATATATCTCGGATGGAACTTGGCTTTCTTTGGTTTCCTGGAATTTCTGTACTCTAACTTCTGCTTTGTTGATTACTTGAGGTTTGTTTATACCAACTTCCATTTTATTGGAATTTGGGAGGGTTGCACGTATTTTGAGCATAAACTAAAATATGATTATCTCTAGGGAACTGACAAAGTATTTACAAAAACTAACCTTAAGGTTCTTTTAAGATCAAATTCTCCAGTGAATTCTAAATGATTCCGTTGAACAGGGGACTTGCTGGACAGAGATTTTATTTTAAATTATTAAATCCACTGATATAATTTTTAATATTAATTACTATCTCATTTTGACTCCACCCTTTGACTCTAATCTAATGAGCTACAAATTAAAATTTGTCAAATTCTGTCAGTTCTCTGCTCAGAATTTTATAATACTGTTCGTTTCTCTCAGAGAAGTCAGTTATATCATTGGCTGTGTGACACTGGCATTCTGGGAAATGTCCATCTCCTAAGCTTCTCATGCCTACAAGGCTTCGTTCATGGAACTTGCAAAATACATTCATCTTATTTTTCTAACTTTTTAATACGAGTTAGACAGAGGTTTACAGAACATATTATCATTTTTGCAATCAACAATGTCATTTAGCACACTTTTTCCCTGTTTTTTTTAATCTATTTTTTCTAACCTTCTTGGAATTTGTCCTTGAGAAAATGCTGCTCTTTTTCTTGGCAAGGTTGATTATTCTAAGGTGTTCACCTCCCTAACATAAGGTCTGCCTTCTACATCTGCCTATTGGGCTGAAAATTGAGCCAAGAGGAGGGGCAGAACACATTCTTCTGTTATTCTTTTTGTTCATATTTTGTTTCTGTTTTCCTCCCTGAGAATTTGATAAATTAAAACTCCATCCTTTTGCAGTTTTTACCTAAATTTACTTTTTCTCTAGGAGTACCCTATCCTCCTTAGTGTTTAATGACATCTGTCTACTCCTACCACTCACCAGATCTCCTGCTTTCTTTGGTCACATATATCTGTGTATAGCATTAAATTATAATATTTATTTACTTAGTAACTTAATGTTTTTTAGTTCTCTCACCACACTAAACTGTGAGCTTCACTAAGTAAATACCTCTGATAAGTTTCGTTCATTAGTCTATCCCAAGTACATACACATACAGAGGGAGAGGAAGAAAAAAAACCAAGCCAAATCCACAGATACTGTGTCAATTTCAATTTATAGAACTTCAGAGCAGAGCTTCTCCATAGAGCTTTCCTTGGGAAGTCCATTGCCAGATGTTTGATCACAGTGCCACTTGGGTCCTCACTGTTGAGCTGTGGGGTTTGTAACCCAAAGTGAACTATTTTTTGCCGCCTAGAGATGAGAGACAGAGAGAGAGAGAAGAAGAAGAGAAAGAGATTTCAATGGGATTTGAAATAGCATGTCATTAATGTTATATTTCCATATGCCCTAGATGGTTAAGATATTTTAGGAGGAAATAAAAATGTCCCAATATTTCAGTTATTCACTCTCTATTTGTGCCTTGGTTATACCAATCTATATGATCTATGGAAACAGTAGAAATCTACTGTGAGAAAATAACTCAGGGATTAGACAAATTCTGTGGTTTAAGTGGGTGTGGTGTTTGAAGTAAGGAAAAGAAAATAGTATGTATGTGTCTTGTTAAAGCACAAAGGTGGAAGCGATGGAAGAGAAAGAGGGAACCTAAGGGTGGGGGGACCTAAGACCAAAACATTAGAAGAGCTAGCAATAGCCTTCTAGGCATTCATTCACTTTACAAACTGCTGATATTTTTCTTGTTTTCAACCACAATTATTTTCAAAATTTGGTTTATATTTACTATTGATTCTCTCCATGCTCTTACCCAAAATGCTATTAATGAAAGCCCAGTGAGAGATACAAGCATTCATTAGTATTGATAGAAGGAATGTACAAAGTATGAATCAAAGAAAATAGAAAATTGTCAAAAAGAACATTTGAAAATCAGTCCCAAAGGAATTAGTTAGCATAAACGGACTGTTATTGCCATTTGATTCAGACCATCATATAGTCTACTATGCCAAATTGGAAAAATGAAGAGCAGCATTGCATTCATCATCAAAAATAGTTTCTAGCTCTATCCTGGAGTAGATTTGATGTACTGCAGACTAATGACCAAAGGACAAAATTATTCTAGGATGGCATTAAGGACATCATACATAAAGAAAGCAAAGTCATTTTAAAGACAGGAAAGATAAAAATAGATTTCAGAAAAGATTTTGAAACTTGCATTCCGGAATTTGAAGTTGCAGAGTACTTGGAAGAAATGATAAAATGAAAGAGACATACAGAATATTGCAAAGGAAAGCCTATGAAAGTATGTTAAAGTATAGAGAATGACAAAATGTGCAAAAACCTGGAGTTAAAAAAATAAAAAAACATGAAAAACATGGTCAGCATTTCACAATCTTAAAACACAGAAGATAGAAATCAAGCTTCAAGTTGAAACACTGAAGGATTCCAGAGGTAAAAACTTGATGTGAGATGCATCAAAAGAAGAAGGAAGTGATAAAGAGTCACTATACCAAAAAAGAAAAGGAAAAAAGGTGGGGATCAATATTCAATCATTTCAGGAGGTAGTATATTATCAAAACCAACAGTAATAAAGGAAGAAATCCAAGATGCACTGGAAGTATTGGTGAAATACAAGACTCTAGAAATTGACAAAATACCTATTGAGATGTCCTCATAAATAGATTCAATTTGAAAATGTTAACTTAATTGCCGAGCAATTTGGAAGGCACCTACCTGTTCAACTGACCGATAGAGATTTATTCATGTGCCCATTCCAAGTATAAACAGTCAAATAGATTGAGTGAATTATTAAACAATATCATTAATATCATGTGCATAAAAATGTTGCTGAAGATAATTCAAAGAGTATTTACTGGAAACTGCCAGAATTTCAAGCCATATTCAGAAAAAGTAATGAGATCAGGGATATCACTGCAGATGTCAGATGGATTTGGGGCTGAAAGTTGAGAATACCAGGAAGCCATCTACCTAGGTTCAGTGACTATGCAAAATAATTTGCTTGTTTAGATCATAAAAATTGTGTGTAACTTTGTGAATAATGGCAATTCTAGAACAATTAACTGTGCTTATACAGAACCTGTACATAAACCAAAAGGCAAGTTCTTAGACAGACTAAGGGGATACTATGTGATTTACAATCAGGAAATATATGAATCAGAATGGAAACACTTCACCTTATTCATTCAATCAGTATGCTGAGCAAAAAGTGTCAGAAGCTGGACTATATTAAGAAGAACGAGTAGCTGGACTGGAGGAAGCTCATTAACAACCTATGATATAAGGACAACACAACATTGCTTGCTGAAGTAAGGTGAACTTGAAGCACTTGCTGATGAAGATCAGAGACTACGTCCTTCAGAATGGATTACAACTCAATGTGAAGCCATTAAACTTCTAACAAGTAGCTACAGAAACAACATTATGATATATAGAAATATATTGATATTGTCAAGTATTTCATTCTATTTGGTTCCGTACTAAATGCATAGGAAATCAGGAGAGAAGACATCAAAGAGTGCATTACCTTGGGACAATCTGCTGTGCGAGACCTCTTTAAATTTACTTTCAGAACGAAGGTTCACTTAAATAAAGATATTTTCAATCATCCCACATGATGCGTGTCCACCACGTGTCTGTCTGTCTGTCATACTGTGGTAGCTTGTGTGTTGTTGTGATACTAGGAAATTTGTCATGAGTATTTCAAATGCCAGCAGGGTCCCCTAAAGTGAGTAAGCTTCAGTGGAATCCCAGACGAAGAACAGTCAATTAAGAAGGAAATAACCATGGAAATCTTATGTATAGCTTTAAAACATAATCAGATACTGAAGGCCTAAGGAATTGAAGCAGAAAATTGTTGAAGATAGTGGCACAAGTTGGGTTCTCGGGTCCCAGAGAACTTGAAATGTGATTGAGAAGGAGCGGCTTTCTCAATCTAGAATTAACCACAGCTATATGAATGGAGTAAAGTCTTTGGGATCAAAGTGGATGTCAGAAGAGATTCTGAAACTTGCTCTTAATCATAAAGCAGCTAAAGCAAATGGAAGAAGGATGAGTCAAGGAGGTAAATGTAAAATTTTAAGGGAAACACAAGAAGACAAATTCATAGATTACAATAAAATTGGCAGACTTAGAGTTAGAAACCAAAAGGGAAGAGCATGCTTAGCATGCCTGAAACTGAAAGAGTTTGAGAAAAAAGTCTAGGCAATCATGAACGATTCTGGGGACAAAACATTGAATGATGCAGGAAGCATCCAAAGAAGATGGAAAAAGTACACAGAATCACTGTACCAGCAAGAACCAGTTGACATCCAACCATTTCAGAAGGTAGTGTATGAATAAAAACCAATGGTACCAAAAGACGTTCAAGCTGCATTGAAATCGTGAGTGAAAAACAGGCTCCAGGAATTGATGGGATATTAAGGGAAATGTTTCAATCACCTGATGAAGCATTGGAAACAATTACTAGTTTATGCCAGGAAATTTGGAAGAGAGCTACTTGGCCAACTGACTGGAAGAGATCCTTATTGGTGTCCATTCCAAAGAAAGGTGACTGAAAATGTGCTCAAATTATAGAATAGTATCATTGATATCACATGCAAGTAGAAATTTGCTGAATATCATAAATAGTTGAAGCTGTTTACTTGTGTTTTTATAAAGTATACCACAGTATT
>NW_022103918.1:3736693-3738252 GCF_000313985.2 Echinops telfairi | reverse complement strand
GTGGTTGTTCTGATATGTTTAAGTTCACTATGTGTTGGAACCAACTGAGTAGATGATAACAACAACACATGTAAGCGAAATGTACAACAAATGTCGTTATAAGTTGCCATCAGACATATTTACTTGTTCTTTTGGCAGTCCATGGACTTTTACTATGCTTAGCTCATGCCACAGTTTAGAGGTGCTAATATTCTTCAGTTTTCCTGATTTAACATCCATTTTTCACATGCGTAAGAAGCTGTTGAAAATATCCTCACTTGGGTAAGACACACTTTAGTCCTCAAAGTAACAGCCTTGCTTTTCACTACTTCACAGAAGTCTTGTGCAGCTGACTTACTCATTGGAATGTGTCTTTTGGTCTCTGGACTGCTGCTTCCATGCGTACTGATTGTGGATCCAAGCAAGACAACATCCTTGGCAACTTTTTTTCCCTTCGTTAACCATAATGTTCTCTACTAGTTTAGTTGGCAGGGTTTGATTTTCTTTACATTAAATTGTAAACCATACTGAAGGCTACAATACATACAATACCTTCAACAGCAATTTCCTCAAATACTCCTGACTTTCAGCAAAGTGTCTCATCTACATCCCACAAGCTGTTAGTAAACGCTCTTCCAAATCTAATGCATTCTTTGTCATGAAATCCAACATCTCTGATTATTTGCTTAGCACACAGATTGAAGAAGTAGGCTGAGAGGATATTATCCTGACACACACCTTTTCTGATTTTAAACCATGCAATATCTTCTTGTTATATTCACGCAATTGCCTCTTGATCCTCGTACAAGTTCTGCATGAGCAAAAGGGATTCCCTTTCTTCTCAAGGATATCAATAGTTTGCTGTGGTCTGCTTAGTCAAAGGCCTTGTATAGTCAATAGAACACAATTAAACATCTCTTAGGTATTCTCTGCTTTCAGCTAAGATCTGACTTTTTAAAGGACATCCTTGATTCAGAGGCCTTTTATGAATCTGGCCTGAATCTCTGAGAGTTCTCCATAAATGTACTGCTTCATTTGTTATTGGATGATCTTCAGCAAAATTATACTTGCATTTTATATTAATGATATTATTCTTTAACTTGAGCATTCTGTGGGGTCACCTTTCACTGGAATGGGTGAAATTAGAAATCTCTTCCAGTTAGTTGGTCAAGTAGCTTGGCAAATTTCCTGGCATAAGCAATTGAGAAGTCCCAATGCTTGGGGAGCTTTTTGAAACATTTCAATTTTTGTGCGGTTACTCTGTGTATTTTTCCATCTTTTTTTGATATTTCCTGCATCATTCAATGTTTTTCCCATAGGATCATTCAAGATTGAAACTTGAGGATTAAATTTTTTTGGCATTCTTTCAGTATAGGGTGTGCTGAGCACATTCTCCTATTTTGGTTTTCCAACGGTAAGTCTTTGTCGATTTCATTGTAATATTTGAATTTGTCCTCTTGAGCTTCCCTTTGAAATTTGCTATGCAGCTCTTTGGCTTCCTCAGTTCTTCAATGTGCCTTGCCTACTCTCCTCTTAAGGGCACGTTTCAGAGCATCTTTTGGCATCCAAGCTGATCCTTT
>NW_022103918.1:3733498-3736494 GCF_000313985.2 Echinops telfairi | reverse complement strand
TGATGGTGTGTTCCACTATAAACCTGGCCCTGGTGTTAGCTGCTGATATTGGGCTACACTATCATCTCTTCCCACAGATGTAGTCAATTTGATTTCTTTGTACCCAACTGAAGAAATCCATGTGCATAGTTGCCTTTTGTGCTGTTGCCAAAATGTATTTGCTGTGAAACAGTCATGGATCTTGTGAAATTTTATCATGTGTTTTCCAGCGTCCTTTGTGTCACCAGGAACACACATCCCAACTCCTATTCCTTCCTCTTTGTTTCCAACTTTTGCATTCCAATCACCAATTGTTAGCAATGCATCTTGATTTTATGTTTGATCAATTTCAGACTGGAAACATGGGTAGAGATGTTCAATCTCTTCACTAGTTTTGGTAGTTGTTCCATAGAAATGAGTAACAGTTGCACTGATTAGATTTCTGTGAACGTGGAAAGGTATAATCCTACCACAGACAGCATTGTACCTTGAGATACATCTTGAAATGTCTTTTTAGATTATGAATGCAAGGCCATTTTTCTTGATTGTGTCATTCCCAGTATAGTAAACTATAGAATTTTCTTATTCAAAATAGGTAATATCAGTTCATTTAGGTTTACTAATGACCAAAATATGGGTTTTTATGCTTTCCATATATTGAAAAGTCCAATTTGACTAAATTCATACTTCAGACATTCCAAAATCCAATTTGTCATGGATGTTTGCAGGCCTTTTTTCTCATTCTGAGTCATCAGCAAAGAAAGGCCCATCTGGTTTTACTCCACCCGGGTCATTGTAGCTGGTTGACTACTTTGAGCAAGCGGCTCTTCCGCAGTCATGTTTGAAATGCCTTCGGATCTGAGTGCATCATCTCCTGTCGTAACTCTGACAATGGTCTGCCTTTGTCCATGAGATTTTCAGTATCTGACACTGTTTTGATTCTCTTTATAAGGTGGTAAGTGGCTAATTCCTCAGAAATGGACATCCAGTTCCCTTGCTGTAGTCTGTTGTTAATCTGAAAGCTCGCTGTAACCTGTTCCCTTTGGATGACCCTGCTTGTATTTGAAATGTCAGTGACACAGCTTTCAGCATCACAGCAACACACAAGCCACCACAGTGTGAGAAACTGACAGGCAAGTGGTGGAACAGGAATAAGGAAGACTGGAAAATAATAAACATGTGTCCCATAGGGTTAAGCTATTTTAAGAGGAAAGGAAAATATTTTCAACCTTTGGAATACTTGCGCCAACATTACTCCCTTGATGGAACCATTCAATGCTATCTATGAACAGTAGAATATGACAGAGGAAATAACTCGTGAATTAGAATCCAAGATCTATAGTTCAAACCCTCTCCCTGGGAGAAAGATGAGGAGGCTTTCGACTCCTGCAATCTTGACTGTCTCGGACACCCAAAGGGGCCATCCTACTCTGTCCTATCCAGTGACTCTGAGTCAGACGTCGCTGGCTTGCAGTGAGTTTTCTGAGAGAGTGAGGAGCCCAATGGGCATAGTGGTTGCATGTTTGGTTGCAAGTTCAGCAGTTCAAAATTACCAATCACTCCACCAGACAAAGATAAGACTTTCTATTCCCTCAAGCAGTCACAGTCTTGGAACCCACAGCGGCAGTTCTACACTGACCTATAGGGTCCATATGAGTTGGAGCCTACTCAATAGTAGTGAGTTGTTTGGTGTTTTAACTGAGTGTGATATTTGGAGTAAGGTGAGGAAAGTAGTATGATTGTGTCTTGCTAACTAATAAACCTGTAAGCAACAGAAGGGAAAGAGTGATCTAAGTGTATATTTAAGAGGAGGGAATAAAACTGACTTTCAATTGCAGTCATGGTTTGTGTTATAGTCACCATAGATTTCCAGAAGAATGAACACATCCATTTGGGAGAAAATATAGTCTGAATGCTCCTTAGGAACATGGATGGCAAGCAATATTGCCCCTTACTTTGAACATGCCATCGGGAAGGACCATTTCCTAAGGAAAACATCACAATCAAAGGATCAATGAAAAGAGAGGGAAACACTCAATGACATGCAAAGACACGGTGACTATAAAATTGGGCTATTGTGAGGATGGTTCAAGGCCAGGCAGTGTTTCATTGACTTACACAATAAAGTTGGTATGGGTCAGAACAGAATCAATAAGTCCTAACAACAACAAAACAGTGCTCTGTATAGCTTATATAGTTAATTCATTTCAGGAAATAATACACCATAGAAGATGAAACCCATAAACATAGTATGAAAAAGGAAGATCATTTCTCTCCAATCAACCAACAAAAAATGGATAACAAAACAATTTTCAAAAATATGCAGAGGAAAAAAATCCATTCAACATTATAAATATACATTAAAACCATGCCATAAAATTACACACACACAATACAGTGAAATTTGTTTCATGAGGTTTTGGGTTCTCTGTAATTATTTTTTTGGCAAGAAGTTAATTCCTTTTCTCTGTTGCTAAACCTAAACCACTGTTGCAAAGGACAAATTTCAGCAAAGTTATGAGGAAAGAAAAGATAGAAATTTAGAAAGTGAGCTCATGAAGCAAGTTCTTTTGAGGATAAATGTTATAAGCAATAGAATGTTGAAATTATTTTATTGCTCATTGTAGAACAGAAAACCATTTACCACCCACCATGTCATTTTTAATACAGAGTCACACTTTGACTTGTTCTTTTGATGCAAAAATAATTATCCCCTGTGTTTGTTACAGCAATAAAGATAATAATAATTTGCTCTTATAGAGTACTTTTTCTCCTAAGAGTTTAAGCACTTTAGAGCAAACTATTCCACTCGTCTTCATAAGAGCCCTGCAAAGTAGGTATATAGAGATAAATGGCCATAAAAGATGAATAAAGGAAAATGTTTTAACCTGGAGAGAATTGGGTTCTTATTCATCTTTGCTGTCTGAGCCAGAGAAATGGAGTCTGCATCATTAATATAGACTTGAAATTCTCCTAAGATTACAAATATTTTTTCCTTGATCTCTGAGGTAAATGGA
>NW_022103918.1:3717518-3729432 GCF_000313985.2 Echinops telfairi | reverse complement strand
AGTTGCAAAATTCTTTCTTCTTGAACTCCTTGATATCAGGTCCCCTGTGTCCCTTCCCTTCCCCAAAGACCCTTTTTTGTGTGTGTGCTTCATCTTACACCATCCAATATATCCATTTACATACAATTCTGTTGTTTGCTCCTCTGGAATGGTTCTATATAGTAATCATGTTCTCAGCTGCTCCCACTTCCCTCCTCACTTCCTGTTCCCTTAGGGAACTATTACTCCTATTACTGTTTCTGAAGGGATATCTATCTTGGTTTTCATGTATCTAATGATCTTAATTATATTCACATATTAAACCATGCTTGCATATTTGGCATGGATACCACTTGCTTGTGATACACAAACAGACACACACACACACATGCATATCTAATGTTTTGATGGTGGCTGAATTCTGTTGGTTAGAATTTTATTGTAAATCATTGTGTCTATGTTCATTAGAGATGTTTGGTCTATAATTTTCAATTCTGGTAATGTTTTTGGCTGGCTTAGGTATCAAAGGTATAGTTGTCTTGTAAAAGGAGTTTGATAGACAATTGTCCAGTTGTACATTGTTAAATAGTTCATGGAGAATTTGTATTAACTCTTCTCTAAATTTTTAATAGAATTCCTCATTGAAATCATCCAGCTTCTGACTGTTTCTAAAAGAAAAATATATTTTAGTATGAAAACGTCTATGGACATTTTACTCTAGTGGTCTCATACAATATTGTCCCTTTGATTTTGACTAATTTCATTCAGCATCTTGTCCTCCCAGTTAATCCTCATTATGCACTGTTTTTCATATTCATCATTATTCTTTAATGCTGCACAATATTCCTTTGCATGTGAAAGTTGCACAATGAATAAGGAAGACTGAAGAAGAATAGATGCATTTGGATTATAATGTTGGAAAAAATTATTGAACATACCATGAATTTCCAAAAGAACAAATGCATTGTTCTTGGAAGAAGTACAGGCAAGGATATGGGCTTCATTTCAAGTACATTGGACACGTTGCCAGAAAGACCAGTCCCTAAAGAAGGACGTACTGCCTGGTGAAGTAGTAGGTCAGTGAAAAAGAAGAACATTCTGGACAAGATGGATTGATACAGTGGCTATCACAATGGGCTCACGCAAAAGTGAGGATAGCTTGTAACTGGGCGGTGTTTCATCCCGGTATACACAGGCTCTCTATGAGATGGAATGAACTCAAGGTCAGCTAACAAGATTAATCTATTGTTATAAATCAGAGCTTGTCTACATGTTCTTCCACTGATGGGTATTTAGCTTGCTTTCATCTTTTTGATATTGTGAATAGTGATGCTCAAAGTATGCATATATCTATTCTTGTCATAGTTTTTACTTCTGTAGGCATACCAAGGAAAGGAATTACTGAGTTATATGACATTTTTATTGCCAACTTTTGAGGGTGCACCATGCCACTTTCCACAGTGGTTGCACCAATTGACAGTCACAGCAGCAGTTCATCAGCGACCCACTTTCTCCACTCTAGTCAGCATTTGTTGAGAGCTTGGGCATGAATAGAGTAAGATTTCTCATTTTACTTTTGAATCATATTTCTCTAATGGTTAACAACCACAAGCATCTCTTCATGCATCTGTTAGTTGCTTGAATGTCTTTTCCAGTGAAGTATCTATTCATGTTCTCTGTTAATTAGTTTTTGACACTTCTATTGTCATATAATTCACATATGATACAATGAAATAAATTAATCATATTTTAAAGGACTGTACAAGAATTGTAATAATAAATTTTGGAACACTTTCTACTTTCTTGTACTCATTATTATCAGGTTCTCAAACCCCAAACTCTCCTGCCATAATCCTAAAAACAAAAAAGCAAATTATTAATTCAGTTATTGTCTCTATACATTTACCTATCTTGGGTTTCTTAAATAGTAAAACATGGCCCAAAACAACAACAAAAATAGTAAAGTAAAACTGAGGAAAGCCTCAATTGAAAAGAGAACAGAATATATTTAAAAACACAACAAATTTAAAATGGGTCAAAAGAGAGTATAAATTATAAATTGTTACATTTTAATCCAACAATACCTGGATTAATCCACCTTCCAATGCTCTCTAATAGCAGAGCTTTCACATTCCTGAACTATGGTCATCAGGGATTCACTGGACACTTAATCTATGTGATAACCGTACAGATGGATTTGTGGCTTCACTGTCAAACATTCTGAAAACTGGACACTCAAAATTTAAGCTTTAATATCTTTCCCTTCTCTGCTCTTGCATTTTATTATTTAATAGTCCTAAGACCACACAGGGTAGGTAACACCTCACTCAGAATGCTGACTGTTTTTAAGACAAACCTTTAAGAACGTCCAAATGCTATATTTTATTATATCTTATATTTATCTTAGTGGTTTGTTCCTTTCCAAATATGTCAAAAATCGCTAGCCTTGGAGTGAAATTTTTATTCTTCCAGTGAAATATTTGATGCACATTCAGTTTTTCTTCTGCTGTTTGTGTGGTTTCAGGTATGCTTCATAGTTTATTTATGTATTCAAATTCTATAATTTGTCTCTAATATCCATTAATGATAGTTAAAATTCAAGGCTTCAAATTTAGATATTTGATCCATCTTGGGTTTGTTTTTGTGCATGATGTGAGATATTGGCCCTCTCAATTTCTGCAAATGGATATATAGGTTTTCCAGTACCATTTGTTAATAATCAATGATCCATGGGTATACAGATTTGCTTCTCAGTTCTCAATTCTGTTCTGTTGGTCTATGAACCTGTTGTACTAGTACAGATAATTTTGACTACTTTGGCTTAGTATGTTTTGATATTTGGCTATGATACACTTCCAACTTTGTTCTTCTCCTTTAGTGTGCTTGCTTATCTTAGGTCTCTTTCTTTTCCATAGTAGCTTTCCAATCTTTTCAAAGATTGATATTGGTGTCTAGATTGAGTTTGCATTATATCTGTAGATTACTTTAGGGGTATTAACATTTTCACAACAATAAGTCTTCCTATCTGTGAGCATGGTATTGTCTTCCACTTATTCACATCTTTTTCATTTCTTTTGGTAGAGTTTTTTACTTTTCTTTGTGTAGGTCTTTTATTACTTTGGATAGAATTATTCCTTAGTATTACATCTTTTTGTTAGCAATTGTAAATCGTATTGATATATGGTTTTCTTTATCAGCTTTCCCTTTGTTAGTGTAAAAAAAATCCAACAGGGTTTTGTATGTTGATTTTGTTTTTTACACTTTGATGAATCTTTCAATTAGTTTTAATAATTCTCCCTCCTTAAATTTTAGGATTTTTCTACATATATGATTATAATGTCTGAAAATACAAGTTAAATTCTTCTTTGCCAAATTGGATTTTGAGTTCTTATTTTAGAGCTATAACAAAGACTTCCAACACAATATCAAATAGCACTGCAGATAAAGAGTACCTTGTCTGGTTCTTGTTCCTGAAGGGTATGCTTTTAGCCTCTGTCCATTGAGATTAATGTTGGCCATTATTTTTGTATGCATGTCCTTCATTATGCAGAGAAATGCCCCTTCTATTTCTATTTTGTTTAGTGTTTCAAGAATTGGTGTTGGATTTTGTTAGACACCTTTACATCAGTCAATGTCATCATGTGGTTCCTTTCTTCTCTTATTTAATAGATAATGTTGATTAATTTTCTAATATTGACATATCCTTGAATCCTTGATATGAATCTCAGCCCCTGGTCTCATTTTGCCTGATGATTTTGAGCTTCTCCATTGTCACTTTTACAAATGTATTCAATTTGATTTCTGCGTATTCCTTGTGGAGAAGTCCAGATGTTTAGTCATTGTCTGTGTTGTTGAAGAAAAGTTTTTGTGATGAAAAGTCATTGGTCTTACAAATTTTTATTCTATGATCTCTAGCATTCTTATCACTAAGGCTTTATTTTCTGACTAGTGTTCCTTCCATCTTGCATTTTCTAATCTTCAAAAATTACAAATGCATCTTGAGTTCATGTGTGATCAATTTCAGACTAAAGATGTTGGTAGAATTTTTCAATTTCTTCATCATTAGTTTTAGTGGTTGGGACATAAATTTGAATAATATTTTTATTGACTGAATTTCCTGGGTGCATTCAGTCAATTATCCAATAGGATATATTATTCTATATAATAAGAACTAAAAACTATATAGTAAGAACTAAAAATTAATAAAACACATTAAGAAGACATGTTTGCCTGGTGCCACCACAGGTTTTAAGTCCTTAAGCATTTGTTCCTAAGTTCAAGTACTACAAAACAACAACAATTGTATCTGCTTCTCTTCTAAATAATTCTGCCAATTATTTATTTTTATATCTTAGAGTAGCTAACTATATACAAATTTTAAACTTGAAAATAATATATTTAATAACATATTATCATATATGTTCTATATTATACAAACAAATTTTGTATATTTCATAAATAAATTCAAAATCTTAGCAAAAATGGGCTAATGACATGAAATTTTATTTTATATGGCCACATTAATATACTATAAAGATAAAATTAGCAGTCAAGATGAGCTCAATGTGAGCTAATCATAATGATGAATAGAAATTATTTTTTATTATTTTTGTGTAATTTAATATACAGCATTAAGACTTAAAAGCTAACAAAGAAAAAGATTTAAAAAACTATCAAAGCTAAAAGAAAGCTACCATTTTGATTCTTAAAAGAAAATTTTGGTGCCTAAGACTGAAGATCCAATAGGAATTTGTGTCTAAAATTTTGTAAACAGCACAAAGATAAAAAAATTTAAATTATTAAAGGTTGTTCAATGTTCCCATCAACTCTAGGTTTCATGAAACCTGTTCTGTTCATGGACAATGATTTCTTGGCAATTGAAATGAAACTAAATGGTAAAGATACTCTTTTTTTTTTTTTTTGTAAAAGGCCTTATTATCATTGACCAATTATATACAAAGTTTATGTGCTCTTCACACTAAATTAGAGATGAAAAAAATCTAAATTTCAAACAGTAGATCTATTGTTCTCTGAAGTTGCCCTATTCAGATAATCATTCAAACAAGAGAAATGAAACAGATTATGGGGTTTAGCGATTTTCAAACTAAGAATCAATTCCAAAGATGTTGTCTGCTATAACAAAGATCTGGACGTTTTTCAGCCAGTGCATCGATTGTGCTTGAAGAGCCACAATGCTGCCCTCAGCTGTGGCTATGAGATAAGGAGTCTGGTTAATAAGAACAGTTCTAGGACAGGCACAAGTGAGATTACAGGATGGAGGTCCAAATTGTGCCAAAATTGAGACTGACGTTTTTGTCTTCAGCTGTCACAGATGGGATGGCTTATAGTGTACATACCACATCATCCTTTAAAACAGAAAATTGTGAAGGGGACAGAGGAAGGCTTGCAAGGACAAATGTTACAAAATGACAGAGAATTTGGGCTAAGAGGGAAAAAACAGAACTAAATCTATTACAAACCTGGCACATTACAGTTTGGGATTTTGGCAGGATATGTTTATAACAGATTTCATGTAGGGGGCTAGGTTCCAAAAACTACCCCTCCCCTAATTATGAACTGAATTCTCTTCTCTTTGAGAAAAAAATGAACAGGAAAAAGAATTAAAACTTCACATTTAGATTACATGGACAATTTTAAAAGTCAGCCCCGCAGGAAAGATTACCAACTGGAAAAGTTGGAAAGGATTTAAGTTATGGGATTTCAAGCTCCAAGCTGGTGGGCTCTGAATTTGTCACAGAGGTTAGTTTTGTCTCCAAAGGGGGGCCAGCCATCCTGTACAGGAGTACCCCCTGTTGGTTGGTTGGCCAGAGAACATTGGCATTGCCTGCTGTGGCAGCTGCTCATTGAAACTTCTGTCCTAAAATTTACTGAGAAGAAAGCAAGACATGTCTGAGAGGACATCGAGAGAGGAAAAGAAACAGGAAAGTTTCCATGAGAAAGGAAGATAAGGGAGAGAGTTTATTATTATTTTATGATGAGAAAAAAATTTGCATAGATGGACCTTGAACACATTATGTTTAATGAAAGAAGATTGTTACCAAAGAAAAATATTGTATTTTTTATATGAATTCACTTACATGAATTGTATAAAATAATTTAATGTATAGAGACAAACATGTATCTGTTACCATGAATTGGAGGGCAGGGGAGAGGGAAACATTGCTTAGAAGTGACACTAAATTTCTCTTAATGATCATCATGGAATCGTTTGTCATTGGTTAACAGTGATCAGACACTGATTTGTACATATAAACATGCTGAATTATCAAATTATTTCTTATGTTTATTTTAACCACGATAAAATAACTATAAAAGAATCCAAAATATTTCAGGAAATAGAGGAATAACACTGTGACTAAATTCAATCCACATACACCAAATAATTGTAAATAATGTGTCTGGAAACAGTGAGTTTTATCACATGAATTGCTAAATTTGAATCCTAACAAGTCAAATCATCGTTCTCCTAAATAGGTTTACCAGTTGATGCAGTGGTAATCGATGCATTTTTATGCAAAAAGAACAATTGTCTCTCTCTCTCTCTCTCTCTCTCTCTCCCTCCCTCCCTCCCTCCCTCCTTCTGCTGAATGATACAGACAAGATCTGAATCCTTAGCTCACCTTTCTCATTAGTGATCAGTGCTAGGAGGGGTAAACTGGAAAATTAGCAGAAGTTTGAGATAATGACAGCTATACATTAAAATACGACTGAGACCATAAGATTATTTATTCTTCATTGGACTTTGCACCATGTGCTACTGGTTTCTGTCAGAATGAATTGTATCAGCTGCATAAAGAAAGAATGAAATATAAACACATTCCCCCCAAAATCTACTAGTATGAGCTTTCTGATACCCTCTGCAATTTTTTTGCCCTTTTAGTTTATAACAACACCTAGTTGTAATGAAAATAACTCTGGCAATAAATTCTATGACAAAAAATAAACAGCACAGTGCTGAGATGGAGTCTTAGCAAAGGCTCCTTGGGTTTGAGTCAGATTTGTTGTAATCTTTACAGCGAGGATATACTGGGGCTCCAAAAGGTTAATGAACCACTTGTGGTAGACCTTTCCTTCACGTTTTCATTCTGTTTTATTCCTGATAGAACCATTAACTTCTACACTAACCTTTCTACTTGTTACTATTACACACGTTCTACCCACTAAAGCTTTTTATTGATTTTTGCCAGTCAAGTTTTATAAAATGTACCTTTAAATACATGGTTTCTGCAACTATGTTAGCATCAGCCAGTATGTATGAAGACAAAGATGAATTCTCCACTGTTAATTATGCTTTATATTGTTATTCAAGTACTCTTTGTTCACGATCGCTTTTCATGAGGAACCCCCTTAGTAATGCTTTCACATGTGTCCTTTAAATTTGTTTAGCATTATTATTTTCTTTATTTTTTTAGGTCTCCATAATCCATTTATAACCTAAATATGCTAGAAGGGTCATAAATTCATTTCTCGGTTGTTCAAAATAAGTTTTCCAATATCTTCAGTGATTAGTTTTGTATGTGTGTGTGTCTTGGGATGGAAGATTAAGAATGAGAGATTAAAATATAATATTGAAAAGACATGAAAATGATCATAATGTGAATTTTTATTTAGAGATATATAATCATCTTCTAAAATGGAAGCATGAGATTCATAGGTAAAAACTATTAAAGACCCAATATGTAATTGTGAAATTGAGGTGTATTAAACTTTTATCTGAAAAGTGGACATTTAGCATGTCATAGAGAGAAATGCTCCAGAGATAGTCTGTCCACTTCCTTTTAATATTGTTGCCTTGCTTTGCTTTGAAAAATTTTTTAGATCCTTTTTCTATTTGCTAAATAAAGTCTTTGGAAATAGCATAGTTTCTCAAAATATTATCAATCTATTATTGAACTTGATGGCATCTTGTAATTTAAAAGAGCTGTAACACGTATAGTGATAGGTGACCAAAAAATAGTAATTAACCCACACATGTTCTTCTCATACCCCTGAGTTAATCTTTTTTTGGTTGTTTTTGTTGTTGTTTTCAGGCATTTCACTACTTGTAACTAACTGTATTTTCCCCCTTCTACTTTAAAGTATCCAATGGTCACAAAGAGTCCCTGTGTGGTAAAAATACTTTGTGTTAGACTCCTTACCTGAAGATTGATAGTGTAAACAAAGCCCAAAACATTGTGTGTGTGTGTGTGTGTGTGTGTGTGTGTGTGTGTGTGTGTGTGGCGGGGAGTTGATAATCTGCTTTCGTAGTAATTTGTCTTTGTTATGTGCCATCCAGTCAGTTCTGATCCACAGTGACCCGATGCACCGGTGCTGCAACATCCTCACAATTGTCCCCATGCCTGAGCCCCTTTTTGCAGCCACTGTGCCATTCCATCTTGTTGAAGGCCTTTCTTTCTTTCGCTCCCCTCCACTTTACAAAGCATGATGTCCTTCTCCAAGATTGGTTTCTCCTGACAACATGTCCAAAGTAAAATGAAGCCTCCAAAGAGCACTCTGGCTGTACTTTTTCCAAAACACATAGAATTGTCTGTTTAGCAGTCCACCATATTTCCAATATATTTCACAAACACAATTCAAATACATCTATTTTTCTTTGATTTTCCTTATGCAGTGTCCACCTTTCACAAGCATGTGAGACCACTGGAAGTGCCAGGGAATGGGTCAGGAGCACATTTGTTCTCAAAGTAACATCTTTGCTTTTCAATTCTCTAAGAAGGTCTTGGATAATCTCATCAAAATTTTACTTGAGTATGATATCAAGGGTATTGTTCTACAGTTTTACTAGTCTGTTAAATCACAGTTCTTTATAATGGGTAAAAATAGTGATCTCTTACAGTCAATTGGCCAAGTAGCTAACTTCAAAATTCCCTGACCTAGATGAGTAAGTGCTTTCAGCTAATTGAAATATTTCAGTGGGTATCCCATCAATTTCTGGAGCCTGGGATACCCTAATGCTGTCATTGTAGTTTGAACTTCTTCCTTCAGTACCACTGATTCTTGATCATCTGCTACCTCTTCACATGGTTGATGTCAACTAGTTATTTTTGGTACAGTGACTGTATTGTTTCTATCCTTTTTTGGAGGCTTCCTGAATCATTCAATATTTTGCCCATAGAATCTTTCAAGATTGCAACTCAAAGCTTCACTTTTTTCTTGAATTGTTTCAGTTAGAGGTACTGTATGCTGAATGTGCTCTTCCTTTTTGATCCTAACTGGAGGGCTTGCATACTTCATTATAATAGTTTACTTTGTCTTCTCAGGCTACCCTTTGAAATTTTCTATTAAGCTCTCTGACCTCATCATTTTTTTCCATGATTGCGAGCAAGTTTGAGGGTCTCTTCTGACAAACATCTTGATCTTTTCTTCTTTCCTGTCTTTTAAATGATCATTTGCTTTCTTCATGAATGTTGCTCTTCATGTGCTCCGACATCTCATCAAATCATTTGTCATTAGCGTACAATGCATCAAAACTGTTCTTAGGCTCTCCTTGAAATTCAGGCGAGATATATTCCAGGTTGTATTCTGGCTCGTGTGGACTTGTTTGATTTCTCTTTAGGTTTAACTTGAACTTACATCTGAGTAATGGATGGTATGTTCCACACTAAGTCCAGGTCCTGGTTTTAGCTGCTGATATTTTGTTGCAGATAGCTACTCCACAGGGTATTCCCACAGACGTGGTCAACTTGATTTCAGTGTATTCCATCTGTGCATTCACCTTTTGTTTGTAACATAAACAAGTCATTGGTTGTGAGAAATTCTGTCATAGGATTTCCAACTTCATTACTATCACTAAGCCCACATTTTCCAACTACTGTTCCTTCCTCTTCATTTCCAACTCTGTATTCCAATCGCAAATAATTGTCAATATTTTTTGGTTGCATGTTTGATCAATTTAGTACTGAAAATTTGGGTACAATTCTTTATTTTCTTTATCAGTGGCTTGTGGTTGGTGAATAAATCTGCACAATCGTTGTATGGATGGATTTCCTTGAAGGCAGAAAGACATAATCCTATTACAAACAGCACTGTATACTCCATGATTATTTTGTAATGCCTTTTTTGAGAATGAATGCCACAGCATTCCTCTTGATTTTATCATTCCTGACATAGGAAAGCATATGGTTTTCTGATGCATTTTGACCAATACCAGTCCATTTCAGCTTGATAATGCCTGTGATATCAATCTTTATGCAGTCCACTTCATTTTTAAAGATTTTCAGTTTTCCTAGATTCATACTTCGCATATTCCAAATTCTGATCATTAGCAGACTTTTGTGGTGTTTCTACTTTCCTTTGGTCAAGCCCCATCAGCAAATGAAGGGCCCAATGTCTCTACTCCCAGAAGCGTAATTCCATTAATGGCACCACGGCCTATTCCACTTCGAGAAAGCAGCTCCTCCTCAATTACATTTGTAGTGCTCTGAAGCACGGGCCCATCTTCTGGCACCATCCCTGACAGTGTTCTGCTCCTTTCCTTAGGCCTTCAGTATCTGACAAGGTTTGAAGTTATGCATAACATTTTCAGTGGCTACTTTCTCCAAAGGGAGCAGCCAATTCCTTCTTTTCAGTCTGTTCTTAGTCTGAAGGTCTGCTGACACCTATTCACTTTGGGTGACCTGGCTGCTATTTGAAATGTCAGTTGCTATCACAGCAACATACAAGCCACCACAGTATGATAAACTGGCCGACAAGTGAAATTTCTGTAGAAATTACAGCTAAGACAATCCTATTACAGTCAAGAAATTGCTATGAAGGAAGTCTCTTCTGAAAGGCATGAGGTCCAGTCAGTTAGGGTCTACTCAATGGCAGTGTGGTCTTTGCTTTGAATGCACAAAACACAGAGAACTACCTGACGGCTGTGTGTAGTATTGTAAGAGTTATATTAGAGAGATCAAGTTAACCTCAGACCTAAATGTTGTTCTGAGTGGCTAAAAACAAAGAAGGAAAAGTAAAGTTGAACTGGACTTGGAGTCCAAATTCACTTCAAACATATGAAAAAAAAAGAGAGAGAAAATTTAAAGTTAGAGTTGGACAATTTTAAAAGTGTTATTTAAAATATAAGTAATTATTATTATTTATTTGAAATTAAGTAATATAGATAAGAAAACCAAACCCTTAAATAAATAGAATAATTTGGCAGTTAGATGGTTGGATTACTCAAAATAATATAATTTTATTTTTAAGAAAGCTTGTTGGGGTTTAACACTTGCTGTTGACAGCCTTTCACAATAATATCAGAATTCCTCCCTGACTCTGTCAATAGAGGCCTTGATACCACTTAGCCTTTGTTGTATGACAATTGAGGATCTTGTAGTTTTTTTTTAAGCCTTTAAAAATACATAACAATTATAGTGGCAATCTGCTATGATTTTGATGTATGAGAAAATGGATCAAATTTAGAATGAGTTCTGGTGGTGTCATGGGGTAAGCACCGAGCAGCTAACTGCAAGATCTGGAGTTCAAAACCAGTCATGGCTTCTTAAGAGAAAGATAAAGTGGTAAAGATAGTGCTAAGTCACCCATGAAGAGTTACACTCTCATAAGGAGCAGTTTGATCCTGTACTTTGGAGTTGGTATGAGTATGAACCAACTCCATGACACTAGGTTTCATTTGTAGTGTGTATCAGTGTCTCGTAATGGGTGACACAGCCCCTGAGAGGCACTGGAATGATAAAGGGGGCCTGCAAAAGCAACTTTATCCTACTTAATGCAGAGAAGAGATGCTGAGTAGTTTTTTTTTTTGCTTTTTTTTCTGGAAAGAAGGTGGTAAGCCAAATAAGTTTGGGAATTGTGGTATTATATATGTTCACTTTTCTAAGCATGTTCACTTAATTTGTTTTCATCTGTGTGTTTCCTAAAATTACATTGTGGTAGCTACATAATCTGGTGTCCATTTGGGACTTGAGAGGATTAA
>NW_022103918.1:3715137-3716499 GCF_000313985.2 Echinops telfairi | reverse complement strand
TGGTGTAGTAAGTTACTCATCGGCTGCTAATGCCAGGTCAACCATTAGAAACCACTCCTCACTCCAGGGAGAAAAATGAAGCTTTCCACGCCCATAGAAAGAAAATGTTTTGAAAATGATGTTGGCAACATATATAAAAATGTTCTTGATATAATTGATGTATAGCCTATTATAAGAGCTTTAAGAAACTCCAATAAAATGACTCATTTTTTAAAAATTTACAATCTCAGAAATTCACAGGGGTAATTCTACTTTACCCTATAGGAACAATGTGAGTTGAAATAAACTTGATGGTGGTGAGTTTAAGTTTTTTGAAATTCCTTATGTGATATAATTCTGGACTTGATGCCTATGGGTATGATACCATTTTGGGGTGAGCTCTCTGTTATCAGGATTAAGGAGGGGTTAAGTCCTGACCTTAGTTGAGGATGTGAGCCTAGTCATAAATTTCAGGAATCTTTAAGACTACTTCCCTGATAGAGGAAAGAACTAGGAGGCAAAGAACATTTATAGAGGTCTAAATACAGGGCAAGTCGATATGTAAATATATTTATATATGTACAAATGTGCTTGACACAATGTATGTATGTACGGATTATGATAAGAGTCATCAATAAAATGATTTTTATTTGTTTTATTTAAATAATTTTATTGGGGGCTCTTAAAGATATTAAACAAGTCATATCAATAATGTCAGGCAAACTTGTGTATATGTTGCCATCATCATTTTCAAAACATTATCTTTCTACTAGAGTCCTTATTATCAGCTCCTTTTCCCCCTCAGCCCCCAAACCTCCCACCCTCATGCACCCTTGATAAATTATATACGGTATTATTATTTTTTCATGTCTTACACTGTCCGTTGCATCCCCTTCACCTATGTTTGTGTTGTTTATCTCACAGGGCGGGGTGGAGGGGATGGGGTTATACATCCATCATTTCTAAAGGTTCCCCTTTCCTCCCCCACCCCCAAACCTTCCCTACCCTCATGGTGTCGCTATTCCTATTCCTGTTTGTGGGGAGTTTCTCTGCCCTGGCTTCTGTGGGTTTTAAAGCTTTTATCTGTACCAATGCACATACTCCAGTCTAGCAGGATCTGTGAGGTAGAACTGGGGTCATGATAGTGGAGAGAGGAAGCATTAAAAATCCAGAGCAATGTTGTGTGTTTTGGTGGTGCTAAAACTGCAGCTTGGCTGAATCATCCCTTCTGTGTAACCGTTCTGTGAGGAGCTATCCAATTGTCTACAGATGGGTTTTGGGTGTCCACTCTGATGGACCCCTCTCCTTCACATCAACATAATTGTTCATTTTTGATATTCTGATACTTGGTCCCTTCAACTCTTTCTTCTTTTTCTTCTCTGC
>NW_022103918.1:3712982-3713917 GCF_000313985.2 Echinops telfairi | reverse complement strand
TGCTGCCACAACTGCCTTCTGATCCGCATACAAGTTCCACATGAGCAAAATGTAGTTTTCTAAAATTCCCATTCTTCTCAAGGCAATCCATAGTTTGTTATCTTGAGAGAGAGAGTCTTTACATAGTCAATAAAACACAAGTAAACATGTTTTGGTATTCTCTGCTTTCGATCTGAATTCAGCCTGAACCTGGCATCTTCCTGCCAATGTGCTGATGCAAGTGCTGTTGGATGATCTTCAGTAAAATTTTATGTGTTATCAATGATATTATTCTATTACTTGAGCATTCTTTTGGTTCACCTTTCTTTGGTGAAATGGGTACAAATATGGATCTCTTCCAGTCAGTTGGCCAAGTAGCTGTTTTCCAAATTCCCTGTCATGAGTGAATGTTTCCATGGCTTCCTCAGCTTGCTAAAACATTTCAATTGGTAGTCCATTAATTCCTGGAGCTGTCCATGGTTTTGCCTAATGCCTTCAAAGCTAATGCCTTGAATACTGTTTCCGTGAGCAGTGATTATGGATCCAAGTTAAGTTGGTAGGTTGTTGCTTATATGCTCCCTCTTGAAATGGTGGAATGTTGACTATTCTTTCTGCTACAGTGACTATATTATTTCCATCTTCTCTTCATGCTTCCTGCATCATTCAATATTTTTCCCATAGAATCTTTCAAGATGGCAACTCAAGGCTTTCTTTTTTCTTTAATTCTTTCAGTTTAAGATATACTGTGTTCTTCCATTTTCTTTTCCTAACTCTATCTCTTTGCTCATTTCATTATAATAGTTTACTTTGTCTTCTGGAGATGTACTTTGAAATGTTTGTTCAGCTCTTTACTTCATAATTTCCTTTATTTGCCTTAATTATCCAGAAATTAAAAGTAAGTTTCAGAGTCTGTCTGAACTGACATCCACTTCAACATCTTACTCATTTTTTTCTCT
>NW_022103918.1:3709951-3711341 GCF_000313985.2 Echinops telfairi | reverse complement strand
ATGACATATATCTTAATGTAAGATTGTTATTGTTGTTTTGGGGTGGTGTTGATTTGATTTCTTAATCAGAGATACCTCAGCACCTATAATTAAATCTAGGTTTCCAAGAATCTAATATTTGTGGGAGCAAATTGCCAAGCCTTCCTCCTGATCATGTATAGTAGGGATACCAGTGTCTAAGGCTTAAAATTTCAGTTATTAAAAAATTTTATCTCCCTAATTATTGCCAAAGTGCTGAGATTCTACTTTCCAAGTACTTTTTAACCCACTCCACTCTCCTCCGCTATCTTAATGACCTCTCCAGACACAAGGCAGCAGCAGTTAACCATTCAGTGACTAGCTCTGAGCATGTGATCACTTTGCCAAATTTCCCATTGAGTCCCCATTACCTAAGGAATCAAGTTATAAAATGCCTTTGCCATCTTTCGCTAAACAACATAAACCCAGTCAGCCAACTCAACCTTTGCCTACTTTTATTTTCAAATGTGACAATACTGTCAACTCAATAGTCCCAGACAGTTTTTTTAACTTTTACAACAAAGGGCCAACAAGGTCCTGTAGCCTTGTCTGGTAGCAGGTTCCCTTTATTGGTTGAATTCCAGTCACACATGCTCTAAACCAGAAACATGCCAACTTCCCAACATGCCTTTCTCGGGTGCCACTGGACCTTTTCACAGGCTCTACTCCCTTCAGATCCCCACTACTCTCATGACTATTAGTAGTAATCAACTCTTTTCTCTTCTCAGTTAAACCCTAATTTTATCCCCTCTTGATTTCTTTAAAGAGGTTAATTCCATCCATCTTCTTCTTATTGCATTACATCCTGTTTCTTCATAGCACAGCATGTAAAAATTTAATTAGCGAAGGTGTCGTTAATGACTCTCTTCCAGTGGAAAGTATAAGCTCTAGAGGGTGCTGAGATCCTGGATATGTTGGCTTATCATTGCAGTCATTATCAATGAGGCATTTATTATACGAAGTTTTGTGGGAAATGGTCAGATAAATTTATTTTAAAACCAGTTCTGATTAAAATTAGAAATGAGGAACAATGCTATAAAATTAAGAATGATAATTATTTGACATGGTATATTTGTAAATAACTGCATTTTAAAAGTATTTAATCTTCAGTGTTCAATGATTTTGTTTGTTTTGTCAGGTTTCTTATTTTAGATCATAAGTTTATAGTAAGTTAATTATTTGACTTAATACAATTGTGACTTTGGACAATTCTTCCCACATTAAGTGCCTAAGAATAAATTCATTTGAGTCAGACATAGGAAAAATGAGGAAGAAAGGAAGGAAACAAAGAAAGAAAACATATTTAAAATAGTATTGTCCTGAAAAATATAGGGTTATTCTGTAAAATATTCAAGACAGTATGAAAGAAAAC
>NW_022103918.1:3705669-3709353 GCF_000313985.2 Echinops telfairi | reverse complement strand
TTATTTTCACATTTTACAGCAACTGCTTTCTCCCTTTCCCCATGGTTTCTCTGTCCCTACTTTCCCCACCTCCCAGTATCACTACTCCCATTTCTATTCCTGAGGGATTTATCTGACCTGGATTCCGTGTGTTGTGACCTCTTATCTGTACCTGTGCACATGCTCCATTCTAGCCAGCAGTGAAAGGCTGAACTGGGATCATGATAGTGTGGGGTGAAGAAGCCACAAGGAACCAGAGTAATATTATGTTTCTTCGATGCTGTACTATGCCTTGGTTGACTCATCCCTTCCTTGTAACCCTTTTGTGAGGGGATGTCCCATTGTCTACAGATGGGTTTTGGATCTGTGCTCCAACCCTCCTCATTCTCAACAATATGTTTTTTCTTTGTTTTGGGTCTTCTGATGCCTGTTACCTGGTCCCGTCGACACCTCAGGATCACACAGGCTGGTGTGCTTCATCCATGTGGACTTGTTGCTTCTCTGCTAGATTGCCGCTTGTTTAACCTTAAGCCTTTTAAGTCCACAGACCTAAGGATCAAAATCAAGCATTAAAATTAATAGAAAGAACTGAAAATGCGTTGTTCTTTCATGGAGGAAAATGTCTGGATTTCAAATGCTCTTTAAGTATCATAAGTTTTTAAGAGTATCTCCTTCTAATCTACAGGGTTTTATCAACTCTTCACTTTGCTGTGTGTAAAGCCTAATCTTCAGACCAAGCAGGTCTCATGTAGCCCACAAAGGAGTAATTCTTCTGTGTAAGAGCTTTTTTGTGTGTGTTTTTTAGATGACCACCTACTTTTAAGACCCCCGGTACTCACTATGAAAGGAAGCCAAGCACCATAAGTTTATTGGTGGCTGTTATCCTAATAAGCCTTTAAGACTCATTCACTAATAACCAGGGACCGCCACTGATGGATTCACTATGCAATAGCTTAGATCTCCACTTTTAAGACTTATTTTAAAAGAAAGGTTGTATGAGAGTATGATTAAATTAGTTGGAATACTTGACAAAGAGGGGTATCAGCCAAATTGAAAAGCCAAGCTATTTTCTAAGGAATATCTGATATATGATGGCAAAAGTGCCTTTGGGTTTCAAAGAAGACAGGAAGAGCCATTCTACTTTGGACTACTGTCTTTTATGCATGTCTTATTAATACTGATTTCTTTAAATCCCTTGGCACTGTCATTTAGGGAAGTTCTCCCATATTAATTAATAATATTGCATGTGCCAGAACACCTTTGAGCCTTCCCTGTAGAAGACTTGTATATTGGATATTGGAAACCATCTCATAGGTCTGGTAATGGTGAGGTTATGTGGGTGTGGTTATGCTATTGTAACCAATACAACTATTAAGTGGTGATACAAAAAAAATTTGATGAAAATCATTGATCCCTTAATATGAATTAATGCATTCATTTCTAAAGGGAATTTAGTTAAACATGTTTTGAGGTGCATTTTTTAAGCTTATTTGAGGGACTTGAGCCAGCGGACTGTCTTAGAGGTCATAAACTTCAGGCTCTGGCCAAACGAATGCCTGTATTTTAGCCTAAGTCCTGGCTGGAAAATCCAGGAAGGTAGTTTACCTCTCTTCAGTTGAGGTAGGTAGATTGAGGTTTTGGGTCTCTGTGCTTTGGCAACAAAGGGTTAGTGATAAGGTACAACTAGCAAGCCTCCAAGAAATATTTTAATTGATGGTTCTTACAATATACGTAGTCACCTGGTTAGATAGTAGGCAATGTTTGCATTTCAAAATTTTGACTGTCAAAAGCTACTATGACTCAAGAAAGATGATCTTTAGGATACAAAATCAAATATTGGCAATATCTTATTAATTTAGGTTTAACTATATTGGAATCAGTAAAGAAAAGAGACTAATAAACCTACTATCTGTTATTTCATGTGGAGTTAACTTATATGTCTCTAATATAGTTAACTTCAAACAGAAGGATTAGGGAACTAACTTTGGCACGTGTGTAAGCTTAAGGACTCAGAAAGTTTAACTAATTGACTTTACTATAACACTATTGCTTCCTATTAGCCTAGTAAACTGAATGGTTAGGACAGTGAAGTCGCTGGTAGATTTTTACATACTTATTTAGTTACTGATGGATTCTGCTACTGCAAAGAATTGTTGATGTTCTCCAATTGAATTGTGTGTGTATGGGGGTGGGGGGGTGTTAGATTTTCAAGAGCATTGTTGGCTACAAAGTTTGCAGTGAGATGACAGTGAGGAAGGGCTTTACCTAATATACAAATCTCGAATCATTATATATGTATATATTTGAGGATGAAAATTAGATCAAGCCTAACTGCCATTCAAACAGACACTGAAGGTAATGGGTGTTTTTGAGGCATACTTTTAAAAGGTTTGCTGGAGAGTAACAGGGATAAAAAGAGCAGTGAAAAGTAACAGTTTCGGTAGTTACAAAAATTGTACCAATGAGTATTTCCTTACAATTTGAATCATTTTATTTCATCCTAAGTGGGATCTTTCATGGAGAGCTTTTAACATAGGAACATAAAATGACGGAGGTAAGACAATGTTCCGAAGAGGCCCTAACCGTAGTTTGATTATAAAATTCTGAGAACATTCTGCTATCTTGCATTTCTCATTTCCTTAATCTTTGCTAATTGCTGGATTTTTATGAATTCTTCTAAAGTTATTTCATTAAACAAATCAGGGGGATCTTTTCCTGTTTCTATTGGGATTAAAATAATTTGTGAGGCATCCAGTGTGACTGTTTTATTAGGAAAATCATTTCCTCTGATCTCTGCAGCTTGAGGGATTGCTTGGGTTAGTGACTCTTATTTTTTTATGGGTGCAATCTCAGAAGGGTGAAGTAAAGCCCCCAAATCATGAATAATATAGAATCTGAACCCTCTTAAATATTAAAACTTTCTTTTAGCGAGTTTGCAAGCTCAATTAATTCAGGTTGGTGGCCTGAAATAGCTTCAGGGAGGAATAGAATTTCAAGAAATGTTCATTTGGTGGGACTTGAAAGCTGTTTAGTTAAATTTAAGCAATTACATGTTCAGTATTTTTTTATTATCAATTCTGAGAAGAATGATAGCAGGATTTAAGGAATCCATGAGCATAGTCTAATATTTGGTGCATCCAGGAGGAATACTTCATAATGTGAAAGGAAACTGGCAACAATGTTTGGGTTAAAACATAGGTAAGGTTAACAAATACTACGGGGAGGACATAAATATTTTTTTTAAACCCTAGCATTATATCTATAGTGTTTTTAACTTGTGAGGTAGTTAGTTTATTGTGCCAACCTGGTTGTTAAACATGTGGGGTTAATTGAAGGGCAGAGAGATAAATGTGGAGGCTGAGTGAGGGAGCCCACATTGAGTTGACCAGAACCCAACCAGATGTAGAGAATTTTGAGCCTATCAACTGGTGCATATTGTTGCTAACTTTATGGATGGCCTGTCTGGACTTAACTTTGCTTATGGATGCAGACTTCACAAGATTCCAACTGTATTGTCTCCTCAGAGCACTGGGTTGATGTAAGTTGGCAGTATATAAATTCAATACCCAAAATTGAGGGAGGGGGGAAAGGCATGAAGTGGTTGGCTTACAAACTTTCATAGGTCAGGGAACATATTCACAGGATTATAGGATTAAGGTGTAGGTGTTACTTAATTGCAATGGTGAAGCTAAAGAATGATGTACA
>NW_022103918.1:3689003-3705144 GCF_000313985.2 Echinops telfairi | reverse complement strand
TAACACAAACCTAAATTAAGAATCATAAAAGAGAAAATTAGGACAAACTTAAGACTCTTATTACAGTATATATATGTATTGGAAACACAGACAGATGAATACAAAATGGATGACTGGGACCTATTAACAATAAAACACTATATACATCAAAAGAGTAAAGTGAGAACCCGTGAATTGGGGTGGTGGGAAACATTGATAATGACGCAACAGACAAGGGATTAATTGTTAAAGTTTAGGGAATCCTGTAACACTTGAATAAGTAAAAGCTAATAATCCTATAATAGCTAGCCAAAAAACATAGTCAATTCACCAGGGATAATACTAAATTATCTAAAAAACAGAGGAAGAGATGTTTACAATCACTATCCATCTGGGAGTTGCCAATCAAAACATTGATGGAATATCTCTTTAGCACACAAAGATAGCACAGTTGAAGAATAACATAGAACAACAAATGCTGGACAGAATAAGGAGAAACTGAAAATTTGATACATGGCTAGTAGGCTTGAAAATATCCACAGCATTTTCAGAAAGAAATATCCTGCCATTTTAAACAAGTGGGGATGTAAATACCACACAACCCAACAATACCTCTGTTAGGTATTTGCACCAAAGAAGTTAGAGACAGAATATGAACAGATATATGCTGCCCATCTTCCTGGCAGCACTGGTCACAATAGCAAGAAGCTTTAAACAGTCCACATGTCTGTCAGTTGAAGAGTGGATAAAGAAACTTGTGCATACACACCATGGAAGTCTAAACCACAGGGATGAAACCATGAGACACTCCTCGACGGATGGACTGGAAAACCATTATGTGGAATGAAGTGAGTCAATCACAAAAGGATAAATATTGTAAGCGTCCACTACTGGAAGGATAAATACCAAGGCAAAGGCAGCCTCTGCTCTCAGGTCAGGTAATCTTCTAATCTGTTTCCCAAACTATGAGGGAGTGAGCCTGGCTGGAGCCCATGAACTCTAGATCACCTCCTTTATGTGTACATATTAAAAACCACCTTAACAGAGGAAGCCTGACGTCAGCTTGGATTGGTTTTTCGATGAAGGGAGAGAAAGAAAACCAATTACTCCCCGATATCATTGATCTAAGGTCACCTCAAATCAACAGACACTTCTATGAGTCAAAAGTGATTGGAGACCCAATTGTCCTTGGATCTGTCCTGCCACCAACCATGAACCACTGCCCTCCTGCCGCCCACCATGGCTCTGCTGCACTCTGGTCGCATCCTCTGTGGAGTCTCCGCAGCCTTCCACCCAGGCCTCATCACCGTGGCTTCTGCCAGAGCCGGCTCCTGGTGGGCCCGTATGGAGATGGGGCCCCGGATCCCATCCTGGGGGTCATTGAAGCTCTTAAGAGAGAGACCAACAGCAAAAGGATGAACCTGGGAGTCGGGGCCTACCAGGATGCCAATGGAAAGTCCTATGTGCGCCCTAGAGTCCGGAAGGCTGAGGCCCAGATTGCTGCAAAAAGTCGGGACAAGGAATACTTGCCCCTTGGGGGACTGGCATCTCCATAACTGGCCCTGGGCAAGAACAGCGAGGTTTTGACAAGTGGCTGGTGTGTCACCTGTCACCGTGCAGACCATTTCTGGACTGGCACACTCAGGATCAGAGCCGGTTCCATGAAAAGATTGTTTAAGTTCAGCCGAGTCTTCTTTCTGCCCAAGCCCTCCTGGGGAAACCACACACCCATCTGTCTGTGATATTATTAAATCTATCTACATTCATGGAAATGCAATCAATAAAACTATTTTTAAAATGTATTCACCAGCCACAAAAGCTAGCGATGAAGAAATTGAAGAATTATGCCCAAAGCGTCAGTCACAAATTGATCAAACATGCAATTAAGATGCTTTGATAATTATTAGTGATTGGAATGCAAACTTTAGAAACAAAGGGGAAGTTGAAATATAGACTTGGTGATAAAAATGAAGCTGGAGATCACATGATAGAATTTTTCAATACCAATATCTTGTTCATAGCAAATATCTTTTTCAACAACAAACACAAAAGGCCACTGTGTACATGGATTTCTCCATATGGAATAAACAGAAATAACATTTACTACATCTGTGGGAAGACACTACAGAGAAACACAATATCAGCAACTAAACCAGACCAGTGGCCAATTGTTGAACAGACCATCAATTGCTCATATAGAAGTTCAGGGTAAGGCTGAAGAAAATTTTAAAAAGCCCATGAGAACCAAAATATGGACTTCAGTCTATCCTACCTGAATTTTGAGACCATCTCAAAAACAGATTTGACACATTGAACACTAATGACAGAGGACCTGATGAGTTGTAGAAGCACATCATGACCATCATTCATAAAGAAAACAAAAGGCTATTAAAAAGAAAGAAAAGATCAAAATAGGTGTCAGAAGGCACTATGAAACATTGTCTTAATCACAGACTAGCTAAAAGAAAATTGATGAAAGTATGAAGTCAGAGTTAAATAGAAAGTTTCAAAGCACAGCTCAAGAAGACACTGAAAAATTTTATAATTAAAAGTGCAAAAACCTAAAAAATAACGTTTTTTTAAAGTGCAAAGACCTAGAATTAGAAACCCAGAAGGAAGAACATGCTTAGCCTATTTGAAACTGAAAGAACTCAAGAAAAAGGCAAACCTCGAGTTGCAATCATGAAAGATTCTATGGGGAAAATACTGAAGGATACAGGAAGCATCAAAGAGTATGGGAAGAATACACAGTCACTGCGCCAAAAAAGAACTAGCTGACATGCAACCAGGTCAGGAGGTAACATATGAGTGAGAACCACTGGTGCAGAAGGAATAAGTTCAAACTGCATTGAAAACATGCCCAAAACAAGGTTTCAGGAATTGGTAGAATACCCCATGAAAAGTGTGTGATCTGACGAAGCACTGGAAGCACTCACTCATCTATGTTAGGAAATTTAAAAGGCAGCTACTTGGCCAACTGACAGAAAGAGATCCATATTTGTGCCCATCCCAAAGAAAAGTGGCCCAATAGAATGCTTAAACTGCAGAACAGTATCATTGATCTTGAATGCAAGTACAATGCTGCTTAAGATCATCCGACAATATTTGCAGCAGTACATTGACAGAAACTACCAGAAATTCAGCCAGATTCAGAAGAGAGTGTAGAACAAAGGATATCATTGCTGATGTCAGATGGATCTTGGATCAAAGCATAGAATACCAGAAAAAAAATACTTGTGTTCATTAACTCTGCAAAGACATTCAAATGTATGGACCATAATAAATCTGGAACAGAAGGGGAATTCCAGAACACTTCATTATACTCATGAGGAACTTGTACATGGGTCAAAAGACAGTTGTGCAACTAGAAGAAGGGAATACTGGATGGTGTAACATCAGGAAAGCTGTGTATCAAGATGTTATCTTCCCACCATACTGTTCAATCTGCATGCTGAGCAAATCATCAGAGCAGCAGTCTGGAGAAGACTGTAGCATTAGGATTAGAAGAAGATTTTATTAACAACCTATGTTATGCAGATGGCACAAATTTGCTTGCTGAAAGTGAGGATGCATTAAAGTTCTTGCTGATGAAGATCAAGGATTGTACCCTTCCATGTCAATTACAACTTAATGTCAAAAAGGCCCAAATCCTCACAACAGTTCTCCTAGGTAAAATCATGACAAATGAGGAAAAAGTTCAAGTTGACAAGGATTTTTTTTTGCTTGAGTCCACTATCAATGCTCATGGAAGCAGCAGTCAAAAAAAAAAATCAAGACACATTGCATTAGGTAAATCTGCTGTACAAAACCTCTTCGGAATGTTGAAGAGCAAGGATATTACTTTGAGGATTAAGGTGCACCTGACCCCAGCCCTGGTCTCGCCAAACATGCCCAAGTGCTCTGCTAACCACTCAGGCTGCCAGAGACCAGTGAAGTAAGAGGCTTGCCTGGCTGGGTTGGCTCATAGGCCATGAAAGATAAGCTTGTGTAGGGCGGGAAAGTGTTCTTGAGTCAGGAGCACCTTTGTCCTCAAATATCCTCGCATGTCAAAACTGTTTCATGTTTATTCTACGTTTAGGACTCTCAGACTCAATAAAATGCTGATGGGAATCATCTGGGGTTTTGGAGAATGTGTTTTGATTATACCCATGTGCGTCTTGTTGTAGAAGCACTGTCTTGTGACCAGCAAGCAACCCACCTTGCTTTTGACCCATCTGTTGCTTTCAAGCCATCCTTTGAACGGGTTTATCCTGATGATGGTGATTCTAACTACTTTCAACGGGCATTTCCTTTAGAGCCTGGGCTTTTACAAACTTGAAAACTCTGAGAACAAGCAGTAAATTCTTCATAACTTCCTACTACTGCAAACAGCAGAGATAAAATTTGGCAACAATTCTTGCAAGACCAAAATGAACTTGTACAAGACAAATAAAAAACCAACAACCCAGACCATTAAATAATTGTCAGAGTCAACAAAAGAAGCAGAGTGCATGATTTTAGAGAACATTATCCTATTAAGCCCTGATAATTTGTGGAAATGGGTGCCTTTCCATGGCTCCATATTGACACTAGAATTCCAAATCCTCATCCTCTTGGGGCCACTAGAGATAAGACTTCTTCTAAATCCCCACTTGTGACACACAAAATGTCAAAAAATGTAACTGGAACTTTTGGTTATAAAAAGTAAAAAAAGACAAATTGATGGTTTGCTTTGAAAACCGTCACACAATGTACAATAAAAAGTCTAATATGAATCTATATGTGTTAAATGAAAGAGTTAAGTAAAGGAACAAAATTATTCGAGATTGGGCAGTATATTATAAGGAGTCATGAAACAACTGCAGCAAAAAGAAACATTCACCGATCTAAACATAAGGAATATAGGAACTTGGAAGAAGAACATTTTGATTGGGTGACACAAATGGAGACTCATTAAGCATCATCGTGCTAATCATAAAGTTTAAGTTATTTAGCACTTTAATGTATAAAATTTTGATTGTCAACCTGAGTGAATGCTCTACCTGAGAGCATGCTGTTGAAAGGAGAAGGACACAGGAGCGTGCCTGTAGGTTCTCTGCGGTGTGCTAGCTCGCAGGTTTTTTGACAAGCATCTAGTTCTTTGAACATGTTCATAGGTATATATATCTGAAGACATAATGAACAGGCTAACTGTTCTTTTCGCTTTCATTTAACTATGCTCTGTGAAAAGTGTACCTATTTAAACCAGGAGATTACATGGAAAGTAGATTGCTTGACCTAACTGAAGACGAAGTTCATAAAACATTTCTTGAACTTATTCTTACTATTCTAGCCCTCTAAACGATAACCACAGATATTTCCCATTTTGAGACATTAATACCATCTTTAAAGTAATAAAATCTCACCATAAGACACATGGATTCTATGTGATTCTCATTTGCTTCACTTCTAAATTATGAGATAACAAGCAAGACCTGACATTTCTACTTATTAGATATGATTTCTTTCCAAGAGCCCAATAGCAGTCAATTTTTGAAGATTTTAAAATCTGAGAGCTTTTATCATGTTATGTTAGGCCCTCATCAGCAGAAGAGGATTATCCAAGATGATGACTTAGAGGAAATGACTTATAGTAAATCTTATAGTAAAAATATTGGAATCCAGCTGACAAACAGCTCTGAATGGAAATATAGAAGGAAGGTGAGTACAAGGAAGTGGGAGCACTGTCACCAACAGTTTTTACTCGTGTCTCTGTTTATTTTACAAAGAAGATCAAAGCTGAATAGTCTAGAATCAGTATTGCCTTTGATCTCATCTTCCTCCCTCTCCTGATGATTAAGACAATTAAATTGCTCCTTTGAAGAAGACCATTTAAGAAAGAAAGAAAGAAAGGAAGGGAGGAAGAAAGAAAGAGTCTTTAGGAGACAAGCAGGTAGAAGAAACATCCAGAGTTAGTTGAGACTTGAAGGAGGATTTATGATAAAATGATTAAGCACTCTCTTTGGTAACTAAAAGATCAAATGAGAGAAAAAACCTGATGTTCTGATTCCATAAATATTGTAGCCTAGAAGGCCCTATAGGATAGTTCTATTCTGTCACATGGGGGTAACTACGAATTGGAATCATCTCAACAGCAATTATAAGTTGAGATCTATGACTATTTGGGACACAGAGTGCATTGAAGAAGTGATACCAGTTTTGTACATTGCATATTAATACACGCAAATGTAGATTCACAGAGTTTTGAGTGGCTCTGAAAGGGGGAATTAAAGGTAAAGATGTGTATGTGTAACTGTTGTTTTTTAAATTTTATTTTTTAACCACAGATGTCATCAGCCCTGGAGGATATCGCTGTGTCAGGAGACACCTACCAGACAGGGATTTATGGACTTTCATGTGCCTGCGGGAGAGTGATAGGCACTCCTCCTTTCATTCCATGTGTCGACTCTGTACTTGGTAATGGGAGCTAAGTCATTGCCCTTGAGGAACCCTCAGGAACCGGATGTCATCCTGTGGTTGTACAGGTGCTATGTAGTATTTGCCTAGCAATTCAATGGTTGTCATTTTGATTGCCTCTAAGCTTGCAAATCTGCTTCCTCAGAAATTTATAGACCAGTTTCCTCACTTTGGGAGAATCTGCTTTTCATATATGGCTATTAAAACTAAAACCTCCCTACTAACATTTCAAGAAATCATAGGGACCCACCCTGTGACCCTTTCACAATATTTCACTAAAATTTAACCTTACTAATTAATTAAAAATACAAACTCTCTCTTCAGAAGACTGAAATATTCCCATGTTCATAATCAGTTGTTTAATCCAGGCTTTTTGCCAAGCACTGGGCAAACAAAAAGATGGTTAAATAATAGAACACCCCTTCAAAAACCGTAGGAGCCCTGATAGGGCAGTGGGTTAAGCATTGGGTTGCTTACTGGTAGGTCAGCAGTATGTGCTACAAGAGAAAGATGAAACTGTCTGTTCCCATGAAGACTGAGTGTTGTGAACAATAAGGAACAGGTCTACTCTGTCCTATCTGGTGGCTATCGGTCAGAATTCACTCTAGGGCAGTAGGTTTGGTTTTGTTGAGCCAAGAACATGCTTTCTACTTGGGTTTGCAAAGAAACATGATAGAATATGACATGTTCTGTGGCTCTGGTTAGTGAAAGAATTCCAGACAACACGTGAAACTGGAGTTTAGTTCAGTCATGTAGGACTCATGAAGGACTAAATAAGGAATAATATGTACCACGAGACATGAAGGACAGATTGGGTTTAGCCAGGAAAACTCAACAATAATCCCTCAAGCTTAGAAAGCAGGATTCACAAAAGTCTTTATGAGTGACCGAAAGTTGACACATTAGTAAAGATATAGTGCATCAAGCATGCCGTGAATGGAGTTTAACATTACTACCCTACAACTAATTTTAGGTGGAAATGGTCAGCGGATGGATGGAAAACTGATGGAGTCAATTGATTTTATATGACTTCTCTAACCCTGGTATTGTTATTCCCATAAAATGATTGACTGGAATGATACAAATTCACTTTCAGGAATTTGAGGGTTTAGGATAACTATGCAAGTATACCATACTCGCATACTGTAGCCTACTGATGAGATTGGTTGATTTTGTCATCCCAATAGACTTAATAGGCTTAATTCCATAGGGGTTCTGGGAGACCTCACTACCCTATAGGAAAAAAACTCTGAGGCAGAACATAACCTTGGGACCAACAATCTTGAGGGCCTATGCTGAGAATCTCCTAGAGGCACACGAAAGAGTAAATTCTGAAGCTGATGAGAGACAGTGGCAGTGAGCTTGCAGAACGCATAGAGTGAGAGTTGAACACCTTCAGGAGGAGGCCTTCAGGAGGAACTGTAACACTCAGTGCAGGGCAGAGCCTTGAGTGTGTCCTGTGCAGGGGTTACATGCCCAGCTCCTGGACAGCAAGAGTGCAGGTAGTGTGGTGACAAAAGAATTCCACAGCTTCCGCTAGCATTTCAGAAACTGGTAGCAGCAGCTCAGAAGTGGCCAGTGGCAGAGAGGCAGGAGATCTCATACAAGGGTCCAGAAGAGTGGCAGAAAAATCATCATAAGTAAACTGTCAAAGGATAAATTTCTCCTTTGGGAAACTGTTGATATTGCTTACTGTTTGCTTTCTATAGAAAATTATAATGGTTTTTACTTTGCCAACATGGTGTGTCTCATGTGTGGTTTGATCATAGATGTACAAAGTACCCATAAACTGATTGATGCCAGTGGGAATATATTTTGCATTCCAAACAGTCTAATGATTGTCCAGAAGTAAACGGAACAGCCTATCTGCACGTATAATGCAGATACACAAATAAGTACACGAAAAAAATGCAGGCAGTTTTGAGTTTAATAAAGCTAACCCAAACTGTTAAGATCAATATCATGTATTATGTGCTCATATAGGTGATGATACCAAACCGTGATGGTGGCAAAGTAAGAAAGTTGGAAAGCATCCATCAGAGATGACTACACTATGAAGAGTTTCCAAATAAGATTAATTATTGTTAGTTACAACAATATTCTTAAAGGTTTATGTTGTAAGTGTTCATAATCAGTAATCCATGGCAGATGCTATAAGCAGCCTCACACAAAAGGATCTACTGTATACACAGCACTTTACAAATGCATACGCGGGGGCACCACTACCCCCACCCCAAAGGCGGTGGGGGTGGAAACAGAATTGCACTGGGGGAGCAGAACTTTCATAGTACACGTTTTTCCCACTAGGCAAGCATCAAGCAATTCTCTCTGAGTTGGTACACCAAGCGGTGTCACCTGGGAAGTTGCTCTCTGGTCATAATGAAATTTTTCCTAAAAGCAGTTTCACTCGAACATCATTTTTTGTGATGGCCAATTTAAGAGAATAGCATGTGGCTGTCGAATTTTGTTTCCTGTTTGGGAAAAATGCCCCAGAAACTGTGGTGATATTGAACACAGCTTACGAAAGCAGGTATATGGGAAAAACTCAAGTGTACAAGTGGTTTCTCATTTTAAAATAGATGAAATGTTGATATTTGACAAACCTAGTCCTAGACATCCATCAACTTCCCCAACGGACAAAAATGCCAACTAGTGAATTTGGAATTAGTTCCACCATGTCAAACTGTTAATCAAGCATTCTATTTTGTAGTTCTGAAAACATTGTGTAATAGTGTGCAACAAAAAAAAAAGACCTGATTTGTGGCAGATGGGGGACTGGTTTTGCCCCCACGACAATGTACCTGCTCACACAGCTATCTCAGTGCATCAGTTTTTGGCAAAAGCATCATGCCTCTCATTCCTACACACATTACTCACCTAACCTCGCTTGGTGTGATTTCTTTTTGTTTCCATGAATGTAGAGGAACATGAAAGGGCAGTGATTTGATGACATAGAAGAGATGAAGAAAAAAACGAGAGAGGTGCTGTCCACCATCCAAACAGATGAGTTTGAAAAATGTTTCCAAGAATGGAATTACAGATTTGATAGATATATTAAGTGTAATGGAGAGTACTTAGAAGGTGATAAGGTTGTTTTGTAAGAAAAAAAATGTAAATGCATAGCTTTGAGGAAAAATTCCATGGGGGGGGGGTACCCTCTCCTATATAAAATGAACAGGAAACACAAGGTACAGGAACAGCATAATACTTCCCATGACCATAAACATGGGAACTTTCCCAAAGTCTTGGTGGATATCGAAGTGGAAAAATGTGTAGTGAACCAATAGACCTACCCACAATCCCCCTAGTGTCTGCTATAATATAAATTCCGCAGAATGCAGACCCTTGTCCTAACTATGATTGAGTACTTGCCATTTTTATGGGATAGAGTTTCATTTTAAACAAGTAGTCTTTTAATAAATAAATAATAAACTTTTTGAATCCTAGTCCATGTATATACATATAAACATCTAACTAATTATTATTTTACTCCCTTATACATTATGTAAGTGGTCTTGGTTAGTAGGATGTATGTTAAGTTGATTGAACTTAACTTCAGTTGAGTGAAGTTTCTTCCTCATTTTATGATGGTCACAGCCAGAAAAATACTTTGACATGGGAGATGCTCAATGAAAATTGAGTGATTGAAAAGAGAAATAGAGGAAAAAGAGAGAGAAGAGGAAGAAAAAGAAGAACTAGTAATAGCATTAAAAGAAGGAAGGAAACAAGGGAAAATGGAAGGAAAGGAGTGGAGTGGGAGGGAAGAAGATGGGAAGGAGAGAACAAAGAAGGGAGGAGGTAGGTAAGAAGGTAGAGAGGAAGGGAGAAGAAAGTGAGGGAAGGAAAGATGGAGAAGTAAATATAAATAATCTTCGAGGGTCTGGAATTCTGAAAAACTCTTGGCCGAGTATTTAAAATGCTAATTCTCCATTGTCTACCTGATAAGACTAGGTAGTTGGTGTGGTTTTAGTAGATGACGTAGCTGTATAATTGTAGTTGTTCAGTATCTTTGAGTCGGTTTCCACCCACAGTGACCCTAGGCACAAGTGAAGGAAACATCTTGACAATTGATCTTATATTTGAGCACACTGTTGCAGTCACTGTACAACTCCATCTTGCCCAGGGCCTGACTTTTTTTTCGCTTCTCCTAATTTTACCAAGGATAATGTCCTTCCTTCTCTGGGGACTTGTCTCTCTTCATAGCATGTCCAAAGTCCTTGTAAAGAAGTCTCACCATGGCAGCCTCTAAGGAGAATTTTGGCTGTACTTCTTCCAAGAAAGAAATGGTTGTCTTTTGGGGGGTCCATCATATTTTCAATACTTTCCCAACACGATGTTTCAAATACATTGTTTTTTTCTTTAGTCTTTTTTATTCAATGTCAAAATCTCCCAATTGAATATGGCTTGGGCCACAGGTACCTTAGTCCTCAAAGTAGCATTGTTGTACAGTAGGTCTTGTGTGACAGATTTACCTAATGCAATGCATCATTTGGCCTCTTGACTGTTGCTTCTTTGAGCATTGATTGTGGATCCAAGCAAGATAAAATCCTTGACATCTTAAAACTTTTCTGTGTTTATTATGATTGAACTTAACTTCAGTTGAGTGAAGTTTCTTCCTCATTTGGTCCAGTTGTGAGGAATCTGGCTTTCCTTATATTGAGTTGTAGTCCATACTGAAGGCTGCAATCCTTGACCTTCATCAAGTACTTCAAGTTCTCACATTCAGCAAGTAAGATCGTGTCATCTGCATATCACAGCTTGTTAATAAGTCTACCTACAATCCTGATACCACATTGCTTGGTATGTAAGATCAGTTTCTCTGATTATTTGCTCAAACTGTATATAAGAGAATAGGTTAATTGCAGGTAATGTACCGATCTTATTCCAGAGAGCTAAAATTATAAATATGGAAGAATTAGGTCTTAGATCTTAAATGTATGCCACATACGGGAAAAACCAAGCAAGTCCATTTGAAGAATTGCTTTCACAAAGACATTTACTAGTATAACAGGCCATAAACTATGCATCTTTCTTCCTTTATTATAACTATGTGAGACCATGAAAACAAATATGTTTCTTAAACTCACCTTCTTCTGAAGATGATTTGTCAAGTCATTGCCCTTAACTTTTGACAAGTTAATGAAGTCATGAAATAGAACTAGCCCACATGCCCAAGGCCTAAAAGAAATTAGTTATAGGTCCAATGGAAATCAGGTAGTGTGTTAAAAAGAAATATCAGTCCCTTTCTTGGTTTTCATGACAAACTGTGTCTATGATCAAATGCTGAGAATATTTGAAAGGCTCAGGCTTGACTTTTCTTAAGTAAAATAAACAAATGTGAACATGGTGGAATTGAATAGGATAGTTAAGGTGTTGTGGGTGATTTAATAAAAATTAGAGTTCTTACTGTTTAAATTATTTTGTATATTAAATTAATTTGTAAGTATTTGGCCAAGTATCCTGGAAAATTGGCTAAGGCACCTATTATGAAGTGCTACAAGAAAAGTGATGTTCCCCATTAATAAATAAACAGGAGTTTTAAGTGTTCTTAACTTTTGTCCAGGTAAAAGTCAATCGCGGGTGAATCATCAGCTATTCAAATCTTATTTAAATGGAATTTAAGAGGTCAGTGAGAGAAAATGTGAATCAATTGAGTTCTAGTTATAAGCATTTGATAGATAAGCACTATCCAAATAATTCTTTCCTACAAGCATTATTAATCACCTCCTCTATGTCAAGCAAGGCACTCTGGTGATGAAATTGATTAAGCGCTCGGCAACTCAAAGGCAAGATTTCAAACAACACAGCGATTCTGCAGAAGCAAAACCTGGTGATCTGCTTCAAAAACTATTACAAACAAGGTAACATTCTGGGCAAGCTCTACCTTGAAACATAGGTTCCCTCTGACTGGAAATCAATGTGACAGCACTTATCAACAACAAATGTAGTTAGGTATTGTGTTAAGTATTACACATATAAAATATAATATTTGTTTTAAAGATATTCATAGTCTTAAGAAAAATTCTAACAACAGTAATAACAAAGACCCTTTAAAAAGTGCAAGTGTTATAAATGATATTATAAAAATATAATGCAAACTGTCACTGAATTCCCATTTGTGTGGAGAAGTTTATTTCAAGAGGAGGTAGGAAAAGAAATTTAATTTTACCACGGTATAGACTTGAAAAAATTTGATGTTTATAGGATAAGATGAAAAAGTTGGAAATATATATAAAACTTTTATAATAATTCAGAATTATATCATTGTCCCTATCAATAAAGGATAGGAAAAAGAAAAGCAACAGAATATAGGTTAAATAGAATTTTCTAAATACACACGCTTCAAAGTTTTCCCATAAGATGCTAGCAGTTTTTAAAGTACTTTTTGTGTACTTAAAGTATATTACCTTTTCATAAAGAATCACTGTATGCTAGTAATTGCCACTGAGATTTTTACTGTTCAATCCTTGTCAACTTGAATATATTTTAAGTAAAATGTCTTGAAGAAATATTATAGTGCCATTTCTGCCTGGGTTCATCCAGGAAAATGATCAAAATGAGCAAATGCTTAGCATGCTTTTGATTCTAAAATCTTATGACTGAGAGCTGTACATTTTTATAGCTAGATTTGTGATGATTAGTGGTTCTCACTGATATAATTGTTTAAATTTTCCTTAGTTGGACCCGGTGAACTGGTCAAAAATTATTTCAACAATATTTCCTTTGAAAAATATGTCTCTTTCTAAGGTTGCATGATATCTATATCCATATCTGAATTATCTGTATTGGTACTTATATCTGTATTCCTACATGTATCTATGCTTGTATCTGCATTCATATACAGTGAACCCTCACCACTTCGCGCTTCAACTTCCGCGGCTTCACTCTATCGTGGTTTCTGCGTAACAGCGCATGCTCTGTCATTACTGCCACTGATTGGCTCATATTGTACACGCTTCTGTCTGCATCGCTACGTATCGGAGCTATGTATCAGATGCATTTTTGCTTTTGTACAGTGTACTGTAATTGTTTGTGATTTTTAAGAAATTTTATCTAAGCCCTATGATGGCTCCTAAACGAGCTGCTTCTTCTAAGCCTTCTGACAATAAAAATAAGCACCAGAAGAAGATGTTCACCATCCAGGAAAAGGTAAAACTTTTGGATATGATCAAAGATGGCAAGAAAATCGTGGAGGTTGCACGCCATTTCGACTTGAATGAGTCTTCCGTTCGCTCCATCCGTAAAGAGGAAAAAAACATCCGTGCTACGGCTACTTTCACTTTCAACAAGGAAGCAAAGCGCATCGTGACAAGTTGTAATAAGTTCATAGTAAAAACGGAGCCTGTCCTAGCCGTTTGGATCAATGACAGGTGCAAGAAAAACATTCCGTTGGATTCAATAGTCATCCGGGAGAAGGCAAGGCAGCTCTATCAGCGTTTTACAGCAGACAAACCTCAACCAGAATCCTCTTCTGCAACGTTCGTGGATTTTACAGCGAGTAAGGGTTGGTTCGAAAAGTTCCAGAAGAGGTATATGAAGGTAGAGATGACAAAGGCCAGCTGGAAGAAGTTGTGGCCTGGAATTGTCCAGGAATCTGAAGAATTCACCCTGGGGAAGAATATTGAAAATACCATGGACTGCTAAAAGGACAAACAGATCTGTGCTGGAAGAAATAAGGACAGAGTGCTTCTTAGAGGCAAGGATGACAAGACTTCATCTTACATATTTGGACATGTTGTCAGGAGAGACCAGTCCAAGGGGAAGGACATCATGCTTGGTAAAGTGGAAGTGGGGTCCTCCCTCCACCCACCACCAACTATCATGATCCCAATTCTACTTTACAAATCTGGCTAGACCAGAGCATGTACATGGGTACAGATAAGAGCTGGGAACACAGGGAATATAGGACAGATGATCCCTTCAGGACCAGTGGTGAGAGTGGTGATACCGGGAGGGTGTTGGGAGGGTGGGGTGGAAAGGGGAAACCGATTACAGGGATCTCCCTGGGGGACGGACAACAGAAAATTGAGTGAAGGGAGACATCAGACAGTGTACGATATGAAAAAATAATTTATAAATTATCAAGGATTTATGAGGGAGGGGATAGCGGGGAAGGAGGGGAAAAATGAGGACAACGAATATACAAATGTGCTTTACACAATGGATGGATGGATGGATTGTGATAAGACTTGTATGAGCCCCCAATAAAATGATTTAAAAAGAAAGAGTTGTGCACTGATCCTAAAGCCTCAATGGAAAGTAAATGTTTAGAAAACAATGATGGAAATATATGTATTAATATGTTGGATACAATTGATGTATGGATTGTAATGAATTTTAAGACTCCCCAATAAGATGATCTAATAAAAAAAAAAGAAAATGAAGAAGCTGTTTAACAAGATGGATTGACACAGTGGCTGTATCAATGGGCTCAGCCCCAGGAACAATTAAGAGTAATGCATAGGACTGTGCAGTTTTCCTTCTGTTGTACAAAGGGTTGCTATGGGTCAGATCCTACTTGATGGAACCTAGTAACAACAACAATATGTTGCATATTGTTACATGTTCCATATGTGCGTGTGAAATACTGGTGCTAGATAAATATGTACTTGGTAAGAAAAAAAAAGGCTAAGCTAATCTTGCCACGTGATTTTCCTTCAGTTCTTGGCCATCCAGATATAGGGCTATATGGAATTGAATTGGATATCAAAGAGTATGAAAGATACACTCTGACTATAATGGTGTTGTTAAGTACCATTTAGTCAGTTCCGATTCATAGTGAACCTATGTGCAACAGAAAAATACTGTTTCTGGTACATCATCCATGTCAAGTTTGAGTTCATTGTTCATTTGAGTTCATTGCTGCAGCCATGGTGTCAATCTACTTCCTTGAAGGTCTTTCTCTTTTTCGCTGACCCTACATTTTAACAAGCATGATGTTCTTTCCCAAGGATTGGTTCTTCTGTGAACATAAGAAGTTTCACCAACCTCGCTTCTAAGGGGCATTCTGGTTAAGCTTCTTTCAAGACAGATTTATTGATTCTTCTGGTAGTCAAAATCCTTCACCAATCTCAGAATTCAAATGCCTCATTTCCCCTCTTCTTTGCTATTCATTGTCCAGCTTTCACATACATCTGATTCCATTAAAATAACCATGATTTGTGTCAAGGTCACCTGAGATCTCAAAGTGCCCTTGTCCTTTTATTGATCTTCTGTTTTCTTTGTGTATGATATCTTTGATATCATCCTACAACATTTGTGTTCAATGTGTCAAATCTTTTCTTGAGATGATCTCTAAGTTCAGGTAGGTTATATTCAAGGTCATGCCATGGCTTTTAAAGACTTGTTTTGAATTTCTTCACCTTCAACCTGAACTTGCATATGAACATTTCAGGCTTTGTTCCCTAGTATATATCTGTCCTTCTTCTGGCTAATGATATTGCTTCATCATTGTTTCTTTTCACAGATATAGTCCATTCTATTTCTGTTTATTTCTTTTGGTGACGTCCTCAAACAGGCTGCTATTGTCCAGTGCCTTTGACTTGGCTCTGACTCAGAGGAAGCATATGAAGAACAGTATGAAAACGGCCCTGCTCTGTGCCACTCTCACAAGCGTTATGATACATGAGCCCGCTGTTTCAGCCACAGTGTCAATACATTTGTTGAGTACCTTCTTTTTTAAATGACTCTTCACTTTACCAAAGGAGCTCTCATTAGATAAGTGCGG
>NW_022103918.1:3658951-3688006 GCF_000313985.2 Echinops telfairi | reverse complement strand
GAGGCCTCATGATCACACAGGCTGATGTGCTTCTTCCATGTGGGCTTTATTGCTTCTCAGTTAAATGGCCACTTGTTTATCTTCAAGCCTTTAAGACCCCAAACTCTATATCTTTTGATAGCCTGGCTCCAACAGCTTTCTTCACCACATTTGCTTATGCACCCATTTTGTGTTCAGCAATCCTGTTGGGAAGGTGAGCATCACAGAATGCCGGGTTGTTTGAACAAACTGTTCTTGCATTGAGGGAATACTTGAGTTTTTGTGCTTATTTTTGTCTCTGCATGTCTATCTAGATAAGATATGCAAGATAAAAGGGACCGAAGGTTCCAGGTGGACATGGGAGAGAAGGAGGTAGGGAAAGGAAGGGGGTGTCAACAAACCCAGAGAAAAGGGAACAACAAGTGATCTAAAATCCATAGTGAAGAGGGTGTAGGATGCCTTGTGAGGCTTGATCAAGGGCCATGTAGCTGAGAGGAATTACTGAAACCCTAATGAAAGCCAAACACAATAGCGGGACAAGAGGAAAGTAAAAGGAAATAGAGGAAAAAACTAGGAGGCAAAGGACATATATAGAGGTCTGAATACAGGCATGTATATAGGTAAATATATTTATATATAATGATAGGGAAATAGATCTATGTACATATATCTATGTTAATTATTAAGGCAGCAGACAGGCATTGGGCCTCCAGTCTAGTACTCCCTCAATGCTAAAACACTTTGTTTTAATAGCCCAGCATTCTGTGATGCTCTATTTGCTTTTATTTAGGTTTATAGACCTGGAAACTTTATATATGTTTCCTATAGCATAATGAACTACACTATGCTATTAACTTCTAAACACAAGGATCTTTGGTTTGAACACCAGGGAGATTTAAAGTTTCAAGAAACCCAAAAGGGTAGTTCTACCCTGTCCTCAGTGGAGTTCTTATGACTGGAATAGATTTGATGGCATTGAGTTTCATTGGTTTGTTTTTTAGTTTATGAATCAGGATCAACCAAATGACAGTAGGCTTGGTTGGATTTTAGAACTTTTTACCAAACACAATGTCTTTCTCTAAGCACTGTTTTCTTTGTAAAACTTATTCAAAGTACATTTTACCATACTCACCTTTAAAAAGCTTTTTGGCTTACTTTCTCCAGATTCGATTTGTTTTTTGTTCTGACAGTCCATAGGACTTTTCACATTCTGTCAATACCATGGTTTAAATACATTTATCATTTCTGTCCTTTATCCATTGCTGAGCTTAAAGTATCGTGGTTGGACCAGGCACACCTCAGTCCTCCAGGTGACATCTTTGGCTCTTTAATTAGGTCTTGTGTTCCAGATGTGACCGATGCAATGTAGCATTAATTCCTTTGTAGCTGCTTCCATGAGCATTGGTTCATTTTCAAGGACAATGAAATCTTTAACAACTTCATTCTTTTCTCCATTTGTCATGATGTTGTCTATTTGTTCAGTTGTAAGAATCTTTGTTGCTTTTATGTTGAGCTGTAATATATATACAGAAGGCTGTAGTCTTGGATTTGCATAAGAAAGTGATGCAAAGCTTTGTGTTCATCATGGAAGGCTGTGTCATCTGCATATGTCAGGTTATTAATAAGGTTTCTTCCAATTTTGATGTATAATTCTTCAAATAGTATAATTTCTCTGATTATTTGCTCAGCATACATATTGAATAAACATGGTGAAAGAATATAACTCTGATGCACATATTTCTTGATTCTAAGTCATGCTGTTTCCATTTGTTGTGTTGGAAAAAAATGCCTCTTGGTTATTTATAGGTTCCCCATGAGCACACTGAAGTGTTCAGGAATTCCCATTCTTTACAATAATATGCATAATTTCTTATCATCCATGCAGGAGCATGCCTTTGCCTACTCAATAAGATACAAGTGAGCCTCTTTCCAGTGTTCTCTGCTTTTAGCCAAGATCCATCTGATACCAGAGATGACAGCCTTGGTCCCATATTATTTTCTGAATCCAGCTTGGATTTCTGAAAGCTCCCTGTTGATACAGTGCTGCATTTTAAAAAAATTATATTTAGTAAAATTTTACTTGTATATCATATCATTGATGTTGTTAGATGATTTATGAATTATGTTAACTCATTCCTCTTTAGAATGGATACAAATCTGGACCTCAGTCAGTCCATTAGGTAAGTAGAGATAGCTCTAGTGCTACATCAGTGTGTTGGAACATTTCATTTGGTAGTTAGTCAATTCCTGGAGCCTTGTTTTTCTCTTTAATTGAAATGTGACTTTATATTCAAAACTATCAGTTCTTAGTCATATGCTACCACCTGAAATGGTTATTTCCCAATCAGTTCATTTAGTTACATTGATTTTGTATATTTCTGCCATTTTCTTTTCATCTTTTCTCTGTAATTCAATAGTTTGCTCATAAGACCTTTTTTTTTTAATTAACTACTTTTATTGAGGGCTCTTAAATCTCTTACCACAATCCATACAATCATCCATTGTGTGTCAATCACATTTGTACATATGCTGCCATCATAATTTTCAAAACATTTTCTTTCTACTTGAGCCTTTGATATCAACTCCTCATTGCCCTCCCTTCCCAACTTACACTCCCTCATGAATCCTTGATAAGTTATAGAGTATTATTTTCATATCTTACACCATCCTCTGTTGCCCTTCATCCACTTTTCTGTTGTTCATCCCCCTGGGAAGAGGTTATATGTTGATACTTGCGACTGATTCCCCCTTTCTGCCCCCACCTTCCCCTTATCTGCCTGGTATCCCTATTTTCATTGTTGGCCCTGAGGGCTCCATCTATCCTGGATTCCTTGTGTTTAGGGATCTTATCTCTAGCAGTGTTTATGATCTGCTCTAATCTGATTTATAAGGTAGAATTGAGGTCATAATAGCCTGGGGAAGGAAGCATTAAGGAACTAGAGCAGAGTTGTGTGTTTCATTGGTGCTATACTGCACCCTGACTGGCTCATCTCTTCCTTGTGACTCTTCTGTGAGGGGATGTCCAATAGTCTACAGATGGGCTTTGGGTCTCCATTTCATGCCCCCGGCCCCCATTCACATTGGTTATGATCTTGTTCTGGGTGTTAGATGCCTGAACCCTGATCCCATTGACACCTCATGATCACACAAGCTGGTGTGCTTCTTCCATGTGGGCTTTGTTGCTTCTCAGCTAGATGGCCACTTCTTTGTCTTCCAGCCTTGGAGAACCCAGACGTTATATCTTTCCACAGCTGGGTACCATCAGCTTTCTTCACCACATGTGCTTATGCATCCATTTTGCCTTCAGCGATCATGTTGGGAAGCTGAGCATCACAGAATGCTGGATTATTAGGACACAGTGTTCTTGTGTTGAGGAAGTACTTGAGTCAAGTACATACAAAAATGCCCTTTGCCTCCTGGTTCTGTCCTATATGTCCTTTTACTTTCCTCTTGCCCCATCATCATATTTGGCCTTCATTCAGGTTTAGTAATTCTTCTCGGCTACATTGCCCTTGATTAATTCCCACCAGTCATCCTACACCCTTTTCTCCATTGATTTGAGTTCACTTGTTGTTCCCTTGTCCCTTGGTTGGTCTCCCCTCCCCGCCCCCCTGCCACTTTATCCCACCTCCCCTTCTCCTGAATCCCCTCCAGAACCATTGGTCCTATTCTTATAGTCTCTGAATTGTTTATCCTGCCTATCTTATTAGATAGAAATGTGAGATATTAATAGCACAAAAAAACCAGGCAAATCCAAACAAAGCAACACCAGAAGCAAAAACCAACAAAACAATAACAACGAAAAAGAACAAAAAGAAAGCCAGTGACAAAATTGTAAAGCCTATAAATAGTTCAAAGTCTGTCTGTTGGCCTGTACAAGTGTTTTCCAGTCTAGTCTGATGGGGTGCCATACTCTTGTCTCCAACGTCTATTTTTAGTATTCCCTGGGGATTTCTTCACTTTGCTCCCCTTGCTGCTCTGTTGCAGGCCCTTAGTGTTTCATCCCAGTGCGATGGGGTCAGATTGGTTATAGTTCCCATACTGTGTCTGCAATGTTGTTCCCCATAGCACTATGGTTCAGTGAGGGAGGTTGTGTTTCATAGTGGGGCCATTCCTATGGTCCTCTCTTTGCATTGTCTGCTCTGAGCAGGAATATTGTCCTCAAGAATTGGTGGGTTGGGATGTGTTCCCCTCCAGTATTGTAACTCAAGGCTTGCATTTTCCCCTCAGCTATTGAAATTTGAGATATGCTGAGCACATTTTTCATTTTTTGTTTTCCAACTCTAGGTCTATACATATTTCATTATAATGTTTTACTCTGTCTTCTCTAGCTACCTTTAGACATGTTCTGTTTAATTGATTTGATTCAATTCTTTTTGTTTTAAGTACTGTATATTCAAGAGCAAGTGTCAGTCTCTGCTGACATTCACTTAGATATTTTCTTTTCTGTCTTTTTTTTTTTTTTTTGCTGACGCTATGGTGTTGGATTGTGAGTTGAGCTGCTAACTTCAAGATCAGCAGCTTGAAGCCACCAGTCGCTCTGTGCAAGAAAGATGAGACTTTGTACTCTTATAAAGATTTACAGTCTAGGAAACCCACAGGGGCAGTTCCACCCATCCTATAGGGTCACTATGAGTCTGAAACAATTCAGTAGCAGCGATTTTGATTTTTGGTTTGCTTTCTTCATGGATGATATTCTTAATGTCTTTCCATAATTCAGTGCTTCAAACTACTGTGGAAATGGTCTCTAAAACCAGATGAGTTGTTACTCATATAATTTTTTCACTTATGTAAATTTTTTATAATTTCCTTTAGCTTAAATCTGAACTTGCATATGAGCAATTGTTCTATTCCACAGTTGTCTCTCAGTTTTGTTTCGGCTAATGATATTGATCTCTTGCCACAGATGTAGTTAATTTGATTCCTATGTATTTCATCTGGCAAGATCCAATATACATTTTGTTGGAAAAAATGTATTCATGATTCAGTCATTGGTCTTGCAAAATTCTATCAATTGACTTTCAGTTTGAGTTCTATTACCAAAAATCACCAATAATGTTAGAATGCCTGAGCTTTGAATTAGTTCTGATTTGTTTGATAATATTGGTGTACAACTATATAAATTTATTCTGAGCTTTGAATATATATGACATGCTATAAAGATTTACAGGAAATGATATGTTGAAGTGAAGATGATATTGAGAGAGTAACAATGCTTACAGTACTGGAAAGAGCATGTCCAAATATGAGGAGAAAGTGTCTGAGACCAAAGGACTTTAAAGTGAAAGAGAAAAGGAGAGTCGCCGAGATTGAAAGAGAGAACCAGCAAATGTGTGAGAGAAAGCGAAGATAGAAAAGAAAACTAAGTGTGGAGCGAATGGAGAGCTGTCTGGAAGTGCTCCACAGATGACACAGGGGCAAAGGATCAAAGTCAAGCTTGCAGTTGGTTTAAGCAAACACAGTATAGAACTTGACGCTTAATCCAAAGTAGTGTAAAAAAATGAAAGATGTATTGTCCATACAGAGAAGCTGTGGGAGTCTAAGGAGTAAGTTGGGTAAGTGATTTCAACTGTGCTAAGAGTTGGTGATAGCTGATAAAATTGTAACTGCTCCAGAAAATAAAAATGCCTAACTACTCACAAGAGAAAGAGATTTTCCCCATTGAAGTTTCTCATCACTGACTTGGTTTCCTTCTTATGGTAGTAGTAAATTTCTCACCTTTAGAATTATTCAAGTAGAGTCCAGAGAGTCACCTTGTAATGATCTTATAGAAGTGTTTATTTATTTCCCCCTAAACCTTCAGGGAATGTGTCCCAGAGGTTCTAAAAACTTCTAGTAATTTCAACGGAACAGAAAACCTGTTATGTAATTTTATCTTTCAAATATGAGAGCACAAGAATCTTTTTGCAAAGGCCCAACCCCATCACTTTGATAAGTAAGCAGTTTGTAATTATTTTTCTAGATATTATTCTTGTTTTTTAAATTTGCCATTCTATACATGAATCTATTTTTACAAATATTTTAATAAACAAATCTCATGATATGACCAATCTGAATGTTGTGCTCATCACAATATTCATCTTAAGTATAAAAAAAGTCCTAATCATTTTTTCTTTAATTAGTCCATATAGGTTAGGGCTAAAATATTTTAAATGTAACTTAAAATTAAACAATATCCAGTCTGCATTTCTGATTCACTTGTATCAGCATAAAGAGCCCTAGTGACACATTGGTTGCCGGGGCCACTGCGAACCAAGAGGTCTTCAGTTTGAACCCAATACCCTACAGTGATGTGATAATCTGCTGCTTTAAGACTTGTAATCTTGGAAACTGTTTGGGAAAATTCCACTCTGTCCCATCAGGTCACTATGAGCCAACATAGACTCACAGGCACACAATAATGTCATTCTTATTTGTATATTTTTACAACAGTAGGAAAAAGGTATTTTATCATTATTTTTGTGGCATATTCTTTTTGAAATTAGGTGTGGAGAGATGAGTAAGTAATGTGTCATTTCAATAACTTTTAAATATTGATATTTTGTTCAATTCAGACTCCTCCATTTTCACGATATTCGATTTTAAATATTTTTAAAATCTTCATCCATATTTTCACTCTACTTGCAATTTTTTCATTTAACATTTATATACTTTAGAAATTTTAGTTGTATTTTGCTCATACAGCCACTGTATGAAAATTCAGCTCCTAAAAAGTTATGACTGCACAAATATTATTGCTACTTAATGGGTAAAGGAAAGAGTTGTTCACTATATATTTTTAAGCATTAGGAAAAGTTATTTGCTTTTTTTAGACACATGCACATGCACACACGCACAGTTTTTCTATTATGTGGGGGAGCTCACAGGGAGATTTCAAAATAACCTTAAATTGGTAAATGAGTCAAGTGGGTGGCATTATCTGTTAGTGCACATTGTCAAATTGCATGCTTTGGACTTTTACAATTGCACTTTAATTCTGCTTCAAGGAATGGTTTTTCCCCCCTAATTTGTAAACCCACAGTTTCCTTGAAAAATAAAATTCTGCACTTGACATTTTCAGATTCCCCTTATCCCAGTTCCATTAAAGACAAGCCTGACTTGGGGAGCACTAAGAATTTCAGAGAATTGAATTCCAGAGAGAAAGTCCTGCTGGAATAAAGTCTGCTTACCTGGGAGCACGGAGGACAGCTTTTTCTCACCCCTGCTAATGAAGAGCTAGACTAATGTCCCCTCAGGAGGTTTGCAGTAAGACGCTCATGGAACATTCATTTGCAGAAGCTGCTGAGTTAACTCCAAAATCCCCCTCTCCCATAGCAAGTTGTCTACAAAGACAGTAAATTTAAGGGGCCATGATAATGGTGTCTCCCAAGACACTGAGTAAAATGTTGCAAGTTCTCACACCCCATCTTAAACTCTACCTTGGATTGTTGATGGCACAATATATGTGTCTTGAAGAGGTCACCTCCAAGAAATTTACTCACAGCACCCAGGAACTAAACTAGATGAATATGGAAATAAGGACACTTTTATGTAGCTTTCCTTCCTGACACCGCTAAAGTAGATGCATATTTTAATGAAATGAAAAGTGGAAGACCTTATGTTAAAGTCTATTAAAATCTAGTCTATTGAAATCCAAAATACAATTCTTCAAGGAAAAGTTTAGCTTCCCATAATACTTCCCACAACTTAGTAGGGAAGAAGGAAAAGGCTGACCAAATAGAAGGATAAAACAAAAAGTTAGTGATATTACAGCTCATGGATCAAAAAAAGAATTTTTCAATGCATAAAAATGTTTTCTGCCCACATACATTAGGATTTTGTTTTTTATTGTTTGATAATTATCCAGAATTTTCTTCTACAAACTATATTATGTTCTATATATGGGAGGACATTGAACTGAAGCAATCTCTAGTGTTAACTGTGAAGAGGATTTTTGTCCACACGCCCACACTTTCCTGAACACTCTCAGTGGGAGGTCAATTTATAGTCTCTTAACGATGGGGAAATCCAATGGTTTTTCCTTATTTCAGATATATTTTTTAAACCTACCTTAAAATAGTGAGAACAAACTCAATATACAAACCGAGCATGATTTCCTCTAAAGAGGAAGCTTTATGCCCAGAAGTGGATCTCTCACTGATACTCATTTTCTGGGGACTGGTTTGTGACTTCGTGCAACATTAGCTCTTTTAATAGCCACAGGAAGAATTAGTTAAAAATTGACTGTGAATGTAATTCATTTACTACAAAGTGGTCTTTCGCCCCCTGCTCTTCTCTTTCACTCACATCCACAGCTTAGTTTCTAGTCCTTTGTTAAAGAATGAGCTGTACAGCAAAAGTAGGTGAGTACAGGGATTTCTGAATACCATCACATACACAGTAGTGCTCCCATCAGTTAGCCGTTAATGCATTACTATTGTCTCCTGTGTTCCATGAGAGAGACAGGAGTAGCTGGCTAAGGAAAGTCCCAGGGGTGAACTCCCTGAGACATTGATGTGGAAACAAGAATTCCGTATATTTCATTACGTGTGATCTCCTGTGGATTCCCCACCATTATCCCCCAGGGTCTGAGGTGCCACTACCCCCGCATCGCTGTAGACAAACTCATTGCAGCTTGTATTCAAATTAAAAGAATGTTTTTCCTTATTTAGTTCCTAGAAATGAAAAATTAGTCATGGTTTGGGACAAATATTTTGCAGAGCTAAAACAATCCCGTGGCCATTGGGTCAATTTCATATCTTAAGGATGCTGTGACACACAGATGACCTGCTCCACAGAATTTCCAACATTTTCCATCTTTACAGAAGCAAACGGTCACATTTTTCTCCAGCAGAGCAACTGGTGGATTTGAACTGCTGACCTTTTGGTTGCCAGTCAAAACATTTTGCCACTATTAAGAGGGCTAATTTTAAGCAGATATTTGAATTGGGGAAAATGGATTTAGATCCAGTGTTATTTCTTATTTATCATTTATTTATCATTTGCTCTCTTCTTTCTAAAATCCCAAGAGGAATACCAAGAAAAGGTATTGTACTATGACTTAATGCATATTTATGACATAAGTTAAGACCTTTGAAGTTTCTCTTCAAGTTAGTAATATACTGAATTATAACCTATTAACAGAGTTTTGTTACTGGGAGCAAAAAGTGTGTATCAATGAAGAAGAAGGGAAGACAAGTTTTGGCCACTATAATAATTTGCTTTCATAAATGAACTATGTAACTCCTTGCCTCTGTGTCTACCATAAGCAAATTCTATGGGTATAGAAGAAACTTGACATTGGTCAAATAAAATATATTTTCCACTAGTAACACCAAATACTCTAGCATTCATAAAACAAGATCATGTCCATGCTCTTAGACAACTTTAGGATATCTACCAATAGATCAAGTTCTTCATAACTTTCAATAAAGTTAACAGCTACAGTGGTACAGTGATCTATCCCTGTTATCGCCATAGTCATTGCAACTCCCACCAAATGATTGGGTGTGTCTATGCAAATAGGGTATGTGACACTCTGCTGTGGGAGTTCATCAATTTTGCCATCCTACTGGGTCTGAAATGAGCAAGCCAAGGAGCAGGAATGGAGGATCTCACTCCAAGAAAGAAGAGCCAGAGTAGGGCACATCCTCCCATCCCTGAGCACCTTGACCTCTGAATCTCCTCAATTTAAGAGATAGAGTTATGACACTGGAGAAGCTTCAGCTAAGTGGCAGAGAAGTGGTGACAACACAGGCAGAAGAACCAAGGGTAGAAGAGAGATCACAGTGCTGGTCTTCAGTATCCATGGACCTAAACAAACAAACAAACAAACAAACACCCTGAGCGCCTTTGGGCAGGAAACTTGCTTATTGAGAGGCATGCCTATGGGGTGCCTACAGACAATTTTTCTGGGGAGATAGCTTTGTTGACCCAAGGAGCTAAAGGCCAATGCTGTCAGGCAATGCAGAAGGAATTTTGTAACATTTTTCTGAGTAAAGCAGGGGAAAGAGGTCTTGTGGCTAAGAGACCTAGGACCAGAGAAAGTTTCTTTTGACTGGAGAACTACTATATCCTGAGCATTTCTGATACTGAATTGTAACCTCGTAACTTCCATCGTGAGTCACCTAATTGTGACAATAGTCTGTGAATTCTTGTGGCCTTTGCAATAAATTATTAAGCCCAGCAAAGAAGTAGAGAGCACCTGGGAAGGCAGCACCTGGGCATCATAAGTGGTAAAAAAGTTTGGAGGTTGGAGGATTTCGGACCTTCTTCTCATAGGAATCTGCCAGAGGTTGATGTTGAGTTCTATTCTCCTTCCCCCTTTTGAAGTTGGAGGAAGTCAGGCTCCACCTCCATGCCATTCTTACTATCACCTGTTTCATCTGCAGATACTTCTTGGTCCTGATCACTAGGCGTAAAATACAATGTATAGTTATAACTAAATCACTCTTTTGTAAAAGAGAAAACTATTAGCAATAAAAGATAATTGGAAGATTAAAGCAGTCCATTAAATGGTGTATCTAATGTGTTTTCAGTTGCATATTCCTTTTGTTCACAAAAGTAGTTGAAACTTTAATTTCAAGTTAGTAAAATAAATGTATTTAAACATGAATTTCTAATTGTATATTCCTTCCTAGGACAGTGCACTAGAGTGAAAAATCATTTTGTATCAGTTAACAATTAGTATATACATCTTTTCAATGGGAAGGAAGCTACATAATCATTTTTTTACCTTTTGTACAGAGGTATTTATCAATAAATATATACAGCTTTAATGTGAGCTTATCCGTTTTCATAGAAAGTATTGTTTTATAATGCATTTGGTTACCCTCAGAAAGGATATCAATATTTTCCATTAACTTAGAAAACTAAATTTAAGTTATAAAGGATATAATTTCTTTTTTTTAAATCATTTTATTGGGGCTCACACAACTCTTATCACAATCTATACATACATCAATTGGGTAAAGCACACTTATACATTTGTTGCCCTCATCATTCTTAAAATTCGCTTTCCACTTGGGTTCCTGGAATCAGCTCCTCATTTTCCTTTTTCCCCTTCCCCTCCCTCCCCGCTCCCCCCTCCCTCATGAACCCTTAGTAATTTATAATTATTATTATATCTTATCTTACACTGCCCGGCGTCTCCCTTCACCCACCCTTCTGTTGCCCATCCCCCAGAGAGGAGGTTATATGTAGATCCTTGTGATTGATTCCCCCTTTCCAACCCCCCCTTCCCTCCAGGTATCGCCACTCTCACTGCTGGTCCTGAGGGGTTCATCTATCCTAGATTCCCTGTGTTTCCAGTTACCATCTGTACCGCTGTGCGCCTCTTGTCTAACCAGGTTTACAAGGCAGAATTGGAGTCCTGGTAGTTGGGGGAAGGAAGCGTTTAAGAACTAGAGGAAGGTTGTGAGTTTCATTATTGCCACACTGAACCCTGAGTGACTCATCTCCTCCCGACTGTGGTTCTCAACCTTCCTCTTGCAGCGACCCTTTCAGAAAGTTACTCAGGTTGTGGTGATCCCCCAACCATAAAATTATTTTCATTGCTATCTCATAACTGAAATTTTGCTACTGTTATGAATCAAGTGACTCCTGTAAAAGGGTCGTCTGACCCCCAAAAGGGACACGACCCAGGGGTTGAGTTCCGCTGGTATAAGACATGAAAAAAAAAAAGATAAATTATCAAGGGTTCCTGAGGGAGGAAGGTTGGGGGAGGGAGAGAAAAAAAAAAGAGCTGATACCAAGGGCTCAAGTAGAAAGAAAATGTTTTGAGAATGATGATGGCAACAAATTTAGAAATGTGCTTGACACAATGGATGGATGTAGGGGTTGTGATAAGAGTTTTATGAGACTTCAATAAAATGATTTTGTCAAAAGAATAATATTTAGGAGTAGAACTCAAAATAAAGTAGTTATTAGAAGATTGGGTCTAGATTTTGGTGAGCAGGAAGTTATAGTTGTTGGCTATTAGGTGCCCTTGAATTGATTCCAGCCCCAACACTCTGGTAGACGATATGCTTCCCGGCCCTGTGCCACCCACACAGTTGTTCGCATGCTTGAATATTTCCGTGTGGCCATGGTGTGAATCTCTCTTGTTTAAGTTCTTCCTCTTTGCCACCACCCACTACTTCATCAAGCATGCGGTCTTTCCCCTGGACTGATCTTTCTTCACAGCATGTGGAAAGGAGCGAGATGAGTTCTCACCATGCTCGCTTCTAAGGAGCATTCTGGATCTACTTCCAAGGCATTTATTTTTTTTCTGTCCTTTTGGCAGCCCAGAATACTTTCAATATTTTTTATCAGCACCATATTTCAAATGCATTGTTTCTTTCTTCTTCCTTTTCATTGTCCAAATCTCACATGAGGCTATTTAAAATACTATGGCTTGTGTTAAGCACACACTAGTCCTTAAAGTAACATCCTTGCTTTCAAAACGTTAGAGTTTATGTGCAGCAGATCTGCACAATGCAGTATGTCCTTTGATATCTTGACTGCTGCTTTTGAGAACATTGATTGTGGATCCAAGCAATGCGAAATCCTTGAGAATGCAACCTTGTCTCCATTTACCATGATGGTACCTCCTGGTCCAGTTGTGAGGATTTTGATCTCCGTTACCTGGAGGTGAAATCCATACTGTTGACTGTAATTCTGGATTCTCATCAGCAAGGGCTTCAAGTCCTCTTCATTTTCAGCAAACAAGATGCTATTGGTGGAATAAAATTGAAGTTCATGTTTCTGATATTTATTTAAAATGCAAATGTGTGATATTTATATAAATATAGCTCAACTTCTAGCTGAAATTATTTGAAAAGAATCTGCTTTTGGAAGCTGTTTTAAGATTTACGTAACTTGTCCCTACACATTCCCCAGACCTCTGTCAGTGTGTTCCTTCTGACTCACACTTGCCCCGTCTGAGGTCTCTGAGACTTCGTCTTTACAGAGGCAAACTGGGTCAACTGCTTCCTGCTGCGCTCCTGATGGATTTTAAATGCCAACCCTTCATGTAGCACCCAGCACTTTTTAGAAAGTTCAATCCAACTTATGACTAAAAAGGATAGCTTACATGATAAACTAAGGGTTTTTTTTTACCAAATAATACCAAATTTATACCACCTAATATTCTAATTACCATTATATATGCATCTTTTAACTGATTTAATGAATAAGATGGCAATGATTATGCTATTTTAAAAAAATCTATAAGACAGAGGACTACTTTAATTCAAAATCTTAAGATCAGTCTGTAAATAGATTAATCCAAGTGGATATTTACAGTTTAATCTTCCTGTAAATCTCCAAATCCATACTTTCAGTTTTCTCCTGGGCTTTCCAAATCAATATTCTATTTTATTTATAACCAAACATACATACAAAATCAAACACAGAATAAATGTATCCTTTTAACTATTGTGGTAAGTCAAATGATGTAATATAATAACACAAATATCCATCAACAGATACTATGAGCATGCATGGAAACAATGAAAACATTAAAAGGGAAGAAATAACTGATAAGTACAAGAACACAGGGAAACAAAACAACATTTTGCTCAGTGAAAGAATTCAAACTCCTTTGTATAAACTTTTTTTTTAATAAGAAGTCCTCAGAAGCAAAAACCATTCTATAATGTGAGTAGTAAAATCTGTGGTTGCCAGGGGTGCTTGTCAATACACTGCCATCAAGTCAATCTTCTTGTAGTGACCCTACACGGCAATGTGCTGTGTTTTCAAAAGTGCGCATCTTTACAGCACAGAAAGCCTCCTCCTCTTTTTGTGGATCAGCTGGTGGATTGGAATTGCTGACCTTGTAATTGTAGCCCAGAGTGCAATTCACTCCACCACCTGGACTCCCAGAGACGGCGGGGATGGACTGTGAAGAAGCAGGTATCTTAACTGAGTCAGCACATGGAAACAAACATTGATCAAAACTCCTTGAATGGAATATTAAATGTCTTCGGCAACTAGCTTCTCAATGAAATAGAATAAGAAAACAAATGCAAGAAAATAATTATTAACATCTAAATTACTTAAACCAGGAAAGAGGAAAATTAAAGAAATCAATGCATAGGGCATTTCAGTACAAATCCCAATCTTTAATATCCACAATTCCAGTTACATATTCCCTAAAACTACAAGTAATATTATTTATGTTGGCCTAAGCACTGTTTTTCCTTTATTACACAGTATGTTAGATAATCAAATTCACACCAATTATTATATAGTTCATGAAAAGTTTAATGCCTCTAAAGCTTTAATTATTTACTCAATCCATCAGATGCAAATACTAATATAAATAAATAAACTGATTACTAAATGTATTAGCACCCAGCCACCATCTTTAAAATGAGTTAATTATTTTAACCCTAATAAAGTAATTATTTTAGTTAATGAATACATTTTGTCATTATATGTGAATTCAATGGATGTGTAGTCTTAAATTTTGAACTCATTAATTGTGCTTAACTCATATCAAATCATTCCATATTTCAACCATGGTAAACAGAAGTGAACATCTGTTAACACAATCAATTTCCAAACATTCTTTTCTATATGGATCCTTTGACATTATCATGCTACCCACCACTCCATGTCCCCTGCCCTCCAAAACCCTATTTCCACTTGCTGACTCAAATTTTAAGGCCTAAGAAATCTGCTTGCATAAATTATCATTGAACATACAGTAGAATACCATGTCCAAAGAAATATTTACAAAGGTTTCAAATATTTTATATTCACTGTGGCATTGAAAGTCCTTAAACCAAGAAAATTGGGTATATAATGAAGTAATGACTTAAATATTAAAGCTAGGTTATTGTATTAGTCTGGGTACTTTAGAGAAACAAATCCACAGCAACTCATGTATAAGAGAGAGTTTTACGTAAAGATTAAGTGTGCATCACGAAAACATTCCAACCCAATGCTGCCCAAGCCCACACGTCCAATATTAACCCATATGTCCAACACCAATCCACAAAGTCCTCCCCCATCTCACAAAACACACGCTATGATGCCGACTGTAGAAGGAAAGCTGAGTCACTGCATGTGTAGGCATTTCAGTGCTGGCAGGGGTCTCCACATGGCTGCTCCAGCACCCAGGGCTGCATCAGAGTAGGTCCATGTGGCTTCTCCTCAGGGATGTCTTGAAGGAAGTCAGCCTTGCCAGCTGAAGCAGGGAACTGCTAAGGCAGCTGCACCCTGGTGCGACCATTACAAAGCAAGAGACCTGAGAACTAGAAAGGTGAGGCTCACTGAGCCATTTATCCCTCCACCCTTCAATTAACCTCACATGTGTTTATCAGCCAGGTTGGCACAGTAAACTAACTCAGTTATAATAATAATCTTATCCTAGTATTCTTATCCTATAATATTAATTGTAGTTTTCTTTGACCTTAAATAATCTTTTTGCATATACAATTTGAACATCAAACTTTTCAAAGAAATGAATAAAATATTGATTATTTTACTATGAAAATATTATTAGTGGAGAATATTCAGTTCATCATATAATTAAAAATGTATACATATTGTCAAATGGAGGGTTTTGTATCACAGAAGTGTATGCCCTCTAAAAATAACCCTCAAAAGGGGCTCAATTAAAAAGAAAATGTTTTGAAAAAGTTGATGACAACATATGTACAGATGTGTTTGACAAAATGGATATATGTGTGGATTGTGATAAGAGCTATAAGAGCTCCCAGTAAAATAAAAAATAAAATAACCCTGAAAAGTAACTTTGTTCATTTCAGAATCAATTTTTCAAAAATTATCCAAAAAAATCAGAGTCAGGTAAAATGGATATGCAACAAAATTAAGATTCTTACGTGTAATTTGGTGGCCATGACACACCAATATAATTGATTAGCACTTGGAAGAATATTGTGCAGGTTTACCTTTCAAAACTAAAATGAGAACTCAACTTAATTCAGCAATTCTATTCCTGCCAGTAATATTTCCATTATTATGAAGCTTATCTGAGTTCAAAACTGTATGTAGCTGAGCAACTGTGTTTGCTATAGAAAGAGCCCTTTGGGATAAGACTGCTTCACAACTTGTAAAATATTATCCTTCATTTTTGCCATTTGGCTTGGGATTTTCCCATCACTTTTGAATGGTCTTTCCTGCTTTCCAAGCTTTTTTTCTGCTCTGACAATAAGTGTGGGTGATCCCCTGGGTAAAATTTAGGCAGACCACATGGCTTGACAATTTGAACTTACTCTTTGCCTTTCAATTTCTCCTTCCACCTTTCTCTTTTTCTAGAATCCCTAGAGATGCACAAATTTCACCTCACTATGTGAAGATGAGTTTGGAGAAAAAGTGGAAAAAGTACTTTTCCCATAGAGTTGAACATGACCAAATTATATCTGTGGAAAATGATGAAAGACTAAAAAAAATATTTTGAGATAAATCTCACTTTGTGCTGTCTGGAAGAAAAATTATATGGATACTATATAAAACTTCTTATCAGATTATTTTTAGCAGACTTATACATTAGTGTAGTTGAAGCAAAGGCTAAAAAATCACTGTGAAGGAAAATATTTATTGTCATCAGTTTACTACCGTTTATTTCCCTATTCCATGGAAGCAAAAACATAGTTGGTGTATAAAGCTTACTATTTCATCCTAGCTGAAATAAGAGATGAAGGGTATTTGTCACATAACTGATTTTTTAAGATCTGGTTTCAGACTTAGACTTAATACAATATCTTATAAGTCAGCATTAGCAAAATTAAGGTGGTTTTTAAATGATCATTTTCTTCATCATTTTGGTTACTTTTTTTGAGTACTTTTTTAGTATGGTAGTGAGCTCTTCTTTGCTTTTGAAAGAATGAAACAGAGGAGCCCTGGTAGTCTAATGGGTTACCTGTAGTAGAAAGGGTTATATGTGAGGCTGCTAACTGCCATCGATTCCACCAATGGCTGCATAGGAGAAGATCAGACTTTCTGCTCCTTTAAGGATTCATAGATTTGGAAATCCGAAGGGGCAAGTCGGACTCTGTCCTATGGTGTCACCATGTGTCAGAATTGAATAAAAGGCACTGAGTTTTTTAGTAAGGGTATAAATTGTGGATCAAGGACACATAGATCCACATCCCAGTTCCATATGAAGAGCTATATGAACTTGAACAAATTACTTAACTTCTATAGGAGTGTAGAAGCCAATGTGAAAAGATAGGAGAAAAATACAGAAACAAAGGGCATGAAATAGATGGTAATCAAAAGGCATCAAATGCAATATTAAAGTAAATCCACAGTAAAAAAGAAATATACATATATAATTAAATTTCATTTTCAAAATTTACAGATTATGAGACTTCATTATTAAAAAGAAGTCAGGCATATGCTATGCGGAAGAGACATACTTAGAATAAAAATGTTGGTTAAATGATATAAAATGAATCAATATACAATTTTATAATCACAAATCATAAACTGAAATTAATTGTATCTCCTTAATTATTTTATAAGCAGGTCTCCATATTTTATTTAAAATATCTTACACAAGAAGAATATTAGCTTATGTGACTAGAAGATACAGGCATAGCTTGGCCTCGAAGTTGCTTCAGTGAAGAGTTGATTCTATATTTGGGCTCCTTTACACACTTCTTGCTACTTTTGTTCAGTAGGCAGATTATCTCCATATGACAGAAAGATATCTACTGCCATCCTCATTCACCACCTGCCTGTTACCAATGTCAGCAGGTTAAAATCAAAGGACATTTCTTGTCCAGACCTGGGACAGATTCTGGACCTGCCAGAGGAAAGCTGTTTCTTTCTAGCTTGGGAACATGCTAACTCTGTGACAAACCTCTCTAAGTGTGGTATACTACAGGGAGTTAAAGGATAATTATAGACTCCAATGAAAGATTGAAAAAAGGCCAACATAAAGGGAAAATTATAGCATGTAAGAAGGTGCAGAAAAGTCTATAACATAACAGATAGCTATTCTGAAGGAATAAAAAGTTTATCTGGACAAAACAATAGTGTAAATACTTTTAATATTCTAATAGCATATTAATGCCCATAGAATAAAATGTTCTAATCTTTTAAAATATAATTGTCATGTTAGTGTTTTACTGTCCTTAATATATTAAAGCAGAGTGCACGGCATAGAAGTTTTCAAATAAGGTAGAAACAAAATGTCATTATCTTTTAAATGATTTTTTAAGAACTTGAATCATTTTTTTGATCTAATTAATCCTTACACAGACACACACCATCACATTCTTTGTTTTGAAATTTGTGGTTTCTAACCTGTTTTTCAAGAACACTGGAGTTAATAAATAGTATATAAACATTTTGTCACCAACCGGTTCCATAGTAAAACATAGAAAACATAGTCCTTGTTGCTACAACTTATCTAGGGTGCTTGTTAGAAATGTATTTATCATGTGAACCCTGTCCTCCTAGATTCTAACTTAAGGAGGTTTGGTGGAGATTAAGGAGTCCTGGTGGCATTTTGGGACTTCTTCCTGCATTGCAGTTAAGATACACCAGCTATCTGCTCTCAGAAAGATTTACAGCGAATGCTAAACAGGATCAATATAGGTTGGAATTGGCTTGATGGCAGTGGGTTTGTCTTTGATTTGTGGGATGGAGGATCAGAACACTGTTTGTTTGTTTGTTTGTTTGTTTGTTTGTTTGTTTGGAAGAGCACTTTGGGGCAAGTGGTAAAGGGTGCACCAAGCCATGTTGTAAAAATGGTGGTTTTCTTGCTGAAGACTTGTCTTCAGATGAAATGCTGTGTGTCTAGCCTGTCCATAGTCCCTACTGAATAATTCAGCCTCACTCACAGGTCTTCCTACACATACCTTCAGGTCTTCTTGTCTGGAGGCTTTTGGTATCAAAAGTCTTCCAGATGATCTCCTCTCATGGGGCCTCTGTGTTCCACCCTCATTCTTTCTAACAGGTGGGCAGGTGGTGTAATGGTTCAAGCTTTGGAGCCCAGCTCTGCCACTCCAGCATGGATTAGCCTTGGGCAGATAACTCACCTCTTGCAGAATGTTTTTTCATGTCAGAAATAGGAAGCCTTCCTGGTTCATCTTGAAAGGCTCTTACGATAGGTATTGATTTATAGGATGATTGTAAAAGGTGAAAGGTGCGGTGCCTGGTACCTGTTATTTGCTGTTAGGTTCCATTCAGTCAGCTTCAACTCATAGTGACCTTATTCTATTGAACAGAATGAAACACCGCCCAGGCCTGCATCATCCTCACAGTTGTTCTTGGCTTTTCCAGGGACCGGTCTCCCCAGATAACATTTCCAACTTACATGAAAGGAAGTCTCACCATCCTTTCTTCTAAAGAGCATTCTGGCTGTACTTCTTCCAAGACAGGTCTGTTTGTATTTTGGCAGTCCGTGGAACTTCCAATAATCTTTACTAACGCCATAATTCAAATGAACTGATTCTTCAGTCTTCCTTATTGAATGTCCAACTTTCATGTGCAGATGAGACAAAAGAAAATATGGCTTTGACCAGGTACATCTTAGTCCTCAAAAGAACGTTAAAGAGGTCTTTTGCATCAGATGTACCCAATGTTTTATGTCATCTGATCTCTGGACTGCTCCTTCCCTGAGCATTGATTGTGGATTCAAGCAAGACAAAATTTTTTGATATTTTCAATCTCTTCTGAGACTGGTGCATAGGAAAGGCTTAATATGTATGAAGTAAGTCTGTCCCTTCCATTCAAGAGCTCCAGTGCTGCTGTAGGGTAGGCATTGGGCTCATAACTGCAAGGCCAGTGATTCAAACCGACTAGTTGTTCTGCAGGAGAAAGAAGAGGCTCTCTGCTCCCATAAAGACTTATAGTCTCAGAAACCCTACATAGGATCGCTAGGTGTCGGTGTATTTGGTTTTTGAGTCCCAATTATCATTAGATCGCAAAACCGTATTAAATTCATTTCTCCAAACTTCAAATGAAAACTAAGAGGAATTGTTTCTTAAGGCCCCAGAGGTTAATTTCCTTAAAACATTGAGAGACTCACCCTTGAGTTAATGCTTGTTGGTAAGCCATATGGTCACCTTTCTATTACCCTAGTGACATCTCAGTTCAAAGAACAACTTAGCCCTCCAGGTAAGATGGGAGAATCCAGTTATAAATGTATACTTATACAATATTTCTTTGTTTTACAGAGGAGAAGACTAAGGTAAGAAGATGTTATTTGCAACAGGTGGCAGCTGGGAGGCCATAGCTGCAGTGGTGGCCTATAAAGCAGGGAGGCTCTGCTGGGGCCCCAGGTGGAAGAGAGGTGTTGTGCTGGGCAGCCAAGCTGGTGGTGGTGGCAAAGCTTTTCCCATTACCAGTCAAGCTTTGACCCATACCAGCCAAACACCTTCTTGCAGCTGTATGCTTACCAGCCAGGAGGCTTATTTGCTGGACTGCTTGGTCCTTGGAAGTAGGTGAGTTTTTTGGTGGGGATCAGCTGTGCCCTCCTATGTGGGGACACTTTTCAGTAATCATCAGGCCAGTGGCTTTAGTGATGTGTTGGAAAGGGTGTCTTCTGGGAGGTTATGCCACTGACTGCTGTGTCTTGGGCTAGAGGGATGCTCTGGTAGGTGCCATCCATGGTCTTAGTATTGGGAAGAATTTTTGGGGATCAGCTGTTCTTCAGTTGGTGGAAAGACTCACCTGGGGCCCAGCTACACCCTCGTAAGTTGGAGGCTTTTGTGGTAGTCAACTTCTTTCGTGGTCAGGATGATTTGCGGGTACAGTTAGGCATCTGGTGCTGAGGCGGTTTGGGAGGAGACACTTTCTAGGAAGGACACAGCGGGAAGGGATCACAGTTAACAGGTGTGCCCTTGTCAACAGGCAGCGAGGTTTGTCTGAATGGCATCATGCCCTCATAGGTGAGGAGGCTTGCCTGGGGGCATTTGAGCCCGCACAGGCAGGGAGACTTTGCTGTGTGCAGCTAGGCTGGCAGGGGTGGGCATATTTTTGTGGGGGGGTATATATTTGGATGATCTTAGCAGAGAGGTTTCACAGGTGACAACTCTGTCCTTGGTAGCCATGAGGCTTTGGTGGATGGAACTTTGCTTTTGTTGGTGGGGAGTCATTAGTGGTGCCCTCATTGGTGGGGAGGCTTTGCTGGGAATCATTTGCGCCCCTGTAGGTGGGGAGGCTTGGCTAGCAGTTAGCTCCACCTTCGTCTGTAGGCAGGCTTTGCTTGGTGACGTCGTTGCCTTCCTAGGCAGGGAGGCTTTGATGATTGGTATTTGTGCCCTCTGACGGGCCCAAACTAAGGTTTTTGACAAGGCTTTGAAGCTATGCATCAGGTTTTTTGACAAGACTTCAAAGCTATGCATAAGGATTTCAGTGGCTTCTTTCTCTGAAGTGGGAGCCACGTCTTTCTTCATTGTCTGCTCTGAGTTAGGAAGCTCCACGGACATGTGTTCACTTTGGATGTCCTGCTGTCATTTGAAATACCAATGACATCGCTTCTGGCGTCACAGCAACACACAAGCCACACTAAAGCAAACAGACAGACAAGTGGTGACTTAGATGTAGAGGACCATGGTGTCTCCATTGCATCGTATGCATGTGAAAGCTGGACATTGAATGATAAGACCTTGGAAGGATTGTTGCATTTAAATTGTGGTGCTGGAGTAGAAAATTAACATTACCATGGACTTCCCAAAGGACAGTCCGATATGTACTGGAAGAAATATGTCTAGTGTGCTCCACGTTATGGAATTTCAAATATTGTTTAGAAAAGGAAAGTATGCCTGTACATGACAGCTATTCAGACCGAAATACATGGATTGGTGATTGGTACAAATCAAAAATTCAAGTGATTGGATTGTTGTTGAAAATTGTAGATAGGACAAAGCTTACAATAACTCTCATTCACAAGAGCAGAATCGTGCCTGCTACGTTACAACGTCTTTAAAAAGGCAAAGAAAGCGTGAACATAGCAAGTACACGGTAGACCTGGGTCACAATGAACAGGGCGCCCTGAAGGCAGGAGAACCACACTGAAGTTCAATGACCTCCAGATGTAGAACCTTGCGATTGCAGACACCTCTTTCTTCTCACACTCGACTATTTCAGCCTTAAGTCCAATGGAATATTTTATTTCTTTAAATCTTTTACAGGTGAGTTTAAGGTAATGTCAAATTCACTTAGTGCAGCCCCTTGTTGTGCTCTATGAAGAATCAGTTCCAACAGTTGTTCATTGACTCGTTGGTGTTTTCTATGTAGAGAGTCATATCATTTGCAAATACAGATAGTTCTATTTCTTCTGTGTCCATTTGAACTCCTTTAATATATCTGTGATACCTTATAGCTCTGGCTGACTTCCAGGATTATGTTAAATATGAATGGTGATAAAGGGCAACCCACTCTGCTTTCCACCTGAAGGAGGAATGTGCTCAATTTTTCTCCACTAAGTAATAGTCTAGCCATTGGCTTTACCTATATGGCCATTATTATGTTGATTCATTTTCCTTCTATTCCTATTTTATTAAGTGTTTTTATCAAGAACAGGTATTGAATTTATCAGATGTCTTGTCAATACTGATTGACATAATCATATAGTTATTTTCCTTTATTTCATTTTTGTGGTGGATTAAATGAATTGTTTATTTAATATTGAACCACTCATTCATACCTGGTATGAAACACATTTGATCACTGTGGGAAAAAAGGATTTCTCTCAAGCTGTCTCCCCCAAATCCAGACTTAGCTGCTTGAAAATGACTGTACACTTGGAGGTCATCAAAAGAGGATTGGGAGTCATTCTCACTGAGCGGTATCAGCTGTCTAGATCAAGCAGACACCACTGTTTATCTTACAACAAATAGGGCCCATTCCCTTCTGACATTGTTCCCTTGAAGGAGTGCCTGAAGGCAAGCCCGGGACCACTCTAGGATGACTAAGCTTATCAAGTCCAGGGTCCACCCATCTTGCCACACATGCTCCCCATTCCCTCCTCTTACTATTGCGCATTCACCCCTAGGTCATCCCCCTCCTATTGCTTGTATTGCTTATGTTACAACCCTTCCCTGTGATGTAGGTTGTCTTCTATCAGGGGTCTTGCATGCCTCCCAGGATAGTAATTGTCTGTTTTATTTTATGAGACACCAGAGTGATCAAACCTGTTCAAGGATGAATTATATTGCCCCTTTCTGTGACGTGTGATTCTATAATGATGTCCCCCTAAAGTGATATGAGGCGTGGTTAGCAATAAATAAGGAGGCTACCTGGTTCTCGAGAAGGGGGCGACTGGAGGACGAGGGCGGCTGCTCCCATGAGGGAGGCGGCTCCTGCTCTGGTGGCCAGGTTCCCCACCACGAGGACCACCAAGCGGGGTGGAGGTGAGCAATGCTACCATGTAATATGTCTGACTATTATTGTACTATCTCTCATGCTCTTGATGACTTTAATATAATGCTTGTATATCTCAACCGTACGATTAAGCATTACTGAAACAGTGAGTTCTAGCGACAGGTGGGGGCTGGCCCCTTCACCCCCCCATCGCCATTTTAATTTAATACTACAGATCATGATATATTTTTCAAATATTTTGTTGAGTTCTGTTAGCTAGAATTTTGTTTCCTATATTCATAAGAGATATTGATCTATAATTTTTCAATTCTGGTGATATCTTTGGCTTAGGCATCGAGTCATACTTGCTTCATAAAATGAATGTAATGGTATATTACCATTTTCTATGTTATGAAATCATTTATGTAGGATTAATGTCAGCTCTTCTCTAAATGATTGTGAGAATTCCTCAATAAAACCATCTTGTCCCAGGTTTTTTTATATTGGGAGTTTTTTAATGACTAAACTTATTTCTTCTTGTATTATGGGTCTGTTGAAGTTTTCTATATCTAGTCTGTGTTCATTTAGGTATGTAATGTGTTTCTAGAAATTGATCTATGTCTTCTAGGTTTTCAGAATTGTTGGAATATAATTTTTCATAATATTATGTATTTTTTTAATTTCAGTTGATTCTTTTCTAATGTAGACCATTTTGTTTCTTAGTTTTAACATTTGCCTTTTCTCCTTTTCCTTTGTTATATTTTCCAATGGTTTATCAATTTTGTTAATCCTTTGGAAGAACCAACTTCTTGTCTTATTTTTCCCTATGGTTTTTTAAAGTTTCTGATTATTTTATTTCTCCTCTAAACTTTATTATTTTTATTTTCTAGTGTCAGGGGGTTTGTTTTACTGGTCTTGTTCTAATTGTTATAGTTGGTGTGCTATGGTTTTTAAGTAAATTCATATTTTCCTTTGTGCTGTCTGTATTTATTGCTATAAAATGCTTTTGTGAGTCCTTGCTGTATCCCAGAGATTTTGGTATGTCGTAGTTTTGTTCTCATTTGTTTGAAGGAATTTTATATTTGTGCCCTATTTCTCCAATTACTCGGTGGTTTTTAAGTAAAATGTTGTTAAATTTTCTTGTTATTGGCTTTTTCTAATTTCATAGTGTTGTGATCTGAAAATGTGATTTGTAGTATCTTGAAGTTTTTAAATGTACTGATGCTTTCTTTATGGCCTAACATATATATTTTGTATATGTTCCACTAGAAGAAAATTTATATTTTGCACTAGAAAAAAATTTGCATTGTGTTTTTGTGGGTGAAGTGTTCTGTATATGTCTGACCGATCATTTCAATTAGCTCTTCAGTATGTTCATTCATTTTCTTTCTAGTTGATCTCTCGTTGCTTGAAATTCATGTATTAAAGTCTCAGTTTTGTATTACAGCCTATATTTCTCTTCAATTCTTTGAGTTTGATTAATGTATGTTAATGCCTTCCTTTGTGTTCATAGATGTACTTTATGGTTTTGTCTTTGGTTCACTTGTGAGTTTCATCATTATATAATGGCCTTCTTTGACTCTCATTAAAGCTTTTACCTTGATGTCTATGTTGTCAGAAATCAATATGCTACTCCTGCTTTATTGGACTACAATTAACTTGATATGTTTTTTGCACTCTTTGATTTTTAGTCTATTTTTGTTTTTATATCAAAGGTGTGTTTCTTATAAACAGCATATTAATGACTCACGCTTTCCTTTCCCCAATCTCTGTCTCTAAACTGGTGACTTTAGTCCACTTACAATCAATATTGTTATTGATAGATATGATTTTATTGCTGTCATATTGTCACGTTTTTATTGTTTGCAGTTGGTGTGTTAAGATGTTTAATTCTTTTTTCCCTTTTGATGGTATACTTCTTGTTTTACTGTTCATGATACTTTTCTGTGCTGCTTTCTTCTGGACTATGTCAATTGTTTCCTTGGTTCTTTTTATTTATTACTGCTTTTCAAGATTTTATGGTTTCCTGGTTGTTTTGTTTTGTTGAGATTTTAAGCTATTCTTTGAGGTTCATTTGCATTTTTATTGTTTCCTTTCTATGTACAAGACAGTTTGTTGTCTTTTTTGAACAACTCCATATCTCTCTATTGGATTGGTATCTACACTGTTCCCTCTATTTTTGTTGTCTTCATTGTGTAAATGTTATCATTGGTTCCTTATTTTTATTCTTTTTATTCAGCACTGGTCCTGAAGGGATCATCTGTCCTGGATTTCCTGTGTTTCCAGTTCCTATCCGTACCAGTGTACATCCTCTGATCTAGCCAGATTTGTAAGACAGAATTGGGATCATGATGGAGGTGGTGGGGTGGGAAGCATTTAAGAACTAGATGAAAGTTGTATGTTTCATTGTTGCTACACTGCACCCTGATTGGCTTGTCCCCTCCCAGAAATCTTTCTGTAAGGGGATGTCCAGTTGCCTACAGATTTCACTTTGTGTATTACTTACTCAGGATGATTTCTTGATAATAATGCCTTGTCTGATGATTTTTAATTGCTGCTTTTGAACAGCAAGCCCCCCACACATTGTAGGATAGTGCCAAATGACCTGGTAATTCTTGACTCTTCACGATCTTAAATATGTGTGTGGGGCTTGCTGTTCAAAAGCAGAAATCTATAATCAGGCTTGAAGGTGGGAAATAATTCAATACTGACACCACCAAGATCCTCGTTTTGAGGTCAGCTTTTTAGTCCTTCTGGAGTTTAGGCCAATGGTCAATTCAACTGAAATGATGGGGAAATGTGGTACTTAGATGTTTGATGTCAACATGAAGATGTATGAAAGCACAGAGCTGGAATCCAAGCAGCCAATCAAGTCATAGCATGATGATGCCTCGTGGGGTTGGTGGTCTTCCTTTAATCAGTGGGGGGTGGGAAGGAGACCAGCCCTCTCACTCTGTCCTGTCTCCTTTCTGCTTTCTGGAAGTCTACTACTGACCTGAGGGATGCTGTTGCCCTGCCATGTTTTGACTGACCTTGAATCCCCATGACTGCATTAACAGGCCTGTGATCTTCCTTATCTGAAGAAGGACTTATGGACTAATATAAGACCTATGGACTTGAGTTGGACTGGGATGGGTTGCTTTATTCATATATAATTACTTCTTGATATAAAGCTCTTACTCATACAAAGATAAGTGTTACTGCATTTGTTTCTCTAGACAACCCACCCTACCAGAGGCAAGAAGAGAATCCAAGATAGTAGCTCTCCTGAAGACTTGTATTTACCAACTCTGAATATCAGAGCAAAGCCTAGCATCTATTTTTAGCTAACAAACTGGCAAATGATGCAACTATGAACCGTGGGTCCACAAAGACATCAGTTTAAAGTCTCATGCTGATTTTTCCCTAACATAGGCCCACCTAATTCTGTATTCCACCATAAATTCCTTGTTCCTCTGCTATTCCATGGAAGTGTTGCCACAGTCCAGGTACCACAGTTCCAGCCAGTTATTGAGAGTCAGCCTCCAGCTGATTTGAGTCTTTCCGATGTGCTCAGGATGCAGAGAGTGAACCAGGACCTGCTCAATACTAGGCTTTGTGAACCTGTGCCAAGTTTTCCCGCCCAAGTTCCATCACGTTTGCCCTTCCCCAGCAGACTCAACTTTGCCCCAAGTACACTGGAAGAGAACTGGTGTTCTCTGTGGTGATCGTCAGCGGTGGGTGTGCACACAGTGCAGCCAATCATCTTCTCCTCTCTCCTCCACCAAGGTGAAGAGTGCTGGGTGGAGTAGCACCTCTGCAGGAATCCCACTGGGGCAGCACAGAAATAATGGGACTATGTGCTAACTTCTTCCTGTAAAATTCCAGGGGGGTATTTGTAGAAGTGTCTGCTCCCCTGGGGAGGTCCAGAACTCACCTTTTTGAGTCTCCTCTGCTTTTGCAAAAGTTATTTTTCAAGAGGGTTTCACAGAGCCTCTGACTACATGATCTCATTGGATTTAGCCTACAGGAATTATTTTGTTTTAGGATGTAATAGAATTCTACTTAAAGTGAATATAACTTTCTAATTTTTTATTCCAAAAGTGTTATTTTTAGAGAAATAAAAGCTGAAAGCAATGCCTCATCTATTTCTTTGTGTTTAAGAAAAAATGTTACTTGATGTAAACTAGTGAACATTATATCCCCATACTGTGTGTATGTGTGTGTCGTATTTGCTTTCTAAAATGCCTTTTAAAAGAATTGACTGATTAAACAATAAACAAAGCCAATAGTTTGTGTATTATATACCACCTGTGGAGGTAAATTATTAGATGGTAATAACACAAAGGACATGGGAATTAACAACAGCACATGGGATATTGTATTATTTATATTTGAGGATAGATTGTGGTGAGTTCAAAATGCATAATGTAAACCCTGCTGTAAGTAACACAGCATGAAACAATGATTTAACAAAAAATGTTAGCTGAAAAGTCAAAAAGAGTGTTAAAAAGAAACAACCTCATATAAAAAGGTAAAGAAAAAGTGAATGCAACAAATAAAAAAGAAATTGCTTTTAGAATGAAATATAATATAAATAATTGCATAAATGTAAATGGACTAAATACACAAATTAAAGAAAACAATTTGTCTAAATTTAAAAAAAACATGATTTTACTATATATTGTCCACAAAAATATACATAAATATTTTTATTTATATATTTTAAATATAAAAAACACAATTGGAAATTAAAGGAAGCAATAGACTGAAATATGCAACAACTTGGATGAGGCTTAAATTTTTTGGAATGATTATTTCTAGATATGTCAGTGTATAGTGTATATTTACATTTGCACACGTTGCTAACATAGGTAAAATCAATAAGATTATTAGTTTCATATGGAAAAGATGGAGTGAAGTTTATTGCAAATTAGTACAATGGAACATTTAATATGAGGAAAATGTTTTATGTCTTGATTGGATGGGCTATATTAGCACATAAAATTGTCAAATTAAAATGGGTATATTTTAACTTATGTCAACTATTCCTCAATAAATTTCCTAAAAGAAACAGTAACAACTGTATGCACTGACCTAGTGTAAGAAATCAATTAAATAGTTAGTTACCTATCCAATTTATCAAGACAGGTAGGTGTGAAAACAAGTTGTCTATGAAAACTCATGTAATGTCCAAATCACTTAGATCTGAATTTTTTTTAATAATTAAATCACTTTATTGGGGGTTTGTATAATTTTGAAATAAGATTAGTGACAATAAAACAGGTAGTTTCCTTCAATATGCAAGAACTTAGGGCATATCTACTAGTTATTTTTGTATCATCTATCTTTTTAAAAATATGTAATTTAATATCTGAATGATAGCTAATAAACATCTCACTTCATGGTGCTCTGCTTTTTTTCCAGCTCTGCCTTCTGTAATTCATGAAAAATGTTGATTTATACTTTCAATATTTGCTTAGTCCAAAAAAAAGAGAAACAGCCTCAAATGTTTCCATGTTCATAGAAGCCAAAGTGATCCAAGTAAGAAAGAAATTGCAAAGCTATAAAAAATTTTAATTGTTGACCTTTCATAGGTCTCTGTCATAGAATCTGCTTTTAAGAATGTGTTTTGCTCTTTTCTCCCACCTCAAGTAATATAATTATGAGTGAGAATTGCCATATTTACACCAGGCTACTGCCACTTGATATAGAAGAGAGTTAAAATATTTTAATGTGATCTAAAACAGCTGAATATCCTACCAGAAATAATTAATTTGGGTATTTAGGAAGTAATATAATAAGAGAGAAGAGATGATCAACCTTTTTTCTGGACACTTTAAATCTTAC
>NW_022103918.1:3645990-3658135 GCF_000313985.2 Echinops telfairi | reverse complement strand
GCTCATGGGGAAATATATTTCATTCACCAAAACTCCAAACCAAATTAACTGCCATCGTGAAAATTTTGACTCATAGTGACCCATGGAGTTTATGAAGCCTGTTACACACTTCAGCCCTTATTCATCTATTGACTTTTAGCAATGAATCTTAAAGTAGGTTGGGATCTCCTGTACATCAACACATTTATCAAAGAGAAAACAAAGATGAATGAGGGTAAGTAATAACCCCACGTAAGATCCAAGACTGGTAGTTCCTTTACTTTCTTCTGTCTTTTCTCTTTATTCTTTATGAAATAACTTAATATTATCCCCACTGACTTTCTAGTCAATTGCTGCCTGCGTCCAGATTACTAAAATCCAATCATTGTACATTCATTTGGGTAATTTTTCATTGCTAATGTTGGGTACAGAATTTACTTTGATTGTACAATAGTAGAGAATAATTTAACTATCTTATAACCAGTTTCTTTAAAACATCATTTTGCTTTTTTATTACATGCATTATTCTGGTAGGTATGTTTTTCTCTTTGTGGACGCATGTTATTGAAAAGCACATGGCAGTTAGGTTAAAAAGAAATAAATTATCATTTGATTCCCCTTATGACTTAATTTAAAGTTATTTCAGTTTTGAATATTTTCTGCTTTCTTTTCAAGTGAGGATTTGGGTTTTTTTCATGTTTGTTTCCTTTCTGTTTATATTTTATATGATTTTCTATGTATGAAATGCAGCACAGGTAAATCTATAGAAACAATAACTGGATTGGTAATTACATAGGGGAATTTCAGGGGACAATATAGGGAGATGAGCATTTGCGATAATCACTAAGAGAAGAAAAAGGTCTGAAATTTATTGTGGTGATAATTGCACGACTCTTCTCAATATTATTAAATGATTAAATTATAAGATATATAAAGGACATGACAATAAAACTATTTGAAACAAAACACAACATCATTAAGTACCTGAAAGTCGCTTCCCAGTCTTTCTTAACGGCTGAAATTCTGACAGAATGGCCATATTGGATCTGTGTAAATGATATAAAGATGACAGTCACTAAGTGTTGTCATAGAAAGATAACACCTTATACTTATAATTTTACCCCCAAAAATGTATCATGAAAACCATTGGGTAACCACCATCAAAGGGGAAGAACTGAAAACATTTCACCTGAGATTGAGACACAGACAAAGATGGCCCATATCATCACTCTTATTTAACATTGTGTTGGAGTTTTAGCCAGAACCATTCGACAATAACAAGAAATCAAAGGAATACAATATATTTTCAGATGATATATATTTATATATAAGAAAGCCCCATGACTCCACAAAATTGTTGTTAGAAGCAAACCCCAGAGCTATAAGGATCATCAATGAACACACTGAGACAAATTTAAAGGACTTATTGCAGGGTGTAGTAAAATAAACGGTTACCAAGCAGAAATAAATTGAATTCCTTTATATGGCAAAGAACTCTGAAAAAGATATCAAGAAACTAATAACATTAATAGCCACACAAAAGATGAAATTCTTAGGAATAAACCTAGCCAGAGGAACAAAAGTCCTGTACAAAAAAAGCTGCAAGAAACCACAGGATACCTACACAAATGGCAGTAGATTCTGTGTTATGGATAGGATGACGTAATGTAAAAATGCCAGCACCACCCAAACCAATCTATAAATACAATGCAATGCCAATTGAAATTCCAACTTTATTTTTTTAATGAAATGGGCAAACTAATTGCCAATTTCATATGGTACATGGTAAGAGGCCTAGGAGAAGAAGAGAGGGGGAGAGAAACTACTTAAAAAGAATAAAGTAGGAGGTCTCCCACTACCTGACCACAAAACTTATTTAACAACCACAATAGTCAAAACAGCCTGGTATTGGTACAATGAGAGATACATAGACCATTGGAATTGAATAGAAAACCCCAAAATAAATGCATCCATCTACAGACAACTTACTTTTGACAAAGAGACAAAAACAAACAAACAAAAGAACCCACCATTAAGAAGAAGACAACCTCTTCAACAATGGTGCTGGAAAAATTTGATCTTCATGTGTAGAAGACCCATGCCTCTCTCCATGCACAAAAGTGAACTCAAGATGGATTAGAGACCTAAATGTAAATCCCAGAGCTAGAAGGATCATCAATGAGAAAATTGGGACAAACTTAAAGGCCCCATTGCAGGGCATACATGCCCCACTAGATATAATAAAGGAAGCACACAGAGTGGAAGACAAAATGGATGACATGGACCTACTTAAAATAAGATACTTATTCACATCAAAATACTTTATCAAAATTGGGAAAATAGTCCAAGAATGAAGAAAAATCTTCAGCAATGACACAATAGACAAGGGAATAATTATTGAGATTTATAGAGTTACACAATGTCTCAATAAGAAAAAAATTAAAATTGGGCAAAAGGTAACAAGACAGTTCACCAAAATTGTAAAGTAAATGGCTACAAATCCTATGAAAAATGTATGATGATTGCAAGCCCCCTAGAATATGCAAATGAAAACAATGACGACATAAAACCTTACACCCCCTAAGGATACCCTAATTAATGGTAAAACAAAAAATAGAGAATAGCATTTGAGATACAGGAACTCTTAAACTTTGCTGGTAGGTTGGAAATATGTACAACCATTATTGAAACAGATATGGCACTAAACTAAAACAATTGGAAATAGAAAAGTCATACTCCCCAAGAATACTTCTGCTGCGTATATAACCCAAAGAAGTAATAGAAACAACATTACTAGATGCATGCTCTCCTATGTTCATTACAACACAGTTCACAATCATACGATCCTGGAAACAGCCCAAACACCCATCCAAGAAGAATACTAAGGAATCTCTGGCACATACATGGAGTAACATATTGTGCATCCCTAATGTCTGTCTCCACAGTTCAAACTATGGTGGTTTGTGTGTTACTGTAATGTTTGAAGCTATGTCATAGGTATATCAAATGACAGCAAAGACATCCAAAGTAAAAATATTTCAGAGGAACCTCCAGATTCACAACACACCGTGAAGAAGGACTCAGAGGGAGTAGTCTACTTTGGAGGGAGCAGTCCCTGCAAACATTATTCATAGCACGGAGACATTGTCATATAATGAAATCCTATATGAACAGAAGCAAAAACTTGTCTGAGACAGTGCCAGAGAAGGGACCCCTCAGTTTGGAAAGCCATCAAAATGTGACCGAGGAAGAGCTGCTTTCTGTAAGTAGAAGGGACCATGGTGACATGAATGGATTGAAGGCTGTGGAAGTGGAGCCTTCAGGAACTTCATTCGTTGATGGGATACAACTCAAAGTGAGAAGAAATGGCTGAAAAAAATCAACTAGTAATTGGAAGGTAGAATGTACAAAATATGAATCTAGGAGAATTGGAAGTTGTTAAAAATTAAATATAGCTCATAAAGATGGATCTCCTAGTTGTGAGTTTACGTGAACTGGTATTGGCCATTTTTCATGAGAAAAATCATCGTTTACTATGCCAGGAAGGACACAGTCAAGAAGAATGGAAATCCATTCATTAACAAAAAGAACATTTCAAGGTCTGTCTTGAAGTGCAATGCTGTTTTATCTATTTGCCTTCAAGGAAATTCAATCAATAGAACAATTATTCAAATTTATGTATCAACCACAAAAGCAAGTCATGAAGAAATTAAAGAAGTCTACCATCCTCATTCTAAAATTGATCAAACACATAATCAAAATGCATTGATAATTATGGGTGATTGGAATATAAAAGTTGGCAACAAAGAGGAAGAAACAGTAGTTGGAAAATATGATCTGAGTGATAGAAACAAAGCTGGAGAACACATGGTAGAATTTTGGGAAGCCAATGAGTTGTTCACAGCAAATATCTTCTTCTTCCACAAAACAAAAATATAACTATATACATGGACTTCTCCAGATAAAATACTTAGAAATAAAATTGACTACATCTGAGAGAGGAGACAATGGAGTAGCTCAATATCAGCAGCGAAACCCAAGCAATGGGTTGATTGTTGAAAAGACCATCAATTATTCAGATATAAGTTCAGGTTTAAGATGAAGAAAATTAAAACATGTCTCCAAGAACTAAAATATGACCTTGAGTCTATTACACCTAAATTTTGAAAATATCTCAAGAACCGATTTGAGACATTGGACACTCTTGACTAAAGAACTGATGAACTGTGGGATAACGTCAGGAACATCATACATGAAGAAAGTAAAAAGGTCGTTAAGAAGACAAGAAAGAATGAAAAGGTCACTGTGTACGTCAGAAGAGACTGTGACACTTATGCTTAATTGTACAGTAATGGCTGTAAATGGCAAAAATGGTGAAGCCAAAGAGTTGAATAGACCATTTCAAATGGCAGCCTGAGAAGACCAAGTAAAATATTAGGATGAAATATGGAAAGACCTAGAGTTACCAAACCAAAATGTAAGAACCCATTCAGGATATCTTTGACTGAAAGGACTCAAGAAAAACAATTTAAGCCTCAAGATGTAATATTGAAAGATTATATGGGTAAATTATTGAATAATGTAAGAATCAATCAAAAGAAAATGGAAAGAATACAGTCACTGTGCCAAAAGAAACTAGTCCACATTTCACCATTTCAGAAGGTTGCATATAAGTGAGAACCAACGGGACCGCACAAAGACGTTCAAGCTGCACTGAAAGCTGAGCCAAAAACCCGGCTCCAGGATTGATGGAACACCAATTTGAAAATTTTCAGTTAGCTCCTAGAGAAATGGAAAGCACTTTCTTGTCTGAGCCAGGAAATTTGGAAGATAAGCTACTCAGCCAACTGACTGGAAGCGATTCCTATTTGTGCCCATTGCAAAGAAAGGTGAACCAACAGAATGCTCCGATTATAGAACAGTGTCATTGATACCACATGCAAGTACAATTTTTCTGAAGATCATCCAACAATGGTTGCAGCAACATATTGACAGGGAGCTGCCAAAGGTTCAAGCCAAGGGAGGATGTGGAACAAGGCATATAATTATTTATGTCAGATGAATGTTTGCTGAAAGCAGAGAATACCCTAAAGATGTTTACTGGTGTTTTATTGATTATGCAAAGGCAGTCAACACTGTGGATCATGACAAACTATGAATATCCTTCAAACGAATGGGAATTCCAGAACACTGTATTGAGTTTAGGTGAAACTTGTACATGCATGAAAGGGCAGTTGTTCAAATGGAACAAGGGATTATCTGAAGAAGAATCTGACCTCAAGATTGTATGAAAATTTATAAACAACACACTATACGTGATGAAACACTGTGCTTGCTGAAAGTCCGGATAGTTAAAGCACTTGCTGATGAAATTCAAGGATTTCAGCCTTCTGTGTGAATTACAAAGCTATATAAGGAAGACCAAAATCCTCACAACTGCAACAATAGCAAACGTATTGAAAAGTGAAGAAAAGATTGAAGTTGTCAAGGATTTTATCTTGCTTGGATCCACAATTGATGTTCATAGAACTACCAGTCAAGAGATTAAATGAAGCATTGCACTGGGGAAGTCTGCACAAGACCTCTTTAAAATGTTGAAAAGCAAGGAGGTTACATTGAAGACTACGGTACCCCTGATCCAAGCCATCATATTTTCAATTGCCTCATATGCATGTGGAAGGTGAAAGTTGGAAATTGAAGAGGGAAGACCCAAGAGAAATGGGATGGATTTGAATTGTGGGGCTGGCTAACAATACTGAATGTAGCACAGACTGCCAAAAGAGCAAACAAATCTTTCTTCAAAGAAGTATGGTTAGAGTGACCTTAGAGGCGGGGATGATGAGACTTAGACCTATATACTTTGGATATGTTCTCAGAGGAGATTAGTCCAGGAGGAAGCCCACAGGGCAGTAAAATAGAGGGACAGCTAAAAAGAGGAAGGCCTCCCATGAAATAGATTGGCACAGTGTCTATAACAAAGGGCTCAATCACGGGAATACTTGTGAAGATGTCACTGGACCAGGCAGTGTTTTGTTGTGCTGGGCATAGGGCCATTGTGGTCTGAAGTGGTTCCACGGCACCTAATAGCAGCAACCACAGAATGAAATCATACAACACCACATGACCTGGATAGACCTGGAAATCATTGTGTTGAGTGAAGTTAGCCAATCACAAAAGGGCAAATATTGTATGAGAACACTGCTATAAGGAGAAACACCAAGACCAAAGCAAGTAAGTGTTCTCAGGTGACTTTATCTTCTAATATACTCAAACTATGAGGGGCTGTGCCTATCCAATGCTCTTATAGCATACATCACCCACTTATTGGTACATCGGAAAAGTTACTTCAACCAAGGAAAGCTCACTTCAGCTGGGGTCAGTTCCGCATGTAGAGAAAGAAGAGGGAGAAGATTAATCAACTCCTGCCGCATAATATTGTTTGACTGTTAGCCCAATCAAAAGACACTCCTACAAGAGTGTTTAACTGAACCTTAATGGATATTAGACCACCTTAGTGGAAATCAGCAGAGGTGGTGGAGGGACATGTCCAGCCTGGAGAAAGTGCTGTCACTTCTTTGGCAGGTAAACAGGTTGAAACAATCTCCCATTGAGAAAAAACGCTTAACAATATTTATATAGAACTCAAGGGAGAATACATTTTCTTAAGTGAACCCTTTTGACTTAGTGTCTATTCAGCACTTTGTGACTCAGGCCATGCTCTGTAGACTACTGGGACTTCAGACTCTCTCCTTTTAAGGCACCAACATCCTCAATAGGTCACACTGAAAGAATCTGACATGGGAACTCCACCAAGCAACTAGACTTTAACTTAAACACACCTATAGAAGATTAAAGGAAATAAAATACTCCCTTGGACTTAACATTGAAAGAAGGAACGAACAGCCCATGTCTCAGGAATTAGCCACCAAAATCCTTATTATGAATAGTAGCAGAACATTGTCAGATAAAGTGCAGGAAGATGAGCTCTCAGGCATTAAATTAAACTGAGGAAGAGCTAATTTTCAAAGTAGAATTGACTATAATAATGTGCTTAGTGTAAAACTTTTGATATCTTCATTTGCTCCTGGGGCATGAATCAATATAGGAACAATCATCTTCACACATCTATTACTTCTTGGAAAGTGGAATGTATGAAGTATGAATCTAGGAAAATTGGAAGTCATCAAAAATGAAATAGAACACCATGCTTAAAGAGCCATATGATAGGCATTAATGAGGTGAAATGGACTGGCACTGGTTATTTTGAATTAGACAATCATATGGTTTAATAATCTGGGCATGACAAATTCAAGAGGAATGGAATCACATTCATCATCAAAAAGGACATTTCAAGATATTTCTTGAATTACAGTGCTGTCTGTAATAGGATAATATCTATACCCATACAATGAAGTAGAGTTAATACAACTATTATTCAAATTCACACAAAAAGCACTAAAGCTTTTGATAGGGAAATGGAATAACCCTACCAATGTCTTCAGCCTGAAATTAATCAAATGTGCAATCAAGATGCATTAATAATTATTAGATATTTGAATGCAAATGTTAGGAACAAAGAGGAAAGAATAATATTCGGAAAATATGCTCTTAGTAATAGAAATGAAGCTGGACCTTCCTTGACCGATAGAACTTTGCAAGTCTAATACTTTCTTCATTACAAATATCATTTTCAACAACATAAAGGTGGTATCTTCTGAAGGCTTACATAGAAACCAAATTGACTACATCTGGAAAGAGATGATAGAGAAGCTACCACGGAATCATAAGCTTTAGATTGCCACCAGATTTTCCAACTCTGAATCTTTCACTTAAGGTTAAATATTAACCAACTAATTCTGGCTCTTTAATAAGTTAAACATCTTTTAAAATGTGGACTATATCCTCCAAGGAATCACAAGATGCAAGTCAGGGTAAAATGAAAATACTCTGTCTGACAGAGTAAAATAAAAATAGTCATTCTTTCAGAATATAACAAGCATATATGGGGATATAAATTGAATTCTGAAGTATTTAAGGAACTCTAGATTGTCCCCACTAATTGGAACATAGAATTTGCAAAGTATGAAGTATGAATCTAGAAAAAAGTGAAAGTCGGGCATTAAATTGAACACATTTGATATATGAACTGACTCCCAATTTAAAGAAAATAAGGAGGGGGGTGAACACAGAAAGATTGAAGTACTTGGCATTATGGATCTGAAATAAGCTGATATTAGCTATTTTGAACTAGATGATCAAGTAGTTTTCTATGCTGGTAATGTCAAATTGAGGAGGCATGACTTCATATTAATCACCAAAAATAATATTTCATGATCTATCTGTGATAGAAAACTATCCATACATTTAAAGTGAAGGCCACATAGAACACTAGGGAATTGAATCCTGGATCTTCAAGATGACAGCATGCTCCACAGGCTGCATCAGAGAGATACAACGGGGAAATGCCAGTAAGTGAACTGGATTCTACCTCCAACACACCTGTAAAACTGTAAATTCATGGTGTTTGAAGAAACAGAAGACAGCTATACCAAGAGCATTGAACTGTCAGTAGGCAGCCAATCATTGACTTACTACATCAATGCCCTATATGCTGTATTAAAATATATATTATTCCAGAAACCTGTGACTGACATTCTCAGTGAATATTATTGGAAATTGTCCCTGACAACCAACACCCATTTTCTGTGTAAATGGCATACAGCCATGTAAGGATTTATTCTGTACAATTGAATAATTCAGGGATTGTGATATGTAGTTAGCCTTCATTGGCCCAATATCCCTCTCTCAATAGTGTTTAAAAAAGTCATACCAGAGGCTAATCAATGACAATATTAATGTAAGAATGTTATGTTCCAGGGAGTTGATCAAAAAGACTCTTTACCATAAATTAACAAGGAGGTCTCTAAAAGAAGCCAAAGGCAGATTAAAAAGATCCAAGAATGGATTTGGGGGTTGGGCTAAACCCTAGCTCCAATTTAAGAATAATTAGTTCCTACATCATGGCCCTGCTCTATCCTCGCCCTCTGTAAGGGAACACAGAAGATATTGGTGCTATAGATGAGTGTGATGAACAAATTAGGTGGTGCCCGGCTATTAGATAAAATAGCAACTGGGGTCTTAAAGGTTTGTTTCCAAACAAGCAACCATCTAAGAGAGGTTTCAACTAATTCCATGTGCAAAAAGCACACCAATATCATTGACCCAAAGGACTGTAAATCATATAATCTGAAGTCAAAGGAGGGAATAGCAGGAGAGCCTAAATTGTGACATTGTGGTTTGCAGAAGACTATGGATGACAGTGGAAGCTGAAGATACATTATGAGATCTATACATCTACACAGCAAATAAGCTTCCTGTGTTAGTCTGGGTAAACTAGGGAAACAAATCCACAGAAACTCATATGTATAAGAAAGAGTTTTATATAAAGGGTACGTGTACATTAAGAAAGCATCCCAACCCAGTGCTGTCCAAACCCATAAGTCCAACATTATCCCATATGTCCGACACAAATCTACGAAATTACCCTCAATCTCACAAAACACATGCAATGATACCAACTGCAAGAGGAAAGCCGAATCAGTGAGCATGTAAGCATCTCAACGCTGGCAGTGGTCTCCACTTGACTGCTCCAGCACCCAGGGCTGCATTGGGGTAGGTCCATGTGGCTGCAGGAAGTGAGCCTTGCAAGCTGAAGCAGGGAACTAGCTAAGGCAGCTTCACTCTGGTCCAACCATCAAAGAGCAAGAGACCTGAGAACTAGAAAGGCAAGGCTCACTGAGCTATTTATATCTCTGCCCTTCAATTAATCTCACATGTGTTTTCGGCCAGGTTGCAACCATAAACCTTAACTATCACACCTCCAGTGATTCCAACCACCCTTAATTGAGGGATAGGAAAAAACTGGTTGCCAAACAAGAGCTCATTGGGGAGATCAAAATGATAAACCTCATTTATGTGGTTAAAACTTTGTCAATTGATCCCACCGGACTGCTTTTTAACATTGTGTGTGTGTTTCATATTGGATTTATCTCTGATATATTTTGTCACTTAGGATAGCCCTCTCAAATTTTTGTCTTTCTGTTTTCCAGTGTATGAAACCCAAGATTGGGTTTATAGCCAATAAACACTGCAAGCAAAATAAGTGTTCCTTGGGGAGGGGTGGGTTTTGTTACAGTGGGGAAGAAGGGTAAAGAGCTGATTTCAAGGGGTTCAAGATGGAAGAGAATGTTTTGAAACTGATTGTGGTAGCAATTAATATGATAGATCTATGCATTGATATGATATCTACATTAGCTCCTACATTACTTTCATGTCAACTTGAAGATATATAAAATATCTAGAGGTGGGGTTTAGCCTGCAGGCAAGTCACAGCCTGAAGGTGACTCATTATAGCTGTGGATTTCTCTTAAAAAGAGCCCTGAGAACCTCCCTCGACTCTCTGCCTTCACCTTCCTGATGGCTGACCCTGATTGCCAGAGCCACCGCCAGTGGATCCACACAGCTTTGCACCCACTGGCCTGTGGTCTTTCTGCATTCTGCATCATTGCATGTGGCTACTTGAGTCTGAAGAAGGACTTATGAACTTGTATCGGACTTTAGTTGGTATGTTTTCTTGATATCCAAATACTTTTTTATATAAATCTTTCTTACACATAAATAGTTATCACTGGATTTGTTTCTCTAGTCAACCTTGCCTAACACAGCTCCCAATAAAACTGTTTTGAAAACAAACAAATGAACAAATAACTACATAAAATGAAAATCAGTTAATACAACTATTATTCATACTTATGTTTCAACCTCTAAAGTCAATGATGGAGAAATTGAAGAATCTCACCAATTTCTTCAGTCTGAAATTTATCAAACATGCAATCAAGATGAATTAATAATGAATAGTGATCAAAATTGGCAAGATAGAAACAAACAGGAAGGATTGGTAGTTGGAAAATATAGCCATAGGGACAGAAGAAATGGCATGAGAGAATTTTGTAAGACAAATGACATACTCTTTGGAAAGACCCCTTTTCAACAACACAAACGATGACACTGAGTCCATTAATATGGCCCTTCCAGCCACAATTCCTTAGGTATATAACTCTGCACTGTATATGTCTGCTGTAGCTGTAGTCCTATATATGTCTGCTGTAGCTGTAGTCCTATTTGGGATGACATTTACTACTATAATCAGGGAAAGGATTAGGGTAAGATTAAGATGTGACCTTAGTCGAGAGTATGAATCAAATCACATCCTTTGTTTCCTTGGGAACATTTTTAAGATCCCACCTTAGTAGGGTATGTGTCTTCAGATACAATCTTTGTTTTCTTTGGATGAGATTTATATACTGGCACCACTTTACAGTTCTAATACACATCACCTCACCTGGAGTCATAGCTCTATTTCTTGACTGAGCTTTGGTAGAAGCAAGATATTCTGTGACTTTTATACCTGTTTGTTTTCTTGCTGTGGACCCTGCATTTAATTCACTTCTGCCTGCCCTTCTAATTTGGGACTGAACAATACTCACCACCATGTGGGGACTTTCTTCAAAGTGAGTTCCTGTGGCACAGTGCAGCAAACTGCAGCCCCCTGGGATCTGAGGGAATCTATTCAAGTGAGGAGTGGGGCAGGAGGGAGAGAGTGGACACGAAGCAGAATGGCATCTTCCCAGGGTTGAACATTTAGAACACCTTTAATCTCCAACTCCTTGGGACCAATCTGGTATTAATTCTGCTAAAATAAATTATTACTACATGTATATATGTGGACCATCTGCAGGAGGAATACACAAGAATTAAATTGTGTACATCTGTGAAGAAGAGATGATGGAGAAGCTCAATATCATCAACAAAGTTCAAGTTGAAGCTAGCTGAGGACAATTAAAATAGTTCATGAGAAACGAATCATGGTCTTGAATATATCCCACATAAATTTAGAGACCGTTTTAAGAAAAGATTTGATGCATAGGTGACTAATTATCAATGGTTAGATGAGTTGGGGTATGGCAGTAAGAACACAATATGCATCAAGGAAAGTAAGTAAGAAGTAAGAGCTCTAGAACTGATAGTGATCGCAAAGCTCAGTTTGAAGGGAATGTGACCGTGTGTGTGTGTGTGTGTGTGTGTGTGTGTGTGTGTGTGTGTGTGT
>NW_022103918.1:3642971-3645890 GCF_000313985.2 Echinops telfairi | reverse complement strand
GTGTGTGTGTGTGTGTGTGTGTGTGTGTGTGTGTGTGTATGCTCTAAGATTGATGTGGTGGTGATTGCACAGCTTTCCTCCATATGATTGAACAATCAAAATGTTCAATTGTGTGATATGTGAATTGTGTGAAACTTGAAGAAAAAAAAGAAAGAGGTAATTAATAAGAAAGACAAGAAAGAAAAGACCGAAAATGGAAGTCAGAAAAGACTCTGAAATTTGCTCTCAAATATAGAAAAATTAGAATGTCTAGAGGAAATGATGAACTAAAACATTTGAACAAAAAAGATCAAAGGGAAGCCCAAGAAGACTCAGCATCATAATAAGATGTACAATGACCTTGAGGTCCAGAGCCAAAGGAGAAGAATGGCATCAGGAGAGACTAGTCCCTGGGAATGTCTCTCATGCTCTGTAAAATAATGGGTCAATGCAAAACGAGAAAGACGCTTAAAAACATGAACAGGCATGATTGAGACAATGGGCTCAAACATACAGAACAGTGTTTGATTCTTTTGTACAAAGGATCACAGCGAATCTGAACAATTTAAAGTCTACTAACAGATTGTGCCTTGATGTCATAGACATTTAATTTTCAGAGTGCTTCAGCCATCTTATACTTAACTAGTACTTTGTTAGTATTCACTAAGTGATAAAGCACCTAAAATGGAGACACATTGAAAGTCAATGAATCTAAATTCTACTTAATACACAAAGTTATTTATTTTCCTAATAAAAATTCTTTACATTCTGGTCAAGAGAAATTAACATATGTACAGATAAAATTGAGTTTCTTTTTATCAGATATTTTGGAAAGGTGTTATTTAAGCTTTGTTAGATCCAGCGAGTTGGCTCTGACTTGTAGGAACCTTAAGAGCAAGAGAACAAAACACTGCCCAGTCCTGTACCATCCTCGCAGCTCTTCCTGTGCTTGAGCACATTGTTGTAGCCATAGTGTAAATACACTTCAGCTTAACACTCTGTAAAAGGAGATTTGTTGTCTATTTACATAGCTTCATTCTATGTATTGTTGAAGCCAGAAGCATTGTAACAGTAGATTTAAAGTCTACTATGCCCGCATAGACATTGATTTAATCAGTTTGCTGTGTTAATACTATTTCTGTTGTGATAGCTATTAACTTTTCACCATAGTGTACATTAATTCCAAACTAGAAATCATCCAGTATTCAATAGTTTAAGGAGAAAAAACACTGAAAAAGTTACTGGCAATGCTAAGCTACACCTACATATTAAACTCATTGATCAGTCAACTTGCGTGAAAACACAGAAAAACCCTCCCAAGCAGGTCAAAAGTTTAAGCTTTAAGACCTTAGGTGGAATGAAATAAAAGAGGGTGGAATCTAGGGGGGGTTTAGTATAAACAGCTGGGATTAAGAGTTCATTGCTGTGAGGAAATTTGTAATTGTATTTCTGTCTCATTCACCAATGGACATGTGGTGTGAATGTGTGTGTTTTAAATTTTCCTACATAGAAACCCCCAAATGCCTCGCTTTATATGTAAATGTCCAATTTGTTAATTGTATCTATTTTCCCCACACCTTCACAACTTGCTACATACAATAGCTTGGTAAACCCAACTTAAGATCCTTTCATTTTATTTAAATTGTATTAAATTGTTCCAAAAGTACATCAGATTGTAATAGATCTTATATTTAAAATATTGTATTCCTTATGTGATATACACATTGGTGACAGTCTTGTTGTTTATACTTAGTTTTTCCTGTGTTGAGCAAATACTCCAGCTGGTAACACAAGGCCCTAATCTGTTTAAATTCAGGAATTATGAAGGGAATATATGAAGTTATTGGCTAGATTAATGATACTATTATTAGAATTACCTAATGTCTCATGGAATTAACTTAAATTATTTCTCAAGAGGCTAATAATGCTGACAATGAATATATAAAAACCTAAGACATTTGAATGGCTTGCACTTAGTCAGAAATGTTAGTCTGAGAACAAATAGTTCTTATAATGTGACCCTGCTTAATATTTGCCGTTATGAAATAATCACTAAACAGATAATTTCAAGCAGCAACTCTAGACGATGAAAGTAAATTATTATAATGAAATTTACAAAAACTTGGAATTAGATAACCAAAAAGGAAGAACATGCTCAGCATGTTTAAAACTGACAGAACACAAGGAAAATGTCAAGCCTCAAAATGCAATATTAAAATATTCTATGGACAAACAAGGCAGGAAGCATGAAAAATAGAAAGATTACACAGAGTGACTGTATCAAAAATAACTAGTTGACAGTCAATCATTATAAATGTAGCTTACAATCAAGAACCAGTTGTATTGAAAGAAGTCCAAGCTGCACTGGGAGCATAAATGAAAAACAAGCATCCAGGAATTGACAGAATAGCAACTGAAATGTTTCAACAAGCTTATGTAGCACTGTTAGTATTATTCATCTCTGCAAATATATTTGGAAGACAGTTACTTGGCCATTTGCCTTGAAGAGATGCATATATGTGCCAATCCTTAAGTAAGGTGACCGAACACAATGTGCAAACTATAGAACGATATCACATGAAAGTAAAATTTTGCTGAAGATTATTTACCAACAGTTGCAACATTACATTGACAGGGAGCTGCCAGAACTTCAGGCCAGATTCAAAAGATAATGCAGAAAAATGAATATCAGATAGATTTTGGCTGAAAGCAGAGAATACCAGACAGATATGTAGTGTTGATTAGGCAAAGACATTTGACTATGTGGATCAAAACAAACTTGGGATATCCTGTAGTACAGTGGTTTTCAACCTGTGGTTCACGACCCATTTGGGGGGTCAAACAACCCTTTCACAGGGGTTACCCAATTCATAACAGTAGCAAAATGACAGTTATGAAGTAGCAACGAAAATAATTTTATGGTTGGGGGGTCACCACAAC
>NW_022103918.1:3640224-3641776 GCF_000313985.2 Echinops telfairi | reverse complement strand
TCTGCTGTCTGCTGCCTTCAGGCAGTCTCTGCCTGACTTGCCTGAGGGCAGCCTCCACTGTCTGCTTCCCACACTCCACATGAGTTGAGGGACTTTCAGTATATTAACTGTTCCACCAAGGTAAGTTGAACTCAACCCTCTCTACTGCTATGTGGACTAATTAGCCATTATATTCCTCAAGATGTATAAACCTATCCATATATATATACTTATGACAATATGGGTGTGTGTGTGTGTGTGTGTGTGGTCATAAGTGTTGTGGTTTTGTTTCTCTACAAAACCCTGCCTAATACACTTACTTAGAAGCAAGAATGACAAGAATTCTTTTTACATACATTGGACATGTTATCAAGAGAGACTAGTTCTTAGAGAAGAACATGGCGTTTGGTAAAGTAGAGGGGCAGCAAATAGAGGAAGCTCTTCAGCAAGATGATTGACACAGTGACTCAAACACTAAAGTTGAAACAACAACAAAAGGAAAAAAAATTGTGAGGATGGCATAGGACTGGTCAATATTTCTTCTGTTGTATATAAGGTCACTACAAGTAGGTATGGACCCCGTAGCAGTTAACAACAATAATGCACAGCAAAATGTGGTGAATAGGTCAGATGATGCTATCTATCAGGAAGAATAGCCTCTGGAGTTCTGATGACTTGTCTTAAAACAAGTAACCATCCAAGTAAGATATCAGTTAAGTCCACACTGAAAATGCATATCAGCCTGTGTGATCGAAGAATTGTTAAGAAAATCCAAGACTGGAGGAGGGAATTGTATTAGAACTTAAATTTATGTGGGCACACGGTTTGTAGAAGGCTGTGAAAACACCATTTCCATCCACAAGGTCTCCAAGTGGATTAAGCCTCCATTGAACTCCTTCAGACTATTGACTAGGGGTGTGAGTAGGCTTGCCCTCAGAGTGCATTGGAAAGTGGAGGACAGCAGATATACTTCTGTTAAAATTTAACATATTATTGTTTGTTTTCACTTTTGAACTCATCTTTAATTTGTTATAGTTTCAATTGTCTTCTGCTTTGTCTAGGATTGAGGTTTTTCTGTATTTAATTTTGTTGTTGGTGGTGTGTTTTTGTTTTATCTTCTATGTGCAGTCTTCTTTTTTATATGAAATCCAGGACAGGTAAATCCATAGCAACAGTAACTATATTAATAGTCCCTTAAGGTTATGGCAGGGAAAGTGGAAATGTAAAGTTGTTAGATCCTGTTGCTCAGTTCTAACTCATTGGGAACCTAAGTATAAAAGATCAAACTACCACCCGCTCCTTCCATCCTTACCGTTGTCCTTAGGTTTCAGCCCATTATTGCATCCACAGCTGTTAACTCACCTTGTCGAAGGATTGTCTCTTTTTCACTGCCCCTCCCCCTGCAATTTTACCAAGCATAATGTCCATCTCCTGGGATTAGTTTTCCTGAAACCATGCCCAAAGTACGTGAATTGAAGTCTCACCATTCTTGTCTGTAAAGAGCATTCTGATTCTACTTCTTCCAAGAAAGATCTGTTCATTCTTTTGGCAGTCTAGGGTACTTTCAATATAC
>NW_022103918.1:3636576-3639322 GCF_000313985.2 Echinops telfairi | reverse complement strand
TCTGAAAATACGTTGATGTAATGCCTAGTATACTGGGAATTATTTTTCTCTCATCAAATAAAAGAGTTTCCCATGACATTCTGGATGAAAACTTTTGTATACAGAGGTGGATAAATGAATTTAGATAATGATGTTCCATTTTTTACAACAGTATTTCATTTTTAAAACTTTATTATTATCAGGAAGTTGTAATTTCAAATCTGGACATTTAAGTTTGAAAAGCTGAATACTGCCATTTCATAGAGTTATTGAGAATAATTTTTAAAAGATTTGTGCAAACCATGAAATGTAGAGGTTGCTGGCATGTGGGAAGAGCTTCCCTGAAATAAGCCATATTTTATATATTGTTATTTTAGTAGTATTTTAATTATTCTGGTATGCTTGTTTATTTAACAAATATTTACTTAATATATTTATTACCTGCCCTATAACCTAATATCTTTAGAATGATTTGATACAAATATACTAATATATTAAATTTTACTATATATATAATTTCTCGACTTTGTTTCTTTTAAAAACTACAATCTCAGGGAATTCTGAGAAGTTGCCCACAAGATTGAATGAACTAAAACTTGAATTATCTTAAATTCTTATGTACATTTAAAACCAGTGTACCAGTAAATTATTACATTACCGCTAAATCTACTAAGAAATTTTCAAATGACTGATTTTTATGTTTGATATTTCAAATTAAGAAATAATTAAGGGCATTTTAGTTAAAAAAAGAAAACTTCCTCTAAACATTCATGTGCCCAAACAGAAAACAGTCTAGCCTCTAGGTTAAGAATATAGATTTCAATTTCAGACAGACATGAATTAAAACCAAAACTCCATAAATCACAAACTAATAGTTTTGGGGGGGAAAATAAAAATTCTAAGGTTGCTTAATTTTCTATACACTCACGATAACACTGATAAAAACCTCATATGTTTTTAGTGAGGTTTAAGATAATATGTAGTGTGGTTCGTAGCTATCCTAGCTCATGAAGTCTTCAATAAATATTTGTGGATCTTATTGCTATTCCTATAAAATGATGACACTTTATACAACCTAAAATTACATGAAAATATAAAAATGACAAAAGTTTGACAGAATGACACACAAAAACTATGTTTTAAATTACATGAAATTGGAAAAGCATTAGGCAGTTACAGGAAAAGTCCGTGTTTCAAATCCACCAGCTGTTCCTTAGTAGAAAGAGCATTCTACTAATGTAAAGATTCAGTCTCAGAAACCGTGTAAGAACTTCCTCTCTGCCCTTTAAGTTTTCTATGAGTCAGAATAGGCTTGATGACAGTGGGTTTGGATTGATTTTATACGCACATATATTAGTTCTCAGTTTGAAAAATAATCTCTTAATTTTCAGGGTAAACTTCAAATATAACATTGTACTTACTTTTTGCCTTATAAATTTAACTATGAACTGTAGCCTGTGGTCCAGTTCTTATTTTCTTAATTTGATAAGTATTCATAAGTATTTGGCCTGGTTTCTGCCTAAAATCATATTTTCTCTAGCCATTAAATAAAAAATAACTTGTCTTTTGATTCTTCTTCATTTTTCTCTTTAGAATTTATTGGTATATGCTGTAGATTTTTTAAAAACTAGTTTGTGTCCTTCAAATGAATAAAAATGGTGTAGCAAAATGGATGTTTTGTCCATTCACATTGCTGAACACTCAACGAACATTAAATATTGTTTGAAAGGAATTAATGAATGAATGATAGTGATATAAAATGACTACAATTTTAATAGAAAATAGATTAAGAAAACAAAAAAACCTTCTTTAATTCATGTTTGTTGCTATTTTCTGTTTTGAATGGTAGGTAACATTTTAAAATTTTCTTTAAACAATGTTTTAAAATAAAAGATTATGGTATTTTTATCTTTATAAAATATCTCATATTTATTTCATAGGAGAATATTCATAATACCAAAGCATAATTTAGAGAAAATATGGCTAATGAACTGGATGGAGCTCTTCTTTAGTGCCGGGCCCTGTGGTAAGCACACAAGAAGATCTATTTAAACCAGTAACAATACTTGGAAGTACAGATTATTTTCACAATAGTTTTAATTAGAAAATTGTATACAAATAGGGGAACTTAAATAACTTCAAATTTTTTCACTAAACATATTAAGATTTCAAACCCAAAACATTACAAAATCATAGTTCTTTATACTATACTGTTAAAATTATTTTTGATTATTTTATGTATAAGCAGAAGTTTATTTTCAAATGTGCTAAGCTGTTAGTAAGCTAAGCTGTTTTTATGAGATAAATTTTAAACATTTGTTTACATATAACAGTCTTAAAATTCATTTTAATAGATGAATAATTCATATTTGATAACTCCCTTATATTTCTTTCCCCTATAGTTTAATATCAGGTTACTAACATAAGTAGTATGATATTTACTCTTTATATTTTATGTCTAATATATTTACTTCTTCAAATAACATGACAACTATTTTAGTATAAATATGAAATGCGTGCCATTTATTAACCATTTTTCACCCAGCCATGTATTGACTTACATTTTTCCACCAGTGGTTCTTTATGACATCATTTTCTAGATAAAATCAGCATTTAATAGAATGATCTATTATCTAGTAGAAAATGCCTTCTATTTACTCTTTTTTTTTTCCCCAAAAAGCCAATGTCTAGCCTCATGAAGTTCATTTTCAAGATGTGCTTGAGAATTACTTTGCCAAGGTTCAAATAATCTCTACTAGAGTGTTTT
>NW_022103918.1:3632462-3634996 GCF_000313985.2 Echinops telfairi | reverse complement strand
CTTTCTTCGCCACATTTGCTTAAGAGGGTTTCCATGCCTTTAAATCTTCGCTGAAGTGGATTGCCACACCTCTCTCCCAAAGAGTAGCTGGTAGGTTCAAACTGCCAAGCATTTGGTTCGCAGCCAGCACTGCAATGTCAGAACTCTTTTGGAGGGAGGAGGGTTACACAAATGTAGCCTACTTAAGTTAAGTCAATATGTAGAAACAGGCAAGGAGAATGGGGCGTATGTGCACTGCAAGATGAAGCATGTCTTTCCCACAGAGCTCTTAAAGAGCGTCCTAATCGATGCCAAAACGAATGAAAGAAGATAGGGAAAGTTGGCGTCTTGATTCCCTCTTCCTCTTTGGATTGAAGACAGGAAGAACTTCCAACATAGACCCCTTGCTATGCGAATGTGATCGATTAAACCACCGCACAGTTTTAAACTCTTGTCTAATTTTACAAATGAGTTATAGATACTTATAATTTGCTGAATTTCTTGGATGTGCATCTTCTTTGAGGAAAAAGTTAATTTAAACGATTAAAATTGTAGTGTATATATTTTATGTAAATAAAAATTGGATATATACTTGCAGTGTATATATTTTTATGTATTTGCAAATTATATGTATGTATAACTTTGCTGATAGTTAAATAGGAGCTCTGGGTTATTAGTTGTCTGCAAATCTCAAGAGCAGAAGTTCAAAACCACCAGCCATCTCTCAAAAAAAGATGAGGCTTTCTGGTCCTGTAAAAGTTTTAGTCTTGTAAACCTTTCTACCTTGTCCTATAGGGTGGCTATGACTCAGAATGGGCTCAATGACAGTGAGTGAGTACTAATAGTGTATGAAGTCATAAAATATAGTCTAAAGAACAGAGGAAATTAACAATACTTTAAATGACTCAAATTGTGGCACATCACATAATTGTTAGTTAAAAAATCAGTAAAATAAGCATTTTAAGCAAAATGTGTTATCAATTAAAGTGGATTCAAAACTATGACATATACATTTAGATTCCTTGATATACATGAAATAATGAATCTGAGGATTTTGTTTATATTTTACTCTGATGATATCTTTTTTGTTTTGTTTTCCTTTTAGCATCTTAATGTAAGCGACAAAGAATTCATCTTCAAGTACCTGGTATACCCTTCCAATATGTTCTTATTCTTGTGCTTACGTTATTGGTGGTATGTATGTATTATCTGGGTAATAATTTTCTGAATGCATGGGTGTATCTGGGGACATTTTATTAGTTATACGTAGGTTCTACAATCCACAAATGCACTGATATTGGTCGAAAGAGTGGTGGTCAATTGAAAGGCTAACGGGCTAAAGCATGGAAGCTCCCCAGCTCCTAGCAGCTCCTCTATGTGTGACGCGTGTCTCCCTCCCTTCGTGCACTCTACACTGGGTCTGACATGGGAGCCAATGGAACCTTCGGGAGCCAGTCCATGTGTTGAATATTAGGAATGTTAATTTTGTTCTAATTTATTCATTAAATCTAAAATATCTCTAAAACTGGAAAATTTCCGCTTTCTGTCTAAATCCTATGAAGTCATTGCCTACTGCACAAAGCAAGCCATTCCGTTGTCTATTTGCTTTAAGTCGTCCTCATAATGTTTATGTTTTTCAGGGTCCTTATTTGTGGTAGGACTTCATCTCCAGGTTTGGACTGCTGGCGGCTGACTGGCGTCGGGCGCGTGTGGCGATGGGAGCAGAGATCCCTCTCCGCCCTTCTTCCAGAAGCTTTGCTCACCTCCACCTCCTCTTCCTCCGTTAAAACATATTCAAACATAATTAGCGTAACATTAAAAATGGAGGAAATTTTGTAATTGCCAGTTGTTCCGTTGCCATGGTTACATCAAAGATTTATAGCAAGTAACTCTAGGCCGGGCACGAACAAGTGGTTATTAGCAGGCACAGCAGTAAGAAAATGTTTGTGTGCATGTGCAGGTGTGCTGACGTGAGTGTTTGCCAAAAAGAAAAAAATAGAAAGAAAGAGAATATTCAGTGACATTTAAGGTGCTAATATCTGGAAGTCAACCTTTAATTTGACAGCTTTTAGTGCTAGTTAATTTCATTCATCCAGGCAAGGTGTAGGAAATGTGCAGCACCTTTAAATTATCACGTTTTTCCACACTGCCTCGGGCCTATGTGGAATACCTGAACCATACATTTCTTTCTTTCTTTTTTTTTTACCTTTTTTTTTCAGGTCACTTGAAGTAAAACTTTCATTCCCTTTCTCAGACAATTAATCTTTAGCTAATTGAAGCAGGGATGTTGCAGGATGGGTTTCAGTGGGGCCTGTAACTCTCATTTAGGAAAGTGAATTCCAGGCACATGCTGCACCTAATGATGTGACAGGTGGGCCGCACGGCAAGACAGCAGCCTCAGAAAAGTTGATTCTCATTAGACCCGCAGAGTCCTGCAGTCAGTTTTCTGATGGCTGAACAACACTAATCGCATCTGTTTGCTACTGGGCTGGTGTGCTTCTTCCATGTGGGCTTTGTTGCTTCTGAGCTTGATGGCCGCTTGTTTACCTTCAAGC
>NW_022103918.1:3626960-3632093 GCF_000313985.2 Echinops telfairi | reverse complement strand
TATATATATATATATATATATATATATATATATAAAACTGTAACATATCTATTTAGATATTAATTATCCAGTAATTTACTAATAATTATTTGAAGTTACAGTTCAATGAGTGATGTATTTAATCTTTGAAGAAAGTGATAGCTGTAAACAAAGAAGAAAATATAAACCTCATTTCATCAATTTGATACCTAGATAAATAAAAATAATCACAAGCCATCAGATCTCTTAGTTTGCATGATGACTGCAGATAAGATAGCTGCTGACATTTAGTACAATCTCCCTGTTTTGTCCCAAAATAGCCAATAGTGCCTGCAATCTTTCTCATTTTCAGTTTATTTTAAATGAGTCATATTTAAAATAATATATCACTATATCAGAAACTGTCCTGTAGTAGTCTATCAGTATAAGCATGTTGCTGTTAGTGGGCCTTGAGAAGGTTCCAACGCATAGCACCCTCTGTAGAAAAGAAGGAAATACCTCCTGGTCCTGCACTGTCACCACCCTGGCTCGAGGGTTTGAGCTCATTGTTGCCGGAACCGTGTCAACTCAGCTTGTTGAGGGCCTTCCTCTTTTTTGTTGCCCCTCGACTTTAACGAGCATCATGTCCCTCTCCAGGGACTTTCCTCTTCTGAAAACATATCCAAAATACTTGAGATGAAGTCCCCTCATCACGATTCTCAGTAGCCTTCTGCCAGTACTTCTTACAAAACAGATGGGTTTGTTCTTTTGTTAGTCCATGATGTTTTCAATATTCTTCACCAGCACCAAAATTCAAATGTATAGATTCTTCCTTGGTCTTCTGTATTCAGTTTCTTACTTTGACATGTATATGAGACAATAAAAAATACTATGGCTTGGATCCAGTGCACCTAGAGTTAGAAAACTAAAAAGGAAGAAAATGCTCTGAAGACCTTAAACTGAAAGAACTCAAGAAAAACCTCAAGCCTCAAGTTGCAATTTTAAAGATTCTATGGTCAAAATATTGAATGATGCAGGAAGCATCCAAAGAGGATAAGAAGAATACATAGAGTGACTGTACCGACATGAACTAGTTGACATTCAACCATTTCAGAAGGTAGCATATGAGCAAGAACCAATGGTAGGACAAGAAGAAGCTAGACTGAAAGCATGAGACAATAACAACATTCCAGGAATTGATGGAATACCAACTGAAATGTTTTTGACAAGCTGATGAAGCACTGAAAACACATACTTCTCTATGCCAGGAAATTTGGAAAATAATTACTCAGCCAACTGACAGGAAGAGATTCATATTTTTAGTCATTCCAAAGACAAGGGATCCAAAAGAAGGCACAGACTATAGAACAGTATCATTGATTTTATATGACAGTAAAATGTTCCTGAAGATCATTGCACAACATCTGTAGCAGTGCATTGACAGGAGCTGCCAGATGTTCAGCCTGGATTCAAGAGAGGGCATGGAACAAGGAATATCACAGCTAATGTCAGATGGGTGTTGGCTGAAAGCAGAGAATATCAGAAAGATGTTTACTTGTATCTTACTGACTATGCAAAGGTTTTTGTCTGCGTGGATCATAGCAAACTATGGATAAGCTTGAGAAGAGTAGGAATTCCAGAACACTTCATTGAACTCATGTGGAATGTGTACAAGGACCAAAAGGCAGTTGTGGAAAAGGAATAAGGGAATACTTTATGGTATAAAATCAAGAATGGTATGTGTATTGTATCCTCTCACCATAATGATTCAATTTGTGTGCTGAGCAAATAATCAGAGAAGCTGGATGATATGAAGAAGAATGCGGCATCAGGAGTGAAGGAAGGCTTATCAATAACCCTCGATAGACAGATGACACAACTGTGCTTGCTGAAAGTGGGAAGGACTTGAAGCCTGTGCTTATGAAGATCAAGAAATTCAACCTTCAGCGTGAACTTCAACTAAATTACAGATCAAAGGCCTCACAATTGGACCAAGTGGTAACATCATGATAAATGGAGAAAGAACTCAACTTGTTCAAGGATTTCATCTGGCTTGGATTCACAATCAATGCTCATGGAAGCAGCAGTCAGGAGATCCAATGCCATTGCAATTGACAAGTCTGTTTCACAAGACCTCCTTTAAGTATTCAAAAGAAAGAAGTTAATTTAGCATAAAAATTAACCAATTATTAATATCCAAAGAGCAACCTTTCCTTTGAATGCCAAGAGAAGACAAGGAGGTAAACTGTTAAGTGTTCTCATCTCACTTTGCCATTTTCCAGCTAGAATTAAGTCATGCTTATTCCATTCAATCATATTTGACAATGTGAAGTCTTGCCTTACTTTTCCCTAAACTTACAACTTACAGCACTAACTGATATAAAGTTCTGACTTGAAATATGATATCCAGTATATTCAGTGATGTTAGATTTCACCAAGAGAAATATACTTCAGCATGACTATTTTAAAAATATGAGAACCTGATCTGTTGCTTATCACAAAGAACTGAGTTCTTAATATAATTTAAATAGGTATGAAAAGTAGTAATACTTACAGTTCATATTACTCGAGTACAGCTCTACAATAGCTAATTCTCTCTTGCTATTGGAAGGAAGTATTATAATCTCAAGATCTTTGGGGCTTTCAAATTCCAAAGCAAGTCAAAAAACCATGTTGATTTGACAGAAAACCTAGATGTGTCACCATGAACTCAGAATTTGCAAGTTACCAAAAGAAGATACTGGATGACCGAAGCTAGCGAAAATACCCAATTTCTATCTGCCATAATTGCTTTGTTTGAACTGAATGCTTCCAACAACTTGTTCCATAGCTGGATCTTATTTCCCTACACAAAGCTTAAAGTCATCAAGACAAAAAGTGGAATTGGTATTAGGCTTCCAACACATTTCCTACATTTAGATATGAAGAGTTCTTTAACGAAAACCATCATGTTCCAATCAATTATTAGATAGAAAAATTTTAAAATGTCTCTTTTCTTAGTCTGATGGTTATGTCCACTTTACCAAAAATTCTGTTATTTCTACTTCCAAAAAAGCATCCACTGTATTCACTGGTACTCACTCAGTTTAATATCCATTCCTTCCCACTTGCATTAAATTTGATAACATCAAAACTCAGTATGTTATATTGTGACTAGTGTTAACTTTCTAAAACCTAAACACTTTATTCATTACGCCAATTAAGTTCATTTAGTATTTCTACATCATCTATGATATAAAAATCAATCTTATATGGAATAATGTCCATTCATGACATGCATATCTCTTGGTGATTCTCCACAATCATCTTGAATTACTTATGATTCCCTGAGTACGGTAAGCATGTGAGCTCTTCTTTAATTCCACAGACCCAGGTATTGCTTTTTCCTCAGTGCTACCACAGTGCTTTGTACTTAACTCAAGATTTGAATTTCCCTTACCTTTTCTGTCTGCTCCTTTTAATATGAATTTTTGAATGAAAGGAATCTGACTCATACACCACTCTATGACTAGATCCTTGTACATTTTCTCATACATAATATATACTCAGTAAATTATTGTTGAGTAAATAGATGCACAAACATATACATGCAACATGACTTGGATGAATCTAATAACCTACAATAACCAGGGAAGATATTGACTTATGGATAAGTGAATGACTGAGTAAGTTGTTATATGCTAGTGTTTAACCTGGCCAAAGGCCATGGTAAATGATCACTCTCTCTTACCAACAACTATCTGATCCATACTTTCATTTTCTCACCTATGGTAGGAAGCCATGTGGAGAATGAGCATGACCTTCCTGCCGGAGCAATGGTTAAAAGCTCAGCTACTAAATGATAGCATGGCAGTTTGAACCCATCAGTGGCTCCCAGGGATGGGGAGAACACCTGGTAATCTGACCCCCCCCAATATTACACCCTAAAAAAAAACCATATGACACAGTGTTACTGTGTCCCACAAAGGACCCTGGTGACACTTTGGGTTAGGCATTGGGCTGCTAACTGCAAGGTTGGTGGTTCAAACTCAACAGCCGCTCTGTGGGAGAAAGAGGAGGATGTGTGCTCCCATAATGACAGCGGGACCTTGTGTACAGTGACCTGCAGTGGAAATGGACTCACGGGCAAAACCCTAGCTGACCTTCCTTCTCTCAGTGCAGTCCAGAACCAGCAGCATTGCCATCTTCCTCTAGCAGTGTCACACTCTCAGGAACAGACGGGATCAGAAGCTACATTTGAACCATCATTATTTATAGCACATTCATATTTGAGAAGTCCAGTAAATTACCTTTCACCAACTCTAAGGACTTATATAGCAGTACATAGAAATCTTGAAGGGCTCGCGGGAAGATGGAGCTCATGTAAGATAGTACACACAAAGTGCTCACTGTGTGATCGCCAGGTTTACTGGTGAGGAAGCTGAGTTGGGGGACTAGGACATGAAACCTTTTTTTTTTTTTTTGCTGCAACGCAGGCTTGTTTTGTCAGTTTTCCCATGGAGAGCACAGCTGGGCTCGTCATACATGCATCCACTTCTCACAGCAAGCACCTGTGACTTGCCTCATACACATCAACAAGGAAAAGGACAAGAACCATATGATCATATCAATGGATGCAGAAACTGTCATTTGATAACATCCAACACCCATTCCTACTAAAGACCCTCAAGAAGATATAGGGTTAGAAGAGAAAATTCTCACTACAATAAAAGCTATATATGAAAAATGAATAGCCAATATTACGTTCAACAGAGAAATGCCGAAAACATTTCCACTGACTAATGGAACCTGACAAGGATGCCCTTTATCCCCACTTCTATTCCACATTGTGCTTGAAGTCCTAGCCAATGCCATACGACAACAGGATGATATCCAGGGTGTACGATTGGCTAAAGAAGAAGTGAAACTTTCACTATTTGAAAATATGATTATATACTGAGAATCCTAAGGGGTCCACACTAGGACTGTTGGAAACAATAGAGGAGTTTAGTAGAGTAGTGTAGTATTAAATATAAAAAAAAAAAATGATTTAGAGGGAGGGTGAGGGACCAGCCCCCACCCGCTGATACTCCTATTACTCAACGGGTTTAGTAATACTACTTCTGGGTTCAGTAATGCACAATTGTACGGTTGAGATATATAAGCATTATATTAAAGTCATCGAGAGCATGAGAG
>NW_022103918.1:3619112-3626277 GCF_000313985.2 Echinops telfairi | reverse complement strand
TAATGAATGGTAATAATGCTACCTTTAAGGTACTGCTTACATGCACATGCTGCTACTATACACTTGAAGGTTAACTTCTTGGAGGCTGTCTGCCTGAAGGCTTGTCTGTCATCAAGATTAGTCAGACCACCCCACCATCAATACGGCCCTTCTTCTTCTGAAAAGGATCAAAGATTGTTTCCCTGGAGAAGAACTCATAGACACTTAAGGTCAAGCCTGCTCAGGGATGATGAAGGTTAAGATGCCATCTTAATTCTAGAACCCACCCATCTTATCATGTAAATAGTTTCCTGTCATGTGTGTACCCCTAGTGCATCCCCTTCCTGTTACAGGCATGCCTCTAATACAACCCCTTCCTGTTACCTATGTGTATGATGTGGCTTGCTAGCTCAAGATTATATAAACCTATTAAGAGAATACATTCCCTCACTGTCTGGTTCCGGTCTCCATGGAAAAGGTGAGCCCTTACATGCCTTGTCTGTTGTTTCATGAATTTACCCTTCAATTACGTAATGGTCTCTTAGGACCCATTCATTTGTGAAGGCTGATCCTCCACACAGAAATCAATTGGATTCCTATATGCCAGTGATGGTAATACAGAAAACAACATCAAGGGCCCAGTACCATTCGCCATAGCCACCCAAAAGCTGAAGGACCTAAGAATAAACCTAACAAAAACAACAATAACAAAATACCTCTGTGAAGAAAACTATAGCACAGCGGTTCTCAACCTGTGGGTTGTGATCCCTCTGGGGGTCAAACAACCCTTTCACAGGGGTTGCCCAATTCATAACAGTAGCAAAATTACAGTTATGAAGTAGCAACAAAAATAGTTTTATGGTTGGGGGTCACCACAACATGAGGAAGTATATTAAAGGGTTGCAGCAGAAGGAAGGTTGAGAACCACTGCTCTAGAACATTACTAGAAGAACCTAAAAGTGAGCTACACAAATGGAAGCATATTCTGTTTTTGTGAATCGGAAGACTCAATATTGTAAAAATGTCAGTACTACCTAAAGCAATCTACAAATCCCTATCCAACTTCCAGCATCATTCTTCAAAGAAAGGGAAAAACTGATTAGCAACTTCGTATGGAAAAGGGAAGGAGCCCAGGATAGACAAAGAAATCCTCAAGAAGAAGAACAAAGTAGGTGCTCTTGTACCCCCTGACCTCAAAACCTACCATACAACCACAGTTGTCAACACAGCTTGGTACTGGTATACTGACACATACTTGGACCAATGGATCAGGACAGAAAATCCATAAATTAAAACACCTGCATACAAACAGCTGATTTTTTACAATAGCCCCAAACACATTAAATGGGAAGCAGATGCCCTCTTCACTAAATGGCATTGGAAAAGCTGATGTCCACATGCAAAAGAAAGAAATAAGATGCATAACTTTCTCCATGCACAAAAACAAACTCAAGGTATGTCAAAGACCTGATTGTAAAACCCAAACCTATCAGCATCATCAAATTGAAAATTGGGACAAAGCTAGGAGTCCTAATCCATGGAATGCATGGGCTAACAGAAATAACAGAGGAAACACATTCTACATTGAAATATTTTACTAAAACAGTAAAAAGAGAACCCACAGACTGGGAAAAGATACTTAGTAACGAAATAACAAAGGACTAATTACCAAAATCTATAGAATTTTACAAGCTTACAACAAGAAAAAAACTAATCGCCCTCTGAGAAGGTGGGCAAAGGACCTGAGCAGAGAATTTATAAAGGATGACACTCCAATGGCCAATAAACACAAGGGGAAATGCTACAGATCATTAGCTATGTGGGAAATGCTAGTCAATACAATGAGATACCACCTAATGCCCATAACTCTAGCCCAATTATTAAAAACTGAGAACAACATATGTTGGACAGGGTGAAATAGGAACTCTTATCCACTGCTGATGGACTGAAAATACATGCAACCACTGTGAAAGGTGATACTTAAAACAGATGGCAATTGAACTACCATGTGATTCAGCATTACCATTACTGAGCATATACACAAAAGAAATAAGACAAGGTCACAAACATTTGTTCCCCTTGTTCATCGCAGCACCGTTCACAATAGCAAGGGACTGTAAACAGCCTACATTCCCATCAATAGAAGAGTGGATGAAAAAACTCTGGTACATACATCCAATTGGAATACTATGCATCCCTAAAACCAGTGATGAAAACATGAAACACCTGAACTCATAGAGGGATCTAGAAGACATTACGCTGAGTGAAGTTAGTCAAGCACAATCAGACAAATCCTGTATGAGTCCACTGCGGTAGGAACAAGCAGGGAAATTGGCACAAGCTCAAGCTTGCAGGCCATCCAGTCTTCTGGTTGGGAAGCAGACAGCCTGGTAAAGATCCAGACCAGTGCCAATGAAGCACACATCATTCCCTCCAGGTAAGTGTAGTATAGGTCACTTGCCCAGAGGGCTCCTCACAATAGCTTAGATCAAAGGGTTGTGGGTGCAGGGGGTGGGGCTAGATGCTGTCTGCTGAGTGGTTGTCGCATGGCTCTGGGGTGAGGTGCTAGAGAGAGGGATGAGGCTTACTTTACTGGTGGTTTTAGGTTTCTGGGGTGATATAAATTGTTTCTTGTTTCACAACATTGAAAGAATTCCCACAGCAGAAGTGTGTTTATAATCCAAATGACTTTTATGAGGAAAAAGGGAAGTTTCAGGTATTCACAGGAACTCCCAGGAGCCAAGAGCAGGAAGTCCCAAAAGTCTGAGAGCATCCTGAGAGAGAGGCCTGAGAGGGCGCTCAGGCCCCAGGGTCCAGGAGGCAACTGTGCAGTCCTGCCCTCTGACCTGCAAGAGTGCACCCGACTAAGAGAATAGTAAAAAGAGGAGTCAAAAAGGAGTCAAAGAGAGGAGTACATGCGGCTTGGCCTTCCTTCTCCTCCAGCTGGGGAGGTGTGATTGAAGGTATTGACTGACCTCATTGGCTGACTTTAAGCTCACCTGGGTGATGTCATGTGGTTGGGCCTAGTCTGTGCACCCAGGTGGAGCTCCACCTCGGTTTAAGGGGTTTGTGTCTGAGCATGCTCGTGTGGATCTTCCCATAGGTGTCTAATGGGTGCCTGAGTTCTTGCCAACACCTTTGTTGTGACCCTATGCAGGCATCTGGGGAGACAACCCCCCTTACTCCCTATTCTGGCTCCCTAACAATGGGAGTGGCAGTGCAGGAGAGGGGAAGAGAGAAAGGTCACTTTGGGGGCACATAGGTGCATGTCTATTGAGTCAGGGGAAGGAGGGCTGGCCTCCAGGTTGGGGGAGGAGTGACTTAGGAAGCTTTGGGGAACAGGAGGTGGAGAGTGTCTTTAGGGTCCTGCAGCGGTGGGTAACATTGAAGTAGGGCATCTGGAGGTACCTCAGGAACCCAGGCCAGGTGCCGTGGAAGTCTGAGACACAGAATCCTGGCACTTCGGGGTACACAGTATGTTCCAGGGGCTGCCATCAGTGAGGCCCATTTGGGAACTCCACTGGGTGAACTGGATTCTATTTCAAACGCACCTGTAACCTGAGGACTTTAGCCAGAAAACTCATGATGTCGGAGGAAGCAGAAGACAACTATGCCAAGAGCGGTAACTGCTGATTGGTGGACAAGCAAGGCCTTGCTACATTAACACCCTCTGTACTATATTAAGCTATGTATTATTCCGGCAATCCTGTGAAGGTCATTCTGTTATATGTTGCCTATGCTTGTTGATATTAAGGTATGTCTCAGAGGTACACTAGGATGGGGTCACCCTCTTGAAGTTGTATTATTTGGTTCTCTGTTTTTCAGTAAATGAAATCCAGGAATGCTGAGCCTATGGGGAAAACAAATAGAACAAGGGATTCAGGAGGAGGGAGGATGTAGAGGGGTGAGGGATATAGCAGGGAGATTATGTCAGGGAGTCCAGGAAGAAAAAGTATGTTTGGAGACTGATTATGGAAACAAACATACAATTCTGTTTGACGTGATTGAACTATGACGTGATATGTCATAGCTATTAACTCCCAAATTACAGCAAATTAAAAGGAAAAATAAAAAAAGCATAGATCCAGGAATGGATTTGGGGCTCATACTAAATCCTAGCTCCAATTTAAGAACAATTATTTCTTACATTATGGTCTTGCTCAATACTCGCTCTCAGGAAGGGAACACAGAAGACACAGGCACTATAGCAAAACGTGGCGATGGTGCGTGGATATAGGATAAAATAGCCCCTGAAGTCTTAAAGGCTTGTCTCCAAAGAAGCAGCCATCTAAGTGAGATATCAACTAAGGCCACATGGAAGAAGCACACCAACATCAGTTACCGAAGGACTCACATCCATCTAATCTGAAGACGAAGCAGAGACTGGTATCAGATCCTAATTGTGAGAATCCCGTGTACAGAAGGTGATGGATAAGAGTGGGTGGCCAAGATTCTTTTGTGGCACTGCATAGTAAATAAGCTTCGGGAGCACTCCCGCAACAATTGAGGAATGCAAGCATTTAGTAGCTAGTTCAGGGACAAAAGGGAGGTTGTCTCTCCGATGCCTGAAAAGGGCCACCGCAATGGGGTTGGAAAGAAATCAGGCAACCATTGGACACCTATGGGAAAATCCAGAACTGGGCATGTGCAGACTAAGCCCCCTAGGTGCAGGTGAAACTAAACCTAAGCCTCAACCTAGGCTTAAATGCAGCCAATAAGATCAACCAACCCCTTCAACCACACCTCCCCAGCCAGAGTGGTTAAATATACCGGCAGCGGGCATCCGGCCGATCTTTTACTTTGCCCGCTCAGGTGCATGCTGTAGATGAAGGATGAGCTTCCTCTCGTGTGGGGTGTGTGCATGTGACAGCATGCCCTCCTCTCAGGTCCTGCACTCTCTTGGCCCCTTGGGATTTCTTGGCTCAGCAAGAATGGGTTTTAGGCTCCCACTCCTGCATTCTTGCCTTTTTCTTTTTTTTCTTTTTGGCGTGCAGCCGTGTTCTGTGTGGCTACGGCACAGCCTTGTACACTCTCAGAAGGTAATACATCACACTTTCCTTCTCCTCATGAAAGTCACTTGGGTTACACAACATACTTCTGCTGCGTGAATTCTTTCAGTGCCACCGGCAAAAAAGGAGATAACCCAATCCAGGAACCTCCCATTAGGAAAGCGGTCACTAAACTGAGTGCTTGGGAGAGAGCAGCATGAATTTCAAAGGCATACATCTGACCTGAACCGTTAAAACTGTCAGTAGATTCCCCCCTGCGATGTGGACTGCACCTGAACTGGTTTCCAAGTTATCTGAAGTTTTGGTTTATATTGTGTTTTTTGGTTTTTGTGTGTTCATATTACAGTGTACCTCAGAGGTATTATGTCAATGGAAATCACCGTCTTGCAGCTGTGTTATGTACTTTTCCATTTGGGGTATCTGAAACCCAAGATTGATGAGTCTATAGGGACAGGAAGTAGAATAAGAATTTCAGGGGTAGGGGCTATAGTGGTAGTGGTATGGGGTAAAAGGGAGATGATGTCAAGGAGTTCATATAGAAGAAGATTGTTTGGAAACTGTGGAAACAATTGTACATTCTACTTGACATGATTGAAATATGGAATGATATATGTATTAAATCCCACTAATAAAAAATAGAAATCTGAAAATACTAAGGAGTTGTGATTCAATATAGAGAGGAAATTTTAAATTTGAACTTGGAGTAAAAGTAAACAGGTAACAAACATTTTCTGTATTAATCAGATGAGCTCTTATTATAGGAAGAAGCAACTCTTCCCCTTTATATTCCTATAGAGTTTTGGTCTGCATGAAAGGAGAAAAACATCAAGATGCAGAGAAAAGAGGAATATGTACCACATCAAGACATGAGCATAATCTTCACCCACTTTTAATCGAAGTGTATCCCAAATGCACTAAAAAATGTGTGCATGCTGTGTATATGTATCTGTGCAGTATATAGACATTAATACCTGAAAGCAAATGTTTTGAGAATGATCATGGCAAAAAATGTATAAATGTGATTGACGCAATGGATGGATAGATGGATGGATTGTGATAAGAGTTGTACTAGCCCCCAAGAAAATGATTATTAAAAAAAACAAAGTTAAAAAAATTTTTTTTAAAGAAATTATAACCTATAGATCTCACCTTTAAGAAATCATGTCATGTATATAATATACTAACTAGTCAATGGTCATATATACACAACTGATAATGCCTAGATTGATTGTTTTACATTAGTGTGTACAGTAGTTACACAATTTCATGTCAACTTGATAAATAAAAGGAAGGGGTAGAGTCGTGCCTGCCAATCAGGTCTCACCTGATACTTCCTGTGGGCCTGGCTTTCTCATGAGGATATTGGGAACTCTCTCTCTCAACTTGACATTCCTGAGGACAAGCCACATTGGAGCCACACTGATAGCAGCCAGAGCCCTGGAGATGCCACCAACACCACTGAATCCACAAGATTTCCCACCCACAGGCCTGTGATCTTCCTGCGATGGGCATAATTGCACATGTTGCGAGAGTCTGAAGAGGAATTTATAGACTAGTATCAGATGTATGGGCTAATATCGGACTTATGGACTGGACTAGGATGTTTTCTTAATATAAAGTTACTCTTTGATATAAAACTCCCTCCTGCATACATATGAGTGTCTCTGGATTTGTTTCTCTAGTCTACCCAGACTAACGCAGTATGGATCCTGTACATTAGTGTGAGAATTCAGCCAGTTTCAAATACTTGTGATTTTTTCCCCCTAAAATTTCTAATTTAAAAAAATCTTTATAATATTATTAAGAATAACTTGAACCAGAGAGAACCAGAATATGTATATAAACTGAACATCACCCTTGACAAAACAGTGCACGAACAAGTTAGATTTCAGTCTTGGGATATCACACGCCACAGTCTAAGGTTAAGCCTACCTATCAGAGGCAAATTGAAAATCCCACAAGCATAATTACACAACCAGATTCAAGGTAACCGGATACCCAAGGCAAACATTTGCCTTTATGTTCTCATAAAATACATTGCACATGATAAATTTAGTTTGAAATTAATCCTTTAATTCATTCATTAAGCATGAGGAGAAGATGATCTCAAAAAGGCCGCAGTGTAAGATTAGTCTTTAGATATAAGAATTGAATGTCTTCTTTAGACTTCATCCTGA
>NW_022103918.1:3609930-3617660 GCF_000313985.2 Echinops telfairi | reverse complement strand
AGGAAGTCACTACTCACTCACTGCCATTGGTTCGATTCTGACCCATAGGGAACTTCTAGGACAGGGTTGAACTGGCCCTGTGAGTTTCTGAGGCTGTAAATCTCCGGGGAGTAGAAAGACTCATCTCTCTCCTATAAAAAAAATGACTATGCCCTGTGAAAAATAATACCCACCAGAGTGGCTGTTCATTATAATAAGAAGGTATGCATGGACAATGACATTACGAAAGTCTGAATAGTTTAGTGTTATAACAATGAAATAATTTTTCCAAAGAAGACTTTACTAATTGCAATGTCTTTCCTGTTCACAAAGAAAAAAAATGGTCAAAAGTATCGTGACTCAACCGGTACCCACATAACAATCATAGGGGCTAGTCTTACCTGTAGGCTGTCATGAACAGATGCAGTCTGGGATTTATGAGGTCGTACCTTCCAGATGATAGGATCAGGTGATCTAACCTAAGTCTATGAGTTAGTGCCTTCTGCTTTGGAGAAAAGAGCACCAGAAACCACCATCTGTGGCAGCTTCAAAAACTCTGAGGTTGGGTGCCGCTGGAATACTGATGATGAAGGTGGAGACACATGAGGAAGTGATGATGTTTACCTCCGTTTCGAAGTTCCTGAAGCGCATTTTCTGGCAGCTATGATGATAATAGTGACCAGGGGTCAGATTTGTAAGTGTTCTAGGAGTTTGATGAGGATGATGATAAATGGATAAACTAAAATGGCCTATTTTAAGATGAAAAAACAATTTCTTTGGGGGACTTTTTGACTTCAAAGACATTGATGGTCAAAAAGGTTTTTTTTCATTTAAGATATATGAAACTAATAAAATATAAACAATATTCTCTTCTTGTAATTTTGGCCTATATGTACATCTTCCTTAGTAATTTTTAGCTCTTCCTGCATTCATAATCTTTGATTTCAACATGGCATTCCATTTCTATCCTGAGCCCACTCAATTTACCATTGCTTCCATTCCGTCTGGAAAACTCTCTATTTTAAAAGATGTTTTGCAATAAGTGACATAAAAGGTGGCCATGCCTGACCTCCTTTGGCTTCCGTATTGCCAAGAGGCAGGGATTAGATTCCCTATTGCAAAGCAGCTGGAATCAGACATGCCTCCACACTCCCCCTTCCGTTCCTACTCTGACACACCAATCCTCCCACAGTGCTCTACTTCTATGCCGAGGTCAGTAATTTGTTACACTGTCCAGTTCACAGTTCAGGGAGTTTATTAAAGAAATTAATAGGCTACCACAAGTCAGGATCAGTAAACGGTAAGGATACAATCATTGGTCTACAATAACATCTCTCCTTAGCCATCAACCAAGTCTTCCTCTGATCCTTAGCCTTTCTTGGCCCTTTGGCTCCTGCCTCTGTGGGTAAGTAAGACAGCCTGCCTGTTGCTCTGTCTCGCTGTTCCATAGTATAAGATAAGGAGAAGGTACCCATGATCTCAGTGCTGCTCCGGAGTCTCCATGCTACCGTCTCTGGTGCCTATGTTATCAGCTTCTGCCACTTCAGACAGAGATCTGGAAAGTACTGTCTGATGGCCCTGTGCTTTTGCTCTCTGCTCCTGCTTCACATGAGACTCATCCTTAGAACTGAAAGAGTGGTAGCAAAAATGTATATTCCTTATATTAATGTTATACATACTTTACTTTCATAGCCCCACCCAATCGTTTGGTAGGAGTCAAAGAGAAATGGGTAGAAGATTCCAATTAAGGAAGTCACAATTCAAAGTGGGAGAGGAAGAATGGTTGCACAACTTAGAGTATAGTCACTGTCACTAAATTATAGGCATAGGTTTTGCTGTGAATATTCTCACCACTAAAATAAAATTTATAGAAAGGCATTTTTAACAAGAGGGAATTCTACTCCACCACAAGTTTTTATGAACTAGGCTTTATCCTGGTAACATTAAATATTTTTAGCAGAAAACTAATTGTATCTGAAGTCAGCAACATGTAAAAAACCAACATTGGTACAATGCATTTAAACACACACACACACACACACACACACACACAAGTTGGGTGGTTTGGAAACATTATAATATGCACATAACTGGTGTGAAAATACAACAATGTGTTACAATTTCCAAGAGTGTTTTGTCCTAAATAATCAGTGTATTTATTAGCACCACAGAGATCCAAACTGCTTCCTGGAAGATCACAACCCCAAAAGGAGAAATGCAATATTCCACAGGGTTGTATATCTTAAGTCAGTTCTCATGAAAATCTCCAGGAGATATCCTCATAATAATTCATCAATTTTTTCCCAAAGGAATGGGAAGTCATAAAATAGGAGTTTTTTTCCTACAGATAATTTATTGTGGGAAGAGGGAGTTGATGGTTGTTGGGTTCTTCCTGTAGCCTTAGTTCTAAAAAAATCCCCAAATAATAAAATAAAATATAACCAGAAAAGTTCAGTAGATAGTTATCATTTTAAAAGATATCAACTGACAGCAAATGTCATCCCAGATTGAGTCCTTTTTATCAATTTTAGATACATAGTCGCCAACATTTTTAGAAATTGTCTCCAACAATACCTTCTCCACACATCTCCCCTACAATTATTCTATTAGACTCCATTTTCAACATGCTAAACAGACATCAAATTATGCATCTTCTAACTTGTACTTGCTGTTGTTAGGTGCCGTGAAATCAATTTCTGCATGGAGCAACCCCATAAGACAAAGTAGAGCTGCTCCATGGCATTTTCGTGACTGTGATCTCCATGGAAGCAGCCCACGCGGTGTTACTACGAGAGCTGCTGGGTTTCTTAGAGCCACCAATCGTTTGTCCAGCGCCTGAATGTTTCATCATCGTGCCACCATGCCACTGGAGCTTCTAAAATGTACTTGGAGATTTTAACACTACAAAATAGATAGAGTCAAGTAATCATCTGAAGTATGCAAAGAAAAAATAAAGATGAATTTCAGTTCAATGGAGTTCTCCTTCAATGGAAAAAAAGAAAGGTAAGGTTGTTAACACTGAGAATAAACAGTCCCTCACATTCTAGTATGCTTAGAGAATGAGAGAAAAGTAAAGACCTTTTGGTAAAACTATAGATTGGTCATACATGGTGCACAGAAAAGGGTAATTTACCCAAATCCATCACATTCAATCTCCAGTTAAAGCTTTTATTTTAATTGGCCTAGCCCTTAAGAGAATTATTTTACTTAGGCTTAGCTTTCTCACTTATTCCTGGGGAAATTTAAATCAGTGTTACTTATAAGAAACTTTAAATTAATATATATATAGATAAACTTTAAAGATAAGGGACAACAATGAGAAGAGAGTAATATTTTATGTGGCTAACCCTAAGGAGGCCTCAGTGTGCACAACATCATGCTCCAAAGAGTTCAAAACATTTCCTAAATTCTGTCTCACCTTTAGATCAAGACAAGAAAGGGGACCACATTGGTTTTATGCAACAGTCTACGTGAAAGCCCCAACTCAGCTGTCAATTTGTCACATTTTAATAGCTTGCATGTGTCTGTGGTGAACAGGCTTCAGCAGAGCTTGTGGACTAAGAGTGAGGAGAAGGAATCAACTGTCCACTTTTGCAGAATTGAAAATTGTATGAGTAGGAGTCCAGTATTAGCTGGTACACAGCCAGAAAATGAGCGCCTCCCGCTGGACAGCACTCAGAATACACCAGGGGAAGAGCTACCTCCTCAAAGTGCGTTTGATGTTAGTGACACTGTGGTGCAAAGCTTTCGGGACCTTCATTTGCTGATGAAGGATGGCTCAAAATGGGAACAAATAGCTACAAATACCCATCAACCATTGGAACATGGAATGCATGGCATATGAATCTAGGAACAGTGCAAGCCATTCAAAATAGAGCTCATAAAAGTCAATATCCTAGACATTAGTGATCTAAATGGACAAGCCTTGGGTATTTTGACCTGACAATCAGGAAGTTACTAGGCCCGGAATGACAGGCTCCAAAGACACGGGGTCACATTCATTGCCCCAAGAATATTTCAAGATCGATTGTCAAGTGCAGTGCTACGTGTGATAGGATATTGTCCACCCTCCTCCAAGAAAGACTAGTTAAAACAACTGTTATTCAAGTGTATGTACCAACCACTAAAGCCAACGACAAAGAAACCGAAGAATTGTACTTCTTCAGTCTGAAATCCATCAAACATGCCGTCAAGGTGCATTAATGATTGTTGACAATTTTGATAGGTTATTTTTTATTGGAAACAAAGCTGAAGGGTTAGTAGTTGGAACATTTGATCTTAGTAGTAGGAACCTGAGGATTACATGAGAGAATTTTGTAAGGCCAATAATTTATTCATTGAAAATACCCTATTTTCAACAGCATACGTAACAACTGCACATGGAAGTTCAGCAGGTGGAATGTACAGGAATTAATTTTCACATATTTGGGGGAAAAGAAAATGCACAAGCTCAATATCACCAACCAAAACAAGTCCAAGACCTGACCGTGTAACAGACCCATATGCAAGTTCAGATTGAATGTGAAGGTAATTAAAACAAGTCCAACAGAGCCAAAAATGAAACTTTAAGTATATCCCTCTTGAATTCAGAGACCATCTCAAGGATTGATTTGATGTGTTAAACACCAGTGATTAAAGACCAGAGGAGTTGTAGGATGATATAAAGAACATCACACATCAATAAAAGAAAGATAATTTAAAATACAGAAAAATTTTAAGTGGCTATCAGAAACATCTGAGGAGACAGGTGCTATATGTGGTGAAGAAATTAGATGGTGCCTGACTATTAGATAAAATAGCACCTGGGTTTTAAAGGATTGTCTTAAAATAAGCAGCCAGCTAAGTGAGCTATTAACTAAATCCACCTGGAAGAAGCACACCATCATCAGTTACCAAAGAATTCTGAAGCATATAATCTGAAGTTAAAAGTAGGATTAGTATCAGAGACTAAAATGTGAGAATCTGGTTTGCAGAAGGCTATGGATGACAGTGGAAGCCCAAGATCCATTTGTGGAACTACATCGGAAATAAGCCTCTAGTGAAACGTGCTCTACTCACAACTGAGGGATAGGAGAAGAGTGGTTACTGAACAGAGGGCATTGGAGGGTTGAGTATAGACTATCAAAGGCATCTATTTGACTTAAACTGTTAAAACTTTGTCAGCACATGCCTCTATGATGCATACTGGATCTTATATGGTTTCCAAAATTGTCTGTATTTTTTGTTTGGTGTTTGTACATGTTTGGGGGTATCTCAGAGGAGTTAGAGCCACCTTCTTAAATTTGCTATATGTTTTTCCATTTATCAGTACACAAAACCCAGGATTGATGAAGTCATAAAGATAACAAGTAGAATCAGAGGTTTATGGAGAACGGGGTACAGAGGTGGTGGCAGGGAGAGGGGAGATAATGCCAAGGAATCCATGTAGAAAAGAAATCTTTGCAAACTGATTGTGGTAGCAAATGTACAAGTCTACTGCATGTGATTGAACTGTGGAATGATATGATACATGTATTAATTCCCAATTAATAATAACAATAATAAAGAATGTAGTATAAATGGGGAAGAAGCCTCTGAAGCTTTTTCTTGAATATCGAGTAATTAAAGCAAATGAAAAAAATTACATAAATGAGTTGAGTAGAAAATATAAAAGGCAGCTCAAGAGGACAAATTAAATTATTGCTATAAAGTGTGCAAATCCTTGTAAACAGAATGCCAAAAGGAAGAAAATCTCTGCATTTCCTCAGCTGAAAGAAGAAAAAATTCAAGCCACAAAATTCAGTATTGAAGGATTCTCTGTGTAAAATAATGAAGGATGCACAAAACATAAAAATAATATGGAATACGCAGAGTCGTGGTGCCAAAAAGAATTCCATGGTTGGTGACACTCTATCATCTCCAGAGGTAGCAGATAATGAAGAGCGCATAATGTTAAAGGGAAAATTCCAAGACACATTGACGCCTCAGAGAAAAACAAAGCTCCACATCCACAGAATATTGATTGAAATGTTTCAGAAAATGTACACAGTGCTGGAAGTGCATTCCAGGAGATTTGGAAGACAGCTACCTGCCCAATGAACAGGAAGAAGTTCATTAAGTTCAAAGGTAGGTGACTCAGAGAATGTGGACATTATTGAACACTATCATTAATATTTCATTCAAGTGTAATTGGCTCAAACTGATACAAAAACTGTTGCTGCCCTATATCAACAGACACTGTCAAAAATTCAAGCTGGATTCTGAAGATGTCAAAGGAGTGATATCATTGCTGGCATCAGATGTATCATGACTGAAAATAGAGAATAACAGAGATTTTATTTGTTTTTTATTGACCATGGAAAGGCATTGGATTGTATGAATCATGATGATCTATAAATAGTATGAGAAGAATAGGAATTCCAGAACAATCAATTATGCTCAATGGGAACAAGAGGCAATTTGAACTGAACAAAAAAATACTGCATCTTTTTTAAATTATGAAAAGTGTGCACCAGAATGTATCCTTTCACCATAATTCTTCAATCTTTATGCTTAACAAATAATCCAAGAATTTGGACTATATTAAGAAGAATGTAATCTCAGGATAGGAGGAAGACATATTTACAACCTCCCTTGCTGAAGGCGAGGAGGACTTGAGGTACTTGGTGAAATTCAAGGATTCAAGCCTTCAGTATGCATTGCAATTCAGTGTAAAGAAAACCAAAATCCTAACAACTGGACCAATAAGATCATCGTTATGGAGAAAAGCTTGAAATTGACAGGGGTTTTCTCTGGCTTGAGTATACAGTCAATGCTCATGTCAAGAAATCAAATGCTTATGTCCATTGGGTAGAGGTGCTGCACAAGACCTCTTTAGAATTTTGAAGAGCAGAGCAATGATGCCACTTTGAGATGAAGATGCTCTTGGATCAAGCCATGGTATTTTCAGTTGCCTCATTTAGATGTTAAAAATCCTCAGAACTAGACTAAAAGAAAATATCATAAAATTGAGAAAATATTAAAATGTCAGGGGTTTTATATTACCTAAATTTATAATCACAGCTCATAAAAGCAATAATCAATAAATTAAAAGACATATTGCATTGTTTAAAACTTCTACAAAAGACCTCTTCAAATTATTAAAACTCAAAGATATCACTTTGTGGACAATGGTATGCTTGACGCATGCCCTGGCATATTGAATAGAGTCATCATGCCTATGAAAGTTGGAAAATGAATAAGGAAACCACAGAAAAATTGATGCATTTGAATTATGGTGTTGTCAAAAAATGTTAAATATGTCACAGACTGTCAAAAGAAACAACAAATCTACCTTGGAGGAAGTATAGTTCCTTAGAAGTGAGGATTGGGTGATTTGTCATATAATTTGGACATGTTCAAAGGAGAGACTGGTCCCTGGAAAAGAACATCATGCTTAGAGTGTCAGTGAAAAAAATAATGAAGATCACAGCCTTCCTCTAGTTCTTAAATGCTTCCTCCCCACAACTGTCATGATCCCAATTCTGGTTAGACCAGAGGATGCACAGCAGTACAGATGGGAACTGGAAACACAGGGACTCTAGGACAGATGAACCCCTCAGGACCAGCGGTGACAGTGGCGATACCAGGAGGGAAGGGGTGGTAGAAAGGCGGAATTAATCACAGGGATCTACATATAACCTCCTTTCTGGGGGATGGGCAACAGAAGGGTGGGTGAAGGGAGACGCCAGGCAGTGTAAGATAAGATATAATAATAATTTATAAATTATTAA
>NW_022103918.1:3597053-3609830 GCF_000313985.2 Echinops telfairi | reverse complement strand
TATAAGTGTGCTTTACACAATTGGTGTATGTATGGATTGTGATAAGAGTTGTATGAACCCCAATAAAATGATTTAAACACACACACACAAATAAATCGATCAAAAAGAAGACCCTCGACAAGATGAATCGAGAGAGTTAGCGCTTAACAGGACAGGTGTGAAAGTAGCACAGGACTGGGCGTATTTTGTTCTGTCATACATCGGTTCATCATGAGTAGCAACTGACTCAGCGGTACCTAAAACAACTGAGTGAAAAGAGTATGTCTTAGAGAAGTAGCTTTGTCAACACAAGGAAAGCTACAAGTGCTTGACAATATTATTATCAAAGATAAACAGGTTTTCAACTTCCAAAAACAATTCTGGTATTATACATCCACAAAGAACATCTGAAAATGTTACTGAAGCAGCTTGATGCCTTTGTATTTCAAAAATCAACTCTTTTCGGTTCTGGAATGGCAGCTTTGAGTATCATCCAGCTGAGAGATTTGCTTACTTTCCCATCTTATTTGTTCAGACCAAAATATCACTGGCTAGAGCCTGGTTTTACTTCAACAAAACTATCCCCTGTGAATAGGGCAAGTTTTCTGCTCATAGCATAGCCTTCTTTAAAAGACAAGTTTCCCTTTACAAATTAATCAATAAACCTTGCATTATAAGCATGCAATTATATTATTAAAAAGTAAATAAATATTCACTGCCATCGAGTCGATGCCAACTCAGGCAGAACCCACCCCCCACCCCCTGTTCATTTCTGTGACTATAACTCTTTCGAGGCATAGAAAGCCCCATCTTTCTCCTGCAGAACTGCTGTTGGTTTCATAGTACTGACCTTTTAGCTAGCAGTCCTATGCATAACCACTACATCACCAGGGCTCCTAATTATACTACAATGGTCTTAAATATGAGCAGTGAAGCATAACTCAAATATGAATTGAACAATGTTCTCTTCATTGCCAGATGTGAATTGGGTTGTCCAAAGTTACCTTTCCTCTGTGTGGTAACATTTTTGAAAATTCTTAATCTGTAACTCTTACATTCGTGCAGAGAGGCACTAAAATACTTATTTCCTTTTAAAAATAATTTTAATGGGAGCTCTTATAGATATAATATTCCTTAGTTCAATCACATAACATAGTATTGTACAATTGTTTCCACAATTTTGAAACATTTTCATTCTTCTTGAACTCCTTATATCAGCTCCCTTTTATCCCCTCCCTCCCCATCCGCTCCCATATTATTATATTATATATGTTGCTTATTATTATTACTACTACTACTATTATTATTATTGCCATGCTTATATCATCCAATGTATCCATTCACCTACAATTCTGTTATTTGTTCCCCTCGCATAGGCTTATACAATCATCATTGTTATCAGTTCTCCCCCTTCCTCCTCCCTCTTTTCCCCTACCCTCAGGGAATCATTACTCTGGTTACTGTTTCTAGGGGGTTATCTATCTTGGGTTTCATGCATCAAATGATCTTAAATATACAAATGAAGGTATGCAGGTCTAACAAGATTAATGAGGTAAAAACAAAGACTATAGTGGTAAGGGAGGAAATATTAAAGAACTAGAGGATAGTTAGGTATTTCATCAGTGCTATAATACACCCTAGATATATTATTCCTTTCATGCGGCCCTTCTGCCAGGGACTCTCCAATTATCTGATAGGTGGGTTATGTGTCTCCACTTTGTCCACCTATTTTATTATCAATTTTATTGCTTGATTTGAACTTCTGATATCTATTCCTTTCAACATTTCATGATCACCCAGGCTGGTATGTTTCTTCTATATGGGCTTTGTTGCTTCCCGACCAGATGGCCGCTTGTTCAAGTCTTTAAGACCCCATATGCTATATCTTTTAACAGCTGGGCACCATCAGCCATCAGCTTTCTTCACCCCCTTTGCTTATGCACCCATTTGTCTTCAGCGATTGTGTCGAGGAGATGAGTATTATAGAATGCCACATTATTAGAAAAAACCATTCTTGTACTGAGGTAAGATTTAATTTGAGGCCCAAGATCCAGCAGCTTCCTTGTTGTCTCTCTTTATAGATGATAGATAAATGATAGATAGATAGATATAGATATAGATATGCTCATCTTTATGTATTAACATATGTACATATCTATACTTACACACATATATATACATAATTTTTACTTTCTTATGTCCTCTTTTTCTTTTCCCCTGCCCCATTATAATGTTTACCCATCATTCACCCCTCAGAAATTCTTCTTGGGCATGTTTCAATTGATAAAACACAACCAGGAATGTTACACCCTCCTCACTGCCAATTTTAGATCCCTTGCTATTCCCCTGTCCCTGTCATTATTGGCTCGCCCCCCCCACCCCCCGAGCCCCATCCCCTGAATCAGAAGTCTTCAATCAAGATTCCTCAGTGATTGTGACATTGCTCCCATTGCTGGTCTTTTGTACTCCCCTCTTTGTGGGTGTGTCAGACAGCAGCTCTCAGGACTGCAACCTCAGTGTGGTCCTCTATAGCACTCTCATCCAGGGAGGCGGCGTCATGTCTCGGGTTGAGGCTGGCCCCTGGAGTCCTCTCTTTGAATGAGCTGCCCCAAGCAGGAACATCACCCTAAGGATTGGCTCACCAGAATGAGTTCTACTCTCTCTCCCCCTTTCCTGTAGAGACATAAAAAATACCCTTCTCTTGGGTGAATTAGTGCCTTGGTTCCCCATTGCCACTTTCTTTCTTCCCCCACCCCTTATTTTTGGCTTGAGGATTGGGAAAAGAGTATGTGCAGAGTGAAAGAATGGCTAGACATTTATTATTCACCTACTACTTAAAATTATAGCAAATGGGAAATTAACTAGTGACAACTAACAGTTGGTGCAGGGGGTATTGTTTTGTTTGTTTGGACAAATAGAGTCGCGGTGGTTTTAGTAAGGAAGACACAGCTTTCAGAGCAGGGTTAGGAAAGCAGAGGAAAACGTGTAAAGAGTCGGGAGATAAGCTGAGTAAGAATAGGAAAGAAGAGAACAAAAAGAAAGGAGAGATGGGCAATGAGGTTAAGGAGAGGAGATGGTCCCGAGCGCAATCTGGGGGATTTGCATGAAAAGTCTAAGCCTAAGGCAAAGGTACCCAGTGGCTATTTCCTGGTGAAAAGTAAACCAAAGTGCTTTTATGCAAAAATAAAAACAAAAGTAAAAATCATTCCATTGCTCAATTCTAAATCATTTACATAGCTGAACTGCAAATCCCTCTCTGTCACCCTAAACCATTATGTGTGGTGCACATATGTGCCAGGCATGAGAGGTGTGAGAAAATGAAAATAAAAGTTGAACTACTAGACTGAGTAGGCACAAATGAAACAGAGGTTATTTAAAGTGAGTTAAGGGAGATTAAAACATTAGCAAAATGAATAGAAGTCCCTAGGGCATAAATCATAAAGAATTAAAAAAAAAATATTGGGAAAGACATGGTGCTGTGATGAGACATGGAAAAGGGTCCATCAGCTTCAAATATCAAAATATAAGAAGACCCCAGAAATATAGAGTTTCATAATTAAAACAAGCAAATAACTCTTCTGGACAAATGACTGGTAAGAATGTGATGAGCTAGTCCATGAGATCGCTTGCCAAAATGATGCAGAGAGGAGGTAGGAAGGTTTTAAAATCTTCTGTTATTGTATTTTGTATGCCTGGTTGACTATCTTACATAGTATGCTTCTGAGGTGGGACTAAGGAGCCCTGGTGGGACAGAGGGCTGACTGCTGACAGAGGACAGACTACTCAGGGCAAAGTCAGCAGGTGGCACCCACCTGTCATTGGGAAATGAAAGCTTTTCAATCTCCAATCATTGCTCCTTCACCATCCATCTTTTGGCAGCACCATCTAGTACGTTGGCATGATTTTGAGGTAGACTTTGCCTATATTGTGGCTTAGATCATCAACTGCAACTCTAGATTTCCAAAGGAACGCAGATAAAACATTGGAAAAGTAGATAAATTTTCCTTTAAAAAAATTAATTTAGACTGCTTTGTTTATGGGAGAGAGACAAAGAGTTACCGTCCTGGAAACGCACAGGGCAGATATCTACTCTGTTCGATCAGGTCACTATGAGTCAGAATTGACTGAATGGCAAGGAGTTTGGGTTTTTGGTTTAGATTTAGTTATAGATATGTAGATAAGTGTTTTTAATAACTTCCCAATAGTATGAACTCGATGGGGAGGCCTAGACCTAGCATCATAGCAAAGAATGTAGATTCTCTTTGGTTTTAAATGTGTTACATTCACACAAACTTAAACTGTTCTCTTTCACTATTGGTGTTTTTCCAGTTGAATTCATTTTTGTAGGGGGGGAAAAGGGAATTAGTGAATGAGAAAAAGACACAGAATCTGGAAATTCACAATAAACAGAAATGTAGCCCTCTGTTTTGTATTTTTACATGATAAAGTTATAGAAGAGTGCTCCTATTTGATCTCCCTATATAACATAGAAGACATTTTCAGGCACACAAACCCCAAAGTTGTATTACCAAACCAGTTTGAGCAATTAGTTCTTAATATTTCACCAACACCATACATTTCAATTAGTAAAATCATAAAAACACATGCATGAATTTCAAGCTAAGTGATATATATCAGTGTAATTATAAATTCACAATTAACACTTAAGTCTTCTTTCTAAAATATATTAAAATAGGAAACAAAAATATTGTCTTGATACTATAGGAGTAAAAAAAATTTAAAGTTCATTTTTTGCCTTTTTCCCCCTCAAAAGTGAAGACTCTTTTATCCCAGATTACTAATATGCAAAATATCTACCTGAGCAAATGAAATATTTTAAATTACAGCAAATTACATTGCCACCCCAAGCCAGTCCTGAGACTTTGGGGCTCGGCTCAAGGGGGGTCCCTCTGGGACACGGGGGTATAGTGAGTGGGGTGACCCTCTGCTGGGCATGCCTACACAGTAGGGTGTGCTGGGCCCCTCTAGGGTTTCCTATATGGGCTCCAATAAATTTCTTCTGTTTTGCTTAAAATAAATAAATAAATAACAGCGAATTAGTTAACAAGTCCATACAATCAATAAGCATATATGCACATATTCATAAAAAGAGATGGGTTTGGGAGAGAAAGGTGGGTGATAGCTAGCTAACCAAGAAGAGACAATGGCATGATGCAAGAAGTATCCTAAAACATAAAACAAAACTTCCATAATTTTAATAATTGCATATTCATTCTGTTTCAAGGAACATACTTAAGTTTCGCTAAATCATATGCAAACTTTACATGGGAAAAGTGCATTAATATAATTTTAAGGATATACATTAAAGTTAAAATATATTTGAAATGTGGGCACATTTCTTCTTTAATCCTAATCACATGTTTAGCCCAGTTTGAATACATTGAAAGGGTTTATTCATTTTATTTGAGAGGGATTCAAAATTTTTTGGGATAACTGGAATGAAAAGATAATGAAAATTTTCCAAACATATTTTCAAGTCCTCCATGTACTCTATACTGAAATATCTAAATCAATTTATTTACATTGTTTTTCTAAATTCATTTGGAGATTAGTAGTATAAGGAATTGATATTTAGTTGTTGGGAAACAGGGCAAAGAGAATTCAAAAGACTTTTAAAAATTCATAGGAAAATTGAATTAAAAGGTGATTACATTTCCCAAGAACTTTTTAAAGCCACTTCATGTTTGAAGGACTTAATGTATCAATTAAATCAGCCTAATTTCTATGGCTAAGGGTGATAGAACTAGAAGCAATGAATGAAAGGGTGTGACTTTTTGGCTTAAATAAATGGAATACGTTTCCAATAACCGGCTGTTAAGAAAGAATGCTGGAGCTTAGGATTGTGATTTTCTTGTTAATGGAAGGACCAACAGAATCACAGAGAAGATTCTAGTTTGACGCTGTGGGGTGAAAAGCCAATCTCTTCAATCTTCATGATTCCTTATGAAGTAATTATTGTATTGAGCACCTGCAGACGGATACATTTAAATTCTTAAGAGCAGATTCTTACCAGATCACTTAAACTACATAATACATAATTCATTAAATTATAATAGGGACATATTGCTTTGAAAATAGAATTCCAATTTATATGCAGACTCAATAGCAAAGCTGATTCCTTAAGAAACAACTAGACTTTTTGTTTCATTCTTTTAAGTGAGATGCAGGATTTTATTTTCAATATTTTCATCATTTAGAGAGGGAGCTAGTCAGTCATTTGTTCATTCATATACAAATACAGATTGAGCTCCATAGAAGGGTCAGCCCCTGTGCTAAGAGTATTGTGATAGTTAGGTTTTACATCAACTTGACTGGGCCAGGATTCTTAGTGGGTTGGCAGGTAAACCCTAATAATTTTCTATAATATGACCTAGTACAATGTAATCAATTCATTAATGAGCCTGTAGAGAGCAGCTAATCAGTTATAAGAAGATTAGGGCGAAATGTAACCCCATACTCAGGTCACAGCACTGATGGAACTGGAGGGAAGTGTTCTAAGGGTTGTAGCCTACTTCCTATGTTAAGTAGACTGTGGGAAAGCTTATTTGCTTTTTTTTTTTTGCTGGATCTGGATCATATAGCCACAGATCATCAATCTCTGGTGTTTTGTTTTTTTTACTTGAACCAATAGATTGCCATATTCCTGCTGCTTCTGGAAGCCATCACTGACCTGCTGTCTGACTTGACATCTACCTTGCTAACCTTTAATTCATCCCATCATCCTCTGCAGTCAACCAGGTGCTGTGTTTCTGGTTTGGGGGTGTTTATCAGCCCCCAAAACTGCTCAAATTAAGAGAAACAATCTCCAGCTTAACATCTGATCTTCAGGCTTGGAATCTGTGTGGACTTAAACTGGACATGTGTGCTTCTACAACTTTGTGAGCGATTTTCTTAAAATAAATTCATCTCCTTCTTTCTAGACACACACACACACACACACACACACACACACACACTGATTTTACTCCTTTAGCGAGCCCAGCCCAAGAAAAGTATGAAAGACATGGGTGATCTTAATAGTCTTGATCCTTACTTACTTGAAGCTTTTATTATTATGGGAAATCAAAGCCAAAATCAAATTAGCAAATACATTATTTAAATTGAAGCAGAAGAGAGTTAGATAGGATGATGAACAGAGACCTTTCTGAACAGCTAATATTGAGCATATGGCTTGAAGTTTAGGTATCATCCTTGTGAAGCAAAAGGCAATGACCATTCCAAGCAGTGGTGCAAGTATCTACAAAAACCTTGGTGAGAGCCAAAATACAAAATAATTATTTTTGGGTTGAATTCAGAGGGAGGGGAATGTCACGAGCTACAAATGTGGAAGGAAGCAAGTGCCAGAGTATGGATGAAGGTTATGCACTCATGTAGGTGGATTCTTTTAAATGCATAAAAGACTTTTCAATCATTTTACATAATGGAGAAAAATGATTTGATTGATTTGTAAAATATTTCAAGGGCACATGAATAGAGAATGCATTGAGAGGGAGAAAGAGTGGAAACAAGAACAGACGGAGAAAATTAATAGATGTAAGGTATATAAAAATTTAGGTGAAATTAATATAATTTGCTAACAACATTAAGAACTTTATTTCAGGCAGTTTTGAAGCCAGAAACCAGTTTTTGAGCTTCACATAATAATACACACAGTGTCCTCTCTTTAGTGGCTCAACTATCCTTTTAATTTTTTAATCATAAATCTTCCCCAAATAAGATCCAAAACAACTCAAGAGCACTTCCTAAGCAAAATATGCTGTATTGACTGAATTTTCATAGGTTTCATTATCTTCCTTAAATTTTTGTAATCATCGGACAAAATGGCTATCAAATTATGTGACAAATCAATTAAATATAAAACTTAAACTAATGATAACCTACATCTGGATAGCAGTTTTCCACATTGTTCTCTCACACAAATACATTTAATTTGAGACATCAATGGCAAATCTGTGCAGTCTGCTTTACAAAAGAAGTAAATGAAGCTCACAAAGCTTCAGAGATGTGTCTAAGGTTGAAAACAAACAAAAAAGTAACAGCGCTAGTGTTCAAACCCAGATCTCTGACTTTTAACCTTGAACTTGTTCCAGAAAGTGCTGCATTCCTCTAAATACAAATTGGATCTGTCACACTTTATCTCATGCTTGAATATGAATTTGTGCAAAGTAACTATATTCAAAATTTGCTTGTAATGCCAGGGCAGTAAGAATAGTCACAGAAAGAAGAAAGGAATTTAGCCTCTTTAGTCAAACCTTGGCCTTTCCGTTTAGACTACAAATTAGAGCTGATTGTGATCGAGGTTTCCATGGTGTAGGCACTAGTCTCTCATGAACTGAACTTACACCATCAACATTTAAAATGGAAAGCCATTAGACAACAGTAACTCAGGTCACTGTTGTTATGATTAAGAATTTATGCAGTACTTTATATTTGGAAAGAGGTCAATGAATGTAGATAGATTTGAGTGCTGCCTAAATGGACAAATCTATCCTGGCATCTCAACAGCACAGTAGCTTTCATTCTTTTGTTATTTTTGACAGAATATAATATTTATAATATATTGCACAGTTTAAAACATAATTTCTTTTACTAAAACAGGATAAAATATATTATTCTGCTGTTAACAGCTTTATCAAGAACTATTTCAAGCCATTGGTTAATTTATTTTTTGGTCTTCAACTATCAGAGAAGGAAAAAAAATAGCATGGGTGCAGGTCAGGCTTACTTCTTATCAAGTCATTAGTATTTAATAAGTAATTATCAACACATTTAGCAAACCTGGATGGTGCTCTGCTTTGAAATTAATGCACATGCAGTTTTGAATTTTTGTGTCAGTCCCATCATCATCCTGAGACCTGGATAGTCATTTAACTCTTAGGTGTTTTGTTTTACCAACATTTTGTGAATTTTTTTTTTTAAAAAACCCTATGAACCCCTTATTCATTTTTTAATCACCTTGCCTCTGATTTGATAATCCACTAATGGAAATAGAATATTTCACATATAGTACAGCTATTTTTTCCTATTCACCATTTTGGCTGTAGTATAGACACCTGCTTTGTAATTTGCGAATCATTAAAACCACCCTTAAAACTGACTCAGAGCCTAGTAATGCAAGGAAGCAGGGGAAAGCTCAGTTTTGGCACCTAGCCTCCAGGGACAATAAATGGTAATGTTCCCCCCAACCAAGTAAATAGTCTGTTGCCCATGGCATCAGAAATGTATGTACATGTGGAAGCTGCACATGGATGTGAGGGACTGGTATCATCAGTGGACCTGTTGGGTTTTTTTTTAGAGGAAATCACATTGTATTTCCAATAAGACTGCAAATTAATAGAATAATTCTGGATTAAGGCATACATCTGTAAAATTGAATGTGTACAAACTTTTTAAACTCGGAAATTTCTATGTATGTATCTATGTGAACTCTTGCATATGTCCACTGTAAGCCATGCACAATATTAATTGTAGCACTCTTTTAGCATTAGTAGCAGCATTTGTATTTTAAATGAATCAAAATGAGTATTCATAAATGGTGGCATATTTTTATAATGGAATGCACAACATTCCAAACATCATCATAATTGAAGCTATCAACATGAGTTAATCTTAAATGCATAATATTAAACAGAAACTCAAGTCACAAAATAAATTTTAATTTATAGTGCTATGCATTTTAGTTCAAATTCAGGTAAATGTAAATGATACTATTTTTATGGAGACATACAAATATGGTAAAACTCGAAAGCAAAATATGCTTTTGATTAGCATAAAATTCAGGGTAGTTTTTAAATCTCTGGGAAAGGCAAGAACACGAGGACAGCCTTTACATTATATCAGTCGTATGATTAGATGTGTGATGATTTCACTATGATTTGAACTATAGTAATTAAATTCTTTGTACACATAATTGATAAGAGAATGCCTCTTGAGAATGAGTACAAAGTTTTGCTAGCGTAATGGTTGAATCCTTGGTTGCTAACCTAGTTTGGCAGTTCAAACCCCTCCAGCTCTTCATGGGAGAACAGTGATCTAGCAATCTACTCCTGGCACAGTTACCATCTAGGAACTTCTAGGGGCAGTTCTATTCTGTCATTTGTGTCACTGTGAGTCAGAATTAACTGGAAAACACATAAGAATAGAAGCAAAGACTGAGTATACATGTTAATCACACTTTCTTTCTTGTAACTGATTTTAAAGGACTCACGGGACTCAAATTGTTTCTACTCAGAAAGTAGCTCTATTTCAGGCAAGGCTACAGTACAGCAGCAACAGAATCACATGCATTTCAAAGTGTCTGGAGCTGTGTTTCCAGACTTCTTTGTTCGCCTTGACTGCTCATGAGTCAAGGTGCACGGAAGACACATTGTCTCCTGGTCTCAAACTTCTAGACCAAGAGGAGAAAGTACCTCTACACTTCATAGCCCAACATTGGCTCTGCTGAGGTTCCCATACAGTGAGTGGGTCAGGTAGGTCTACCTATGTGAACAGCCTTAACCACTAAACCCATATCTTCTTTTTTTTCTGACCGTTTTTTAAATAAATCATTTTATTGGGGGCGTGTACAACTCTTATCACAATCCACACATGCATCCATTGTGTCAAGCACTCCTGTACATTTGTTGCCATCATCATTCTCAGAACATTTGCTTTCTACTTGAGTCCTGGCACCTGCTCCTCATTTTTATCCCTTCCCTCCCCTCTCCCTGCTGCCCCATCAACCGTTGATAATTTATAAATTATTATTATTTTGTCATATTTTACACCATCTGATGTCTCCATTCACCCACTTCTCCACTGTCTGTCTCCAAAGAAGAAAGTTATATGTAGATTGTTGTAATCAATTCCCCACTTCTCCCTCACCTTCCTTCCACCCTCCCAGTATCGCCACTCTCACCACTGGCCCTGAGGGGTTTATCTGTCCTGGATTCCCTGTGTTTCCATTTCCTATCTGTACCAGTGTACATCCTCCAGTCCAGCCGAATTTGTAAGGCAGAATTTGGATCATGATAGTGGGGGTGGGGTGGGGAGTAAGCATTTAAGAACTAGGGGAAAGTTGTATGTTTTATTATTGCTACACTGCACCCTGACTGGCTCGTTCCTCCCCATGACCCTTCTGTAAGGGGATGTCCAGTTGCCTACAGATGAGCTTTGGGTCTCCACTCGGCACTCTCCCTCCTCATTCACAGTGATATGATTTTTGTTCCTTAATGCCTGATACTTGACCCCTTCAACACCTCGTGATCACACAGGCTGGTGTGTTTCATCCATGTAGGCTTTGTTTTTTCTCAGCTAGATGGCCGCCCATTTATCTTCAAGCCTTTAAGACCCCAGACACTATATATTTTGATAGGTGGGCACCAGCAGCTTTCTTCACCACATTTGCTTATGCACCCGCTTTGTCTTCATCCGATCGTGTAGGGAAGGTGAGCATCTCAGACTGCCAAATTATTAGAACAATGTGTTCTTGCATTGAGGGAGTACTTGAGTAGGGGTCCACTGCCCATTTGTTTCCACAATACTAAACCTATAAATATATGTGCATTTATAGACAATGAGGGGTAAAGAGAACCCATATCTTCTTGAAACCTGTCCATGCTCTACCAAACCAAGTATAACCTAAAATCCAATTCATATTACCAAGTAATTCTGATACAGCTCATGGAACAACTGACAAGCCTACTGGTATAGAATTCCATTTATCTTACTTAATAAATTCCATAACATTTGCTAAGAGTCAACAGCTCTTATACTGCAAAGTATATGAATAAATGGAATTTCTGAATACTAGAAAATGAGCATTTTGATTTTATTAGATTTTTGTCATGTTGCCTTTCATAGGGCCTATGTATTTTATTAAATCAGGTAAATCCTTTGGGCATGTCATCCGGAAAGACTGATCCCTGGAAAAGAATCATGCCTGGTAAAGTAGATGATCAGCAAAAATGCTGAAGCACCTCTACTAAATGGGTTGACGCAATGGCGGCAGCAACCATTACAGTTGTGAGGATGACAGTGTTCCGCTCTGTTGTCAGTGCGATGACTAAGAACCAACTTAAAAGCACCTCATAACAGCAGAGAATATTAATCTGATTAGTAGTTGAGTGTCTCAGAGTCTACCTGTTCCTACAGCCTTACTAATCCTTGATATTTATAGATTTTATCATTTTCCTAATCTGATGGGTGCAATACCATGTTACTGTTACTTTAGTTTGCATGTTATTTTTAATTATTTAAACAATATACTATTTAATATGATTATCTGATAGTTATTAATAATTTTAGTGGGACCTTTGGGTGGGATAGTCAATTAACTTATTTAACTGCTAGCTACATGGTTGGAGATCAGAGCAGCACCTCAGAAGAAAGAACTAGGAATCTACTTAAAAATAAACAGTTGTAATCTCACACTCTAGAGGTGACCATGAGTCAGAATTGACTTGAAAAGAACTGGTCAATGATTTCAATAAAATATAATTTTAAAATAATTAAAACATACAACAATTTAAATCATAATATAAAATTTTACATTTGCATATTTCCAAATATTACATCATAATTTCTTCCAAACTGTTATGCTTAAGACCTTTTAGATCCCTTCTCTAATCTCATTCCCTCTCCTCCATCCCTAACACTCCCATTGTAGTGCTTTTTAAAACTCTAGTTTATCTAAACATCTATATATATACAAAACCATAAATATTGGTTTGTAAAAATATCTCTACACACATAATCACAAAGAGCATAAAGTATTTTATGATTTTAAATTTACATCAC
>NW_022103918.1:3594065-3595794 GCF_000313985.2 Echinops telfairi | reverse complement strand
TCTGTTCTAGCTATCTCATCTAGCTATCTCATCAAATCTCATGGCTTCATGCTATCTAAAGATTGGTGACATCGCAGTCCAAGATTATGAGTTCCAGATTTGTTTTTACATTTCTTTGCCTTCCCCACTTGAATTCCAAATAGCTCAATGCAACCCAATCTAGATTTCTAATGTCATTGATCGTATGTGACCACCTTAATCTTCGTTCTGTGCCACTCTGCACCTTCCATTGCTTAGATCTAAATCGTAAAGTCATCTTGGACATTTCCTTCATAGCATGTTGAATTAATCAGAACATTTTGTTGACTCTGATTTCAAATTATTTAAATTATGAGATCCTATCTCCTTTGATGCACTGCTATAACCACAACTAGTATGAGCACAATTTTTCCAATAGTCTCACTATATGCCAAATTATTGGTTATATAATTTGCATATTTTAATATGGTCTATTTCTTTTTCACTTGTTGATATATAGGCAGCAGTAATATATTCTGGATGCTAATCATTTGTGTATGAGTCCCTGAGCAGTGTCGTTTGCTATTAACTGAAAGACTGACGATTTGAGGGTTACTGAGTCAAAATTGACTCAATGGCAGTGAGTTTATGGGTTTTTTTAAAATACATCTTGGAAAACACATTTGGCAATCTGTCTCTTAGAGGTCATAGCTTTGGAAACTGAATCTGTTCTACTCTGCAGCCATGGGATTGTCATGAGCTAGAATGGTCTCAACGGCAACTAGGACAACAATAGTCATTGGTTAACTAGATAATTTTACACCCATCGAGTGAAATCTTTAGCTTGTTTTTAAAATTATTTATTATGGTATTGGTATATAATTTTCATTTTTTAATATTATTAACTAAATTTTAAGCTGTCTGAGGGCATGGACTTTGCCTTTTAAAACATTAATATCTCATTCTGCTTAGCACATCATGGATGTCCCGTCAACATCTGTTAATTGATCTGTTCAAAGAATTGAATTTCTGCCAGTTCAATATATAGCATATAGGTAACAAAGTAATAAGATTTAGCAGTCTATACTAGCACTGACCTGTACTATATCAGCAGTCAGAAGTGAGCTTTGGAGGATAATCTGGTTTCTAATGTTCTACTGTGGCAGAACTCAGGTACACAGGGCAAGAAGTAGGAGGCAGCATATAAATGCACAGAGGATTCCAGACAGAATCTTAAAGTAGTAAATGCACTTTCAAAAATGAAAAGGTTTACTTCAAGGTCTCAGTTTCTTACAGTGTTAGAAATATTATTCAGAAAAAAATCTTTTAAGGAAGCTCTGTTCACATACTACGCAATTTCATGCACACAGGACAGTCAGGCTACTAGGTACCAGCTTTGTATTCTATAATTCACTTGCCACCTTCAACTGTTAGCTTGTATGTATGTTTATGTGAAACTGTATTTTACATTTATTACTAGATCAAATAATATATATGGGGCACCAAGGAAAAGTAATCCTACTTCCCCTGCAATAATATCATTCACTAAAAATTTAAAGAATCGGAGAGACTCCTGCCTAGCCAGCGCACTTCTCTCTCTCGCAAAAGAAATAACTATATGGGAAGTTCACTGAGTTCATACACCCACAAGTGAGTTTTATTGATATAAGGAGAGTCAGGTTGGACAAAATCTGAGTTTTAAAAAACTGCAGGAAGAGGAGAGAAAAAGTTACACAGTGCTCCAACACCATGCATTCATTAAAAAGCTTAC
>NW_022103918.1:3591130-3592502 GCF_000313985.2 Echinops telfairi | reverse complement strand
TGACTTCCAAACTAGACTCCCAATGTTTCCTGACAGGTTGGTCCTCTTTGGAAAGCAAATCACACGGCGATGCCATGAAGTCTCGTAAGTGCTAGGCAAGTTCAGTATTTCATTTTCCCAGAAAATCCAAGCCTTTCAATTACCCTTTGTTTACACTATTACAATTTTTTTCTAGTGCTTATGAGAAAAAAAAAAGGGAAAGATAAAATCAGACCAATCCATATTATTACAAAAAACTTTGTGGAATATAGCACCAATTAGAATTATCATCTAATCTTAAATCAGACACTTCAGGTCCCTGAAGTATGTCAAAGTAAAAAGGAAGAGGTAAAATCTATGAGAAATTTCATGAGATTTATAAAAGAATGTTCAAATATCTTATTCGCTATAGAGTATTGGAGTAGTTATTTAAATTTTTGCATGCATTTTCCTTATATTTAAAACATATTATACATGTACATTCTTTTACTATTGTAAGGATCAAATGTCATCATGTACATAGAAAACAGTTCTCAGAAAATTTAAAGTTTTATCCAAATCTTCACTATCTTGCTTAACCATTGTATTAATTTATGTAAAAAAATGTAGATTTCCTACTCTAATAAAGTTTCTTACTCTCTTAATTACTTTCCCAGTTGCCATTTTAAATTTATGAATATGTATGTATATATATGAATACATTTAAAAAGATATATTGTCATCATTTAAAATACAACAAGGTTTAGTGTCATATTTTTCAACTGAATTATTCTGGATAGAACACATTACATGGTAATCTATATATTTATACACTGGAATAGGAGTCGCCTTTGACCTCTATCTTGACAAGGAGGATGAAAGGAATCAGTGTCACCATCAGTCCAAGGCTAATTCATATGACATTGAGGTAAGTCAGTTTTCTATCTCCCAAACATCTTTTCCATTTGAAACCATCTCCCTCTCTCATTACAAAGCTCTCTTAAGTCTCTCCTGTCTTAGTCCGTGACCCTTTGCTCTTTGCACTGCTCATGCAAGTGTTTGTCCGCTGATTAAGCTGCTGGGACAATAGCCTTGTTCCAAAGGCACTCAGCTATAACTCAGAAGGTGGCAATCGTAGCTCCCCCACAAACATAACTGCCTGAAGGCAGTCCGTTTTCTGACTCTGGAAGCAGGGACGTCTACTGCATGCTCTTGGTTCTGATGCTACTGCTGCTACTGTCACAATGGTTTTGCTGAACCTCTGCTTTGTCTTGTCATCTCTCATGTCACAGCTCTTTGTCTTCCAGATCAAGAAGGTTCAGCTCAGTTACCTTGGGGGACAAAATATTGCTACACTCCCGGTCTTATTTTTTTGATGGTTGTAAGGTTCCCATATCCTGTCTTTGTGATATCT
>NW_022103918.1:3588023-3590222 GCF_000313985.2 Echinops telfairi | reverse complement strand
CCTAGACTCCACCCCTTCACTCTGAATCCTCCAATTGACACCAGATTATACTAGGTCCTACAGGATCACTAAGAATTGGAATCAACTTGATTGCAATTAGAAGAGCCAAGTTAAGAAATACCCTCACACCCCAGTAAGCTGGTTTTGATCTAATTATATATATAAAATAATCAGCTTTTATTGACTTCTCCAGTCAAATAGTAACATTGTTGGCTTAGAAATTATTTTTCCATGACATTGGAATAAATATTTATACTCAAGTCTAATAATCAAATACAGATATCAAAAAATTTAATTGGTGGTAAAATTCTCCAAATGCATGACTATCTATTGCTGTTATTGTTAGATGTTCTCAAGTCATCACTGAAAGTGCAAATGCCTCTAAAAGATGTAAACATGTGTCAGGGATCCTGTGGTGTAGATAAGAGATCTTGTGTACAGCAGGATCAAATAATGCTCAGCCCAGGTCATTTTCAAAATTGTTTATTTCTTGAAACCATTATATCAATCCATCGGGTTCAGGATATTTAAATCAGGATTTAAATCATGTAAGCATGTTTTCCTTCACAGAGACTAGAGTCTCTTAATCACGTGTTCAATATATCTGAGATCAATTCTTGCTACCCATGCTTTTAACCATTCTGGTTGTATTTCCTCCAACACAGACTTGATTGTTCTTCTGATAGTGCATGGTATTTTCAATATTCTTCACCAAACCATTCTTCAAATGTATCAATTCTTCTTAAGTTTTTCTATTTCACTGTCCTATTGGCATGCCTTTCTCCCTCGCTCTCTCACAGGCATATCAGGCAATTGAATATGCTTGAGTCAGGTGCACCTTAGTCTGCAAAGTGACATTATTGGTCTTTCAACTTTAAAGAGATCTTTTGCAGCAAGTAAAGTGAAATGCTTCACAATTTCAAACTTTTCTACATTTGTCATGATGTTGCGTATTGATCCAGGTATGAGGATTTTAGTTTTGTTTAAACCGAGTGGTAACCCACACTGAAGGTTATAATTTTTGATCTTCATACTTGGTGCTTCTAATCCTCTTCATTTTCAGCATGTATGGTTGGGTTATCTGCATATTGCAGATTGTTAATGAGCCTTCTTCCAATCCTGACGCTTCATCATACAGTTCACCTTCTTGCCTTATTTTCTCAACATATAGACTAAATAAATCTATGAAGGATACAACCCTGAAGGACTCTTTTACTCACTTTCAACATACAGTATTCTCTTGTCCTTTTTTGACTATTTGCCTCATGGTCTATGTATGTTGTCCACGTGACACAACACATAGTTCTAGATTTATCATTCTCCCCAATGTTGTCCACAATTTGTTATGATACACACAGTAGAATGTCTTTCCATCAATAAAACATGAACATCTGTCTGATAGCCTTCGCTTTTTGTCAAGATTAATTTGAATTCAACTGTGGTATCTCTCTTCCTGCATCCTCTTCTGAACTCCAACTTGAATTTCTGTTACCTCCCTGTCAATGTACTGTTGTATTTTTTAAATTAGCTTCAACAAAATTTTACTACATGTGATATTAATGATATTGTTTGATAATTTCTGCACTCTGTTAGGTCAACTTTTCAGGGGAGGGAATAATCACAAATATGGATGGATTTCTTCAAATCATTTGATGAGGTAGCTGTCTTTCAAATTTGGGGGTACAGACTAGTGAGTGCTTGCAGGACTGCATGAGTGTGTTCAAACATTTCCATTTGTAGTCTGTTAATTCCTCCCTATTGTCCACCAATGCCTTAGCACAACTTGGACTTCTTCTTTCGATACCTTCAGTTCTATATCACATGCTACTCCTGGAACTGGTCAAATTAACCAATTATTCTTGGTAAGGGTACTCTTCCTTTCATGCTTCCTGCATAATTCAATGATTTGTCTTCAGAATTCTTTGATATTTCGACTCATTTAAACTTTTTTTCTTCATTTCATTCAGCTTGAGATATGCTGAGATTATTCTTCCCTTTTGATCTTATAGTTACAAGACTTTACATATTTAATTTTAGTACTTTATTTTTGTCTTTTACTGTCTTTTGAAATTAAAAAAAAATTTCTTTTGAAAATTTTTTGGTCAGCTCTTTTACTTTGTTATTTCTTCCATTTGCTTTAGCTACTCTACATCCACAGTCAAGTTTCAGGATCATTGTAGACATCTATTAGGACATTTT
>NW_022103918.1:3585752-3587490 GCF_000313985.2 Echinops telfairi | reverse complement strand
GGCTTTCCTCCTGCAGTCAGCATCATAGTGTGTGTTTTGTGAGATGGAGGAGGACTTTGTGGATTGGTGTCGGACATATGGGTTAATGGTTGACTTGTGGGATTGGGCAGCCCTGGGTTGGGATGTTTTCTTTGATGTGGACTTAACTTTTATATAATAAACTCTTTTATACATGAGTTTCTGTGGGTTTGCTTCTCTAAAGTACCCAGACTAACAGCTGATGATATTGAATGTCTTCATTGTCTGTTTCCATAGATATACTGCATTTAATTCTTGTGTATTCTACCTGGTGATTTCCACATGTATAGCTGCAGATTTTATTGGTGAAAGGTATTTACAATGAATAAATGATTGGTCTTGCATATATGATCATGTAATCTCCATCATTATGTCTACCACAAGGGCCATATGATTCAAATACATAGCCTTCCTCTTTGTTTCCAACTTCAGCATTACAATTACTAGTAATTATCAATGCACCTTGGCAGCGTGTTTGATCAATTTCAGAAGAAGAAGCTGAGAGAATTCTTCAATTTCTTCTTCAGTGGCTTTATAGGTAGGTGCTTAAATTTGAATAATCGGTACCTTGACTGGTCGTGCTTGTAAGTGTAAGGATATCCTACCCAGCATTGTACTTCAACATACGTCTTGAAACGTTCTGTTTGATGGTTAATGGAAAATGGTTACTCTTGAATTTTTCATTCCTGTCAGAGTAAACTGTATGACTGTCCAATTCGAGATGACGAAAAGCAATTCAGCTCACTAATGCCTGGCAAAATAACCATTATGTATTGCATTTAATTTAAGATGACTTCCAATTTTCCTAGATTTATACTTTGTACTTTTTATTTTTCAATGTATTTTACATTTGGAGTTGTGCTCCAAATGCAAATGAATAACCCAAATGTTTTGCTCCATCCATTCCATTTGGGGTCAATTGCACTTTGAGGAGGCAGCCCTGCCCTAGTTATATGTTAAATGGCTTCCAACACGGGGCACTCAAATTTGGACACTACTTTAACCAACGTTCCACTGCTATTCATGAAGTTTTCAGAAGGGGAGTACCTCTTGCTCTTTCCTAGTCTACTCTTTGTTGGAAGTTCTGCTGAAACCAGTTTGCCACCGGTGAGCCTGCTTCTATTTGAAATATCGGTGGCATGACTTTTAGTATGTAGCATCATGACTTCATGCAAACTACCATAGTAGAACCAAGTAACAGAGGAGAGGTGATATGATTATCTTGACTTAGTTTTGTATGATACTTTTCAAAGCTTTCCTTAAAATTTTTTATTTTTGTCTTTTCTGAATAATGTGTCTATTTGACAAAGGCATTTTGAAAGGTTGCAGTTGTGTTTTACATGTGATACTATATAGTACTAGATTTTTTGATAATTTCCCTGAAAAATATCCATACATTTACCTACCCTCAGAATCCAAAACCATTCTTTACTTTTGATAAAGACATATATAAATGACAAGACAACTATTTATGATGGAATAACCAGAAAAACCCAATACTCTTTGAAACACTTGTTAAAGATACATAAGTGCTGCAGAAGCAATCAGGAGTAGATGCGTACAAAACTTTATGGAGAGAATGGATCTTCTCGGGTGTGCTGACAATCTGCATTAGGTTTTGCTTGCATATTTTTGGATTCTGGTCATGATCTAAAGGTTAGCCTTGTCCACACAGAAAGAAAATTTTGAGTGAAAGAAAACTTAGTACAATTTTAGCATT
>NW_022103918.1:3582231-3585343 GCF_000313985.2 Echinops telfairi | reverse complement strand
CTTCAAATTAAAAAAGAATGCAATCTCAGTGACGCACAGCACAACAAAGTACAATAAAATAAGGCATGCCAGTACTTTTAAGATCATGAAACAGGAGTTGGAGGAATGTGCTGACACTGAAGGATGCAGCTCGACGTATTATACTTTTACATAGCTAGGAAAATGAAGAACTGATGGGCTCACCCAGGTGAGCGGAAAGACTGTACCTGCAATGAGGACTAAGCAAAGGGGAGCCTGAGCCTTAGTATACCCACGCCTTAACCAAGTTTATTTTCTATTTGGAACCAATTCATAAACACTTTTCTAGCTGCCTAAGAAAAAAAGAGGGAAAAAATTGTGAAAAATGACGTTGTACTTCCAAGTGTCTATCATCCTCACAGCCATTGAACTGATTTCCACTCACAGGAATGCTGCAGGGAAGAGCAGGGCTGTTCCATCGAGGGTCTGAGGATGTAAATCTTTACCGGAGTGGACATCGCGTCTTTCTCTGGAGGAGTAGCTGGGAGGTCCGAGTCACTGACCTTGCGATTGCCAGGCCAATGCACCACAGCAATAAAGGCCTTATTTTAATGAAGATAAATCATACATTTTATATGTAGGTTGGATTTCATACAAGATAATTATGATTAGTGTCTAAAAGAAAATAGGAAAATGGATAAAAATAGACTTAAAAGATGACAATTTTCACCAATGTGAAAACCACAATCCAGGGGAGGTAGAAAGGGACTTCTGGCAAGATGGTTCCACAGACCTGCTGTGACTGGATACTTGACTGGATAATCCATTTTGTTTTAGTTAAGTATTTTTAATGACTTTTTGAGTAGCTATTAAGGTAAGAAAATTGTTAAATAAATGTGTTCAGGTTCCTTTTGCAATAAAACTACTTCCAATTTGATCCATATGTTTAACAATTGAGGCTAATCAATCTGACATACATCATTTTGACAGAATGTAGACTTTTCTAATGGTGAGGATGCAAGTCTTAATCACAGTGTAACTGACCAAACTCTATAGGTCACTTACTTATTATAAATATGTCACCTCATTTATGTTTAGTTATTTAGAAAAGAGTTGTTGTTGTTTTGCTTCTCTAGAGAACCAAGCCTAACACATTTGATACACTAATGGTTCTAGAGAAATGACAAGCATAAGTTTTCTAATTTGATTCTCAAATCGGATTAGCCCTCACCTCAAGGTACTAACAAAACTCTAGTAACTATACTTCTACTGGTCTGAATAAGTCTGACACTGTTAGTAAAGAGGTGTTATTAATTCTTGTTAGGAGGTGGTAATGATAATACCCAAGATATCATCACTAGTGGTTGAAGTGTTGGTGAGAAGTGAAGCGTAGGGTGATTGCTTACTCCATATATTTCAACAATTTCATCAAGGTGAGAAGTATTTGGAAGACACTTGTTTGAGCCTAATTACAGTTTAAAAAGCAGTAAAGAAAAGAGATTGAGCTTAGGGCTTAGGAGCTATAGATCAAATGCCACATAAAAAACCTCCAAGTTTCCATTTTTGCCCTGAAAGAAAGACTTAATTCTTACAGCAATGAGGCTGATGTTCCCAAAAAACTAAAGAAAGAGTCTCATCATAAGGGTAGTTGAATTACAATTTCAAGTGAATTTTCAATTTAGAATGGTATCCGATGTTAAAGTGGGGGCATTGACTGGGGAAATAAAATGGGGCCCTGAGATGTGGGATGGGGAGATATCATAAGAGAGTCAGGAAGATGGGGACATGGATCCCTAAATTACATTGAGTCATTTCAGCAAACATGCCACCCCTTTTATCTGGAAAAAATATTCACGATCATTAAACCCATTTCCCCTTCTACCCACAATTGAGGAGGTTAGTCTAACTGTGCATGCTGATGGGAGAAAAACGGGACTAGCTACTCCCATAGAGAGTTACAGGCTCAGAAACTCACAGAGCAGTTCTCCCCTGTCCTCTAGGGTCACTATGAGTCAGCATCGACTAAATCAGTGGTTCTCAACCTTCCTAATGCTGTGACCCTTTAACACAGTTCCTCATGTTGTCATGACCCCCAACCACAAACTTATTTTCATTGCTACTTTGTAATTATAATTTTGCTACTGTTATGAATCATAATGTAAGCATCTGATATGCAGGATGCATTTTAATGGTTACAAATTGAACATAATTTAAGTACAGTGATTAATCACAAAGCAATATGTATAGTAATTATATATTGTGAAATATTTATTTCTAATTACAAATAACTGAAAATTTGTCTTGAAGCATGGTGTAGCATGGGTAACAGTCTTAATACAACAACAGTAAACTACATTGCTCCATTTGGCAAAAGTATTCGTAAAAAGCCAACATCAGAGCAGACAGAAGTTGAGATAGCTTCTTTCTCACCAGATCAGAAATGCAGATACACCAGATACTCGTATGTGGACATATCTGCATGTGGGCGGACCTGCCTGGCGACGGATAGAGGAACGTTGTCTCAGTTCCTAAGACCATCGGAAATATGTATTTTTTCCGATGGCCTTAGGTGACCCCTGTGAAAGGGTCATTCGACCCCCAAAGGGGTCGCGGCCCACAGATTGAGAACCTCTAGATTACATGGATGTGAATTCGGTTTTTAGTTTGTTTCTTTTCTTGCTGCATGCTGATATGCACTTGGGGCTTTACCTGACACATTTCCTGAGGCAGACGCCTTGCATGATATGATTGATAGTTCGATGATGCACCCTCATCATTCATTTTTAATTCTAAACCTATAACTAGACCTAAGTCTCAGAGAGTCCCAAAAGGTAAAATACAGGTCATCACTCAGGAAGAGGTACATCATAGTCCTAACAGACACTATAGACAAAAACCCGGAGAATATGCATGTCTATTGTTGTTGTTATGTGTCACTGATCATGCGTGAGTTCTGACACATAGTGACCCTATGAACAACAGATTGAAATACTGCACGGTCCTGTGTCACCCTCACAATTGTTCCTATGGCTGAGCCCATTGATGCAGCCACGGTGTCCCTCCATCTCAATGAGGGTCTTCTTCTTTTTCACTACCCTTCTGCTTGAGCAAATAAGATGTCCTCCAGGGACCGTTTTCTCTCCCTACTATATGT
>NW_022103918.1:3557948-3579234 GCF_000313985.2 Echinops telfairi | reverse complement strand
CCTCCCCTTGGGTGGGTTAGCACCCCTTGCCCCCGCTACCCATTTCTTCCTTATTTTCATCATTTTGTTTTCCCTTTCCCCACCTCCTCCCCAGTTGTCTACCATGTGCATCCCTGCATTTGATCTGGTCCCTTGATCCACGTACAAGTTCCTCATGAAAATATATATGGGGATGGTTACCAAAAGTGTTGGATAAAGGTTGGATCTGCTTGAATTAGTTGGAATGGGTCCACTAAGCACTGATTCTACATTCAATGTTTCAGCTTGTGGTTAAGAGAGGATTGCATACTTTACGTGGTTAGTTCAGTGAAGTATAGATTGCAAGATGACCTAAAATAAGTGAAGTGGAAGTACCAGACCTAACCTGGTATAGTGTAAAAGTAAATAGTTTAGAAATTGGCATGTTAGAGTGAATTTATCAAGACAGGCCCATAGAGTTTGAGGACACAACGTTTACCACCACAAGTGAAGAACACATTTTCTAAGGGAGCCCCAGCATCTTTAAATACTGCTGTGGCTGCTATTTTATGTAGGCCCAATTTGACAGTGATCACTGCCCTAATTAAGACACCTGTCTACAATGGGGAAGAAATTGGTAAGCGCTAAGTAGTAGCACATAAGAGACGGAGACATATTGGATGTGATTACCATAATGGACAGCAGTGTCAAAGTAATAACCAGAATAGCCTGACTTTCATGTACTTATGGTGGTGGCTATTTAGGCAGAGTAACCAAAGGAGTGAAATAGATGACAAATCTACTAAATATTTATGAAATCTGTACAACTAAGAATTTTAGATCAAGTGGATGGAAGTCTAACTTCAATCACCAGAATAAAGATTCACAACCCATCAATCAATCCCCAGATTTGAGATAGTTTTACAAACCCACAAGCCCGTGAATGAAGGTCAGCTCAGGTCTCTTTGAGGAAGGACCCCACTGCACTACCACAAGCTGATACTAGTAGTGTTCCTCCCAGCCTTCCCCAAAAGGGATTTCAGACTTTTATAAGAGTGACTTCTCACTGGGGAAAAGAAAATAATTAGTCTTTAGGGACATTGTTGGACACAGGCTCTGAATTAACACTAATTCCAGTAGACTTGAAATGTTTTGACGTACCACCAGTTAGAGTGGGGTGTATGGAGGTCAAGTTATTCATGGAGTTTTACTTCAGGTTTGTCTCACAATAGGTCCATTGGGTCCTCAAACCATTCTGTAGTCATTTCTCCAGTTCCAGAACCAGTTATTGGAGCCCCCATGTTGAGAACCCCGCCTCTCTGAGATGTGGAATAAGGGCTATTATAGTATAAAGAGCCCACAGGAGAACTGCCCCTGCCTAGCAATTAGTAAACCAAAATCAGCAATGCCTTCCTGGAGGGATTGCCAAAATTAATGCCACCTTCAAGAACTTGAAGGATGCATGGGGGTAATTTCCATCACCTCCCATTCAACTCGACTATTTGGTCTGGAGGGTGGGGGATCTTGAATAACGATAGTGCATTATTGTAAACTTCACTAAGTGGGAACTCCATTTGCAGCTGCTATTCCTGATGCAGTGTCATTGTAGCAGTTACATAATCTCCTGTCAAACGTGAGCGAAGGGGTGGCGTCTAGCCTGTCAGTCAGGTCATAGCCAATGATGCCTCTGTATGGGCATGGCCTTCTCCTAAGGAATTTGGGAAGTCCTGTCTTCCTCCCTGGAGGTAGGATACACACTCTTTCTGTTTCACACTCTGTTCATAGCCACATGAAGCTATGCTGATAGCAGCCGGAGCCCTGGAGCTGGAGGAGCTGCCTGGAGAGCCGTGCCAGTGCTGAGATGCTTCCCCAAGACGTTTCACCCACTGGCCTTTGATCTTCCTGTCTTTGGCATCATTACATATGCTGCATGAGTCTGTCGAAGAATTTATGGGCTGGTATCAGACAAATGGGCTAGTATCGGTTTTATGGGTTAATATAAAACTTTTGGACTTGATCTGGACTGGACTAGGATGTTTTCTTTAATATACAATTTCTCTTGATTATAAAACTCTCTCTTACACACATATGAGTGTCTCTGGATTAGTTTCTCTATGCAACCCAGACTAACACATCATTGTTTGAACAAATAAATACTTCTCTTGGTGTATAGTATGAAGCTATTGATCTAGCCAACGCTTTTTTTCTCAACTTGTTTCAAAAGACCACCAGCAGTCATTCAGTTTAGGCTGGTAAGGACAACAAGATACTTTTGCATTCATCCCTCAGAGCTATGCTGCATAATTTAGTCTGTAGGAATCTTGATCACGTTTCTTTCCTACCAAATATCATATTGCTCTATTATATTGAGTTGATCTAGTAAGGAATACGTATCAATGAATCTAGAGCTATTGGTTCAGTATCTGTATACTAGAGTATGGGAAATTTACCCAATAAAAATTCAAGTGCCTTCCAACTCGGTGAAATTTGGGGGACCAGCAGTATGGGGTATGTCAAGATATTCCCCTTCAAGTGAAAGATAAGTTATTGCTTCACCCACATCTAAGAAGGAGGCACAATTCCTTCTGAGCCTCTGTGTATTTTGGAGGTAACGGTTCCATTTGGGTGTGCAACGTCCATTGGCTTAGGGAAACAAAAAAAATATCTAAATATTGTGCTCAGAGTCAAACGGAAGGTAATATTGAAAGTTTAATTTTTGGTTGCCATCAAATTACTTCTGACTCATAGTGACCCTACAGGACAGAATAGAGCTATCAATCTCTCCTGAAGCACACTGCTACATCTTCCTCCCATGGAGAGGCTGTTGGTTTTTAACACTCAATCTTTTAACTGCTACACCAGCAGGGCTTCTTAAATGTCAAATAACTAGCACAAATTTATACTTGTAATCACTACTTTGTGGTACAGGAATGTTTTCATGTTGGTATGATATATGATAAGATAATTTAGGTAAGGGAGATATGTGATATGGAAAAAATCTTCATCTAAATAAATAAGAAATGTTTTTTAACCAATATAGATTTATAATTATCTTGTGCCTAGTCTCTTCTAGGTAGTTAATATATATTAAGAGATTAAATATACTCAACAATCCTATAAAATAAATGTCCAATTTAAGCCTAAGGAGACTGAAGCTTAGAGAGGGAACTAACCTGGTTAAATCATGCTTGTTTGGGAGCAATATGATCTCTAATTCAGTATTTGAACACTCTGCAAAGTCCAGGACATAGATATGTTTTTTGGGGGAAGATAAGGATAATATTGGTATGCTAGGTAGGAGCCACATTTTTCCGCCTTTTGAATGCCACCCTAGAAGTAAGTGTTTTTCTCCAAATGATAAGGAGTCAATTAAGACTACCAGGGAATAGTTGCAAAATTGCGTGTTTTAAGGTCATTGAATAGTACATATGGAAAAAGATGAATCTTTGGAAATATTGGAAACAGAAATTATTGAGAAATCTAAATAGTCAGGAAGTGAAGGGATGACTGCCTATTTCAGATGACAGCATAAATAATAAATTCAAAAGACAGATATTCCAGTCATCTCCCCCTTTTTATTATAACAGATTTACTATTATGGCACTGATTTTTAATAGCCCACTCAAGCTTATAGTTTTAGTTGCCAAGTATGAGAGATCTTACCTTTCAGACCAGCCAAATAAAATCATTGTTTGTATATCACAGTTACGGACAAATGGAGAAAATCATTATTGGGATCCAAGGCATTTTATCAATGTGCAGCATTTCCTCAATTGTATTTCATAGCATAAAATTATAAAATGATATGAGTTTGAATACTTGAAAAATAAAGATATTTATGGTGGGGTCAAATTCCACATCGTAATGCATATATATTATCTTTAGTAAAAGAACCATTTTCAGAAAGGCAAATAGGAAATGTCTTTTAACTGATGCAGCACAAATCAAAAGAACCTTATTAAAGTATAAGCACCTGAGAAAATGAAAGAATACAAAAATAAAAGCAAGATCTGAAAAACACAGGTGTTTCAGTCAGAGAGCAAGACATTCAATATAATCATATGAAAAGTCATCATAATAGAAAAAAGGAGAAAACATAAACACCTCTAGTACACAGACAAAAATAATAATTGTTTTTAGAAAATAGGAGATGGGTTCCAATTTCCATGACTTAATAAAAAGACACTTTACATGCAAAAGAACCCTAGGAAAGATTAGAGGCTAAATAACTTAAAATAATGCTTTACAATTGCCCTGCCTTTTTTGTCAAAATCTCAGATTATTCAATATAATAAAGTATACAGAAATAGTAATCTAGCAACAAATTAATTTTTAGATGCCTGAATATAACACAGAAGGACATGTGCAAATGAACTCAGCAGGGAGTTAATAGCGGGCCTCCCCCAAGAACTGATTATCATCTCTACATCTGGGGGATAAAATAGAACTAGGAAAGAAAAAGACAATGTTCTGCCTATGGCATATCACTCACATACTTATACCTGTGATTTACTCCACCAGTTAATGGACATAAATATCCTGACACCAAAACAGAAATTCTGGAGATTGAAATGAGCCCAACGAAAACATTCCACGTTAAGACAAATACCATGAAAATATAGTCAATTGCAGTTTCGTGAACATGAAGGCCATGTGTTCACACCTCACATTACAATCAGCTTAATATAAAAATATTATTGATGTTTTAATGCCTTCAGTGTCCACACCTGCAGGAGTAGCACAGCTTAGCTGATAAGTTATTATATTATAGTATAATAAAAAATCGGGCCAAGAAAAATCAGGCCAAGAAATAATGATCTGAATGAGAGTGACTAATTTTCCTAGAACCACATCTGAATTGAAATCCCAGTAGCAATTCTACTTACTAATCTTGAAAACCACATGCGCTCTGTTAAAAAAAAAACCAAACTCATTGTTTAAAGGGGCTTTAGACATGACACTTAAGTATATAACATTGTCTTAGGGAATATGAAGTAGAACGTACATATTTTAATTTGAAAAACAAAGTTTATATTCAAAGATTTTTAAATGAAAACATTTTCTAAATTTTTCTATCATTTCACACGCTTGTTACATGACCTCAGTTCATAATATATGTTATGATTCCATCAATGAATACTTATTAAAAAATAAAATATCTATTCAAACTGAGCCATACTTTGCCAATATCTCTAGATTGGAAGACTAGAATTTTGAACTCTGGTCTTCTGGTTCAAAAAGAGAGTCTATGAAACTCTGTGTGTGTGTGTGTGTGTGTGTGTGTGTGTGTGTGTGTGTGTGTTATACATGGTCAACCTATGGAACATTTGCCACTGATCAGGCATTGTACTCTCCTTATATTCTGTGGTAGTCTGGGTTGACTAGAGTAACAAATTCGGTAACACTCATATGTATGTAAGAGCTTTATATAAAAGAGCAATTATACATTGAGAAAACATTCCAGTCCAGATCAAGTCCTTACATCCAATATTAGCTCATATGTCCAATACTAGTCCATTAATTCATGCAGCATATGCTATGATGCCGAATGCAGGAAGATCACAGGTCAGTGGATAGAAGGTCTTGTGGATCTATTGGCAGTGGAAGCGTCTCAGTGCTGGCAGGGGTCTTCATATGTCTCCTCCAGCTCTCTGAGTGCAGAACAGCAAGGGAAGGTAGAGACTGAGTCTGGCTTCCAGTGAGCTATTTATCTCTGTCATGCTTCCAAACTAGGTCATCAACCTGATTGACAGACTAGACTCCACCCCTTCACTCATGTTGATAGATTATGTAACTGCCCCACATGCTATATATACATATAATTTTATAGCGGAAACAAAGAGATTTAATAATTTATCAATGCATCAATATGCTTAAGTGGTACAGTTTAGATTGAAACTAGGACAGGGTTGATTCCAGAGACCACACTCTTAATGATTTCATCACACTGCTAACAGATAGTATGTCTATTTCCTTCTCCAATTGTATTTCCCTTCAACCCCTACTGGACCACAGCTCAAAGTCATCCTAAGATTATACAAAGATTACAAAGAAAAGGAAAATGCTGGTGTGCCCTGTGGGGTAAACACTGTACTACTAACTGCAGGGTAGGTCGTTCAAACTCACCAGCCACTCCGAGGGAAAGAGACAAAACTACTTTCTCCCACAGACTGGCAGCTTCATAAACTCTATGCTGTGGTCATAATCTATTCAATTGCAGTGAGATTAGTTTGGGGGAAATAGTATGAAATGCAGGATAAGACTTGAATGCTTTCTTCTATTGTCATCTTCTGAAATCACTTGGTTCTGTCATATTAACAGAACCATAATGGGAAAATAGCCATGCTTTCCTTTTAAAATGGTTAAGAAGTTTGCAGATATATTAGATTGAGGAGCAGGAGCTATTGATCTGAACTCTGTGGTATAGATTGTGGAAATCTTATGAACATTCTGCTCATGTATTAAATTCTTAAAAGTTTGGAGGGGGAAGGTTATGAGCGATACATTTTGCTACACTGTCTTCAGTTTTCAGCCAAACTCCTAGAAGAAATAGTCTGTAGAGCAGTGGACCCTTTAATACTGTTCATCAGGTTGTGATGACGCCCCCACCCGCCCCATATGTGGGCATATCTCCATGTGGGCAGACCCGCCTGGAGATGGATAGAGCAGCAGTGTAAGAAATATGGTCTTAGGCGGCCCCTATGAAAGGGTCGTTCAACAGGCCGCGACCCACAGGTTGAGAACAGCTGCCGTAGAAGATTGCACGGTTTTAAGGTGGATTCAATTCAACACAGTTTCTTGATGTTCATGCAGCCATGTGGACACACATGGTTTTGTCTAAGAGGTAGACTCTTAGTTGCAGCTGTAATATGCCTTTAAGTCACACATTTTCAGTTTGAAAAAGCATTTTTACTTTTGAAAACTTAGCCTCAGTTCTCCAAAACAACATTTATCAATCTCCATTTTGTTTTTAGTAGCAACAATGGAAAGAGACAATTTCTTAAAAGGAGAATTGACAAGTGGCAGTGATTAATGACATTTTTGTTTATTGGTTTGGATGACGGCCATGTATAAAGCTGTGCTTCCTTGGACCCCTTGAGTAAAATTGCAGCAAAGAACAGGTGCAAAAACATTACACAGAATGTAGTAGAAGAGGGCTTACTTCCAAGAAAGTCTAGCCATATTAGTTTACATATTTTCTATTTCACTAAGAGAGAAATGTGGTTCAATTTGCTCTAACACAGTTGGAAACACCTTTTCTCCCTCATCTACATATTGTTTCAAAAAAAAAAAATGAGACAAATGTAAAAGACTTGTGCTAGTTCTATTTCCAACTTATTTTGATTTTTCAATGGTTTCCTACTTTGTAATTCTTTTTTCAAGTTAATTTTATTCTTCATAGGAAATGTACAATCAAAGCAAAAATTATTTACCAAGCTATAGGTTTATTCCTAATTTAGTCTCTGTTCTTGAAAAGCTTCCCTTCTGACCAGGAAAACTGAACTCAGGGCATAAACTTCTCTCTTCCCTAGCTACAAAACACCTCCTGCTGTAGCTCTATTACTTTCCCACTTGCTTCAAGTACACTGTTTATTTCTCTTTCCACCACCTCATCTTTTAGATCCTGGATTTGTAATATTTATGAATCAAATGTTCTCATTAAAGTTATTGACTTTGATGTGCCCATAGGAGAAAGAGAAAAGTCAACACAGGCACTCAATGTCTACAGACGCAGATAAAGGATGTGGAATACAGTATAAACATAGTGACTCACTTTTACTGAGGGAGAAATAAAGTGAAAAACTTCTGATGAAAAGAAAGTCTATGAGAGACAAGCACTCAAATAGACATTACTTTATAATAAAATTACTGTGTGAGCCAACCAAAAAATGCTTTTAAAGGAAAAAGAGCCCGTCATTTAAAAAATGTGTATAAATTTCATTTTATATCAGACATCCTGGAGCCACCTTCAATGTTTCCCAATTTTTCTAAAACTCATTCAAGTGCTGTAAAATGTTATGTGAATTTCTCACAACATACTCTCTGGATTTAGATATTATTAAAGTATTTATTTCCATCAATTAAATAAATAGATCTCTGATGAAACCAGTATGCAGACTCAGGTTTGCTACCCCCTACTGTGTCCTGATATTGTGAGAACGAAATAAAGTTATATTAGCAATAACGTTAATATGTTGAAATGTTGTTATTATTTTTTAAGTTCTCTAGCCTTCAGGCATTTGAGCGCTACAAAAATTGAACAGAGAATTTGAAGCACAGCCATAATCCATCACCAACTGTTAAAATGTAATTCTGTCAAACACATCCAAAACGCCCATCCCTACTTCACTGTCAAAATCACTCCATCGGCAGACTTTAGCTGAGGGGTTACCTGCACCACGCAACCCTTAAAGGCATTTGAAAGTGGATGCGGGCATGGAAGTTGTCCAGCAATATGATGAATTGTTTCAACAAAAATCACAGGAGCACCCCTGCCAAAAAGCACTGCCTGTATTTATCCCTTTTATCCTCAGTAACCAAAAAAAAAAAAAAGGTGATGAAAAAATTTCCCATGTGATTAATAAGGTGACCAGATTTTACCATTGGTAAAGCGGGACACCATTGACAAAACTCAATAGCCACATGGCAGCCGAAAACCGTATACCCTAGCTTGTACATTCTTTCCAAAAATCAGGACTTTTTAAAAATGTCGCAGGACGCGGAAAAATGGTTAAAAATCGGGACTGTCCCGCCATAAGCGGGACATCTGGTCACCTTACATAAACCAATGACAACCCAGTTCTTTTGGCACTTCAGGGTAGCCCCAACTATTTCAAGTGATCTAATGATATTTTTGAAAACTTTTTAAAATGGAGGACTAGAACCCTCTATTTAAAAGGAAAATTTGTCTCTTCCAGTCGCAACTATGGGGGGTGGGTATTTCAAACAGTTCAGCGTCTGAGCTACCAGCGCAGGCTGTCTCGAACAGCTGATAATGGGATTGTTTACTTGTATATGAAGATTGGTCAAGCACCTTCTCAGCTATGAGAACAAAGTTCTTACGAACTTGTCCCAAACAAACAAATTGTCATCAGAACCTGTGATGGTTCCCTGTGTGCTGATGTGTCCCCGGCAGCATCCAGAGCGAGCGCTTTACTGAGGAGCAGAATAACGTTGTGAAGGTATTTAAGGTAAAAGCACAAAGTCAGAAAGCTGAATTTTAAAGACACATAAAGTATTTTTTAATAATAAACGATTCAAATGACTAAAAAAGGAAATTTGTGTCATATTTTATGGTAATTTAATATTTGAATTTTGAGCTCAAACTTATAGAAGTCGTCAAAACTCAGTTAATGAGCCAACACATGACTCCTATTTCTTGGATATTCCAACTAAATCTAGCACTTCGGGCAAAAAAAACAAACAAAATCAAACGCGGAAAAAAAAAGCAGCCTGGTTAGATAAAAATGTAAATAAGTGCTATTTATTAATTGCAACTTAATCAATAACCCAGTAAGGATTTTTCATTAAATTTACAGCACCTCTCAGTGAAGTAAAGGAGCCCCACTGGCTTAGTTAGACATTTTGGATGCGATCCGCAAGGTCAGCAGTTTCAAACCACCTAGGGAGAAAGATGAATGAGGTTTTCTACTCCCGGAAGGGGTTACAGGCTCAGATATTCGAAGAGACAATTCTAGTTTCTCCGTTAGGGTCGCCATGAGTCGGCATCATTCGATGGCAACAAGTGTTATCTATGGATAAAGGACAGACTATGTTAAATTAGGAAATTTAATCGCTAGTTGTCTTTTTTCAAATTTTTTCTTAAAAAGGTAAATTGGTCATATTTAAACTTGCAATTATACTCTTGTATTTTCCACATATTCATTACTAAATTAAATTCTGTGATGTTGTGATTCGATGGGCAATTTAGGGGAAAATAAATGATCTACTTCCTAAGATTTTACAATGTCCAGGTCCTCTTTGACAAAATTGATAAATAATCAAACCCTCTGCAGAGATGTTGATTTGACAGTTGAGAAATTCTTGATGATCTATTAAATTGTCTCACTTCTCTAACTCAATATAAGCTTCAAAATGTCACTTCAATAGGATCAAGTAAATATGCAATTCTCCATGTCCCATCCTGTCCAAAATGTTTCTTTGAAACCAAATTTAGCCAAAAATTGCTTGGTCATCACTGTATTAAAAAAAAAGTGGTGATCTCATTTGCATTGCATCAGAAAAATGCTCACGATTTTCCATTGTTATATTTATTCTGGGTTTCAAATAAGCATTCCAATCTAAAGTAATGACCAAAAAGGTAACACTGTAATATAGAATGATTGACACTTTTACAGCATCCTCTTCAAAAACATCCAGTAAAATCCTTTTCTATCTACCCACTGCTACCTTTCTGGTTTTATTCTGCCATCCTCAGTTGTGTACAACCTTTCAATATGAAGGTGTTCATAAAAGTCTCTCTTCTCTCTCTCCATGTATATGTATTTATATATACATATATAATTATGCTTGTATGTATACACACATATGCACATAAATATGTATACACCAAAGACTCATACCATTGAGTTGATTTTGACTCATACTCCCTTCAGGACAGGATAGAACTGCCCCTGTGAGCTTCCAAGACTGTAACTCTCTAGGAGTAGAAAGCCTCATCTTTTCATGTGTAATAATGTATGTTGTTTGTATATGATATGTACTATATATTTAATAATATATGTTGTATATATATTCATATACATAAGTATAAATTTAAACAGATTACTTTTATTAATTCTACAACAGCACCTAGAGTATTTGGTTATGCACCTACATATTACTTTATAAAATGAAAGATATAGAAGGGGGAGGAAAGGAGGAAAAAAGTAAACCAGAAAAAGGGACACAGGAAAATGGAGGAGGAATGAAGAAAGGATCTTCCCCATCCTTAAATACATATGCCCCTAACTGAACAAATTTATCTCTCAGAAAAGCAGGGCCATGGTCCTTTTTCAAAGTTCTTAAACAAAAGATACAATTTTTGAGGAACTAATTTTCTAATATATGAAATATTTACATTCTCCTACTGTTTTTCATAGCTTTCTATAATTTTATAGCACAGTACAATACCATAAAATATTAGTTATTAGATTAAAATATTTCAATTTATGTGTGTATATCTCTGGCAGGAGCTTTGGTGTATGAAAACCGTAAGATATATATTTTCTTGATTTATTTAGATTTACTTTCTTTTAACGGGGAGAGCTTATAACAAACACCCACAACATGTCTCCTCTTCACACTATGATCCAGGCTTGCTTTCTCCATCTACAAATGCGCTTTACTGAAAAGCTGAAGATACCAAGACTTGCCTTACTGATTCTCTGATATCTGTTGCCATGCCTACAATTCCAGTAAAATTATTTTATTAGCCTTACATAGGGTGCTAATTGTGTTTTCTCCCTCACCTGCTTCTAGCAAATCTCCTTGTCTTGGTGAAATATGCCATTTTTGTCTACTTTAACCTCGCTGACTGCTAAACAGTCCCTTTCTGGTCAGTAAGCAGCCTCATACATTAAGAGTTTTCTGTCACATGTTGAAGATTCTGTTCTTAGATATAAATGGACATAGATCAAAGAATATATGGGGAAAGCCTCAACCATAAAAGAAAAAACAAAATCTATAAAGAGGAAGATGGATACATTAGAGATAATAAATCATACAGAAGAAAAAAAACTCTTTACTCCCCTTAAGAAAGATTTTTTTTTTGCTTCTATAAAATGGGGATAAAATGCAATAAGAGGGGATAAACGTATAGCAGGACATATGCTTAAATTTAAAAATATGACGTGAAAAATTTGAAATGCAAAATAAAAGTCTGATATAACATTTAAGGAAATATTTTGGAAAAGGAAAAGACAAAAATATTTTTAGAACTACAAAAAAGATAACAGACCTAAAAGATTCATTCAAAATTTGAATATTTTAAGTTTAAGTAACAGAAATGAAAGCAAATAATGAAAAGAAAATTTCTAGGTAGAAGATGAGAAAAACTACACAAAACTTAAATGCACATTTCTGTAGATTAAATGATCCACTTCATGTGACATGAATCCAAAGTTATAAAACTTGAGAGAAAAGGCATCAAACAGCATACATTTCTATAAAGGGAAAACAGTTAAAAGTGAGCAAGGCCTTAGATTATAGAGAGCAACACAGAGGTGGAAGTAGTTATCAGATTCCTAGAGAAAAAGATAGTCTCTCTAGTATTCTCTATCAAAATTATTACACAAATATTAGCAACTATAGAAGGGTAAAAATGTATTTTCTAGGTAAAGATGATATTAAAAATATTTACCAACTACTTTCAGAGAGACATGGCTCAGCAGTATCAATAAACCAGAGAACTCACAGCCATCAAACTGATTCCATACCACTGTAAGACTCATTGTGCTGAATTAAAAAGTTCAGCTGAATGAAGGCCCTATATTTCCATAGTCTTTTGAGATGTCTTTTGAAATGTATAAACTAACAAAAGAAGGAAGTAAATATAGAGAAAATTACATAGGAGTCATGAAACAAGGGGTCCCATATTTCTGAGTGTCAAAGGAACTAGGACCACGGACAAGAAGTCGTTTCTAGTAAAAAAGAAAAAAGTCATTGATATAGTTTTATTGATTCCCTGTTCTGCTATCCCTGCCCTCTTGGCAGGTCACGTCTCCTGGGTGACAAGCAGAGCAGAGAGAGCCATCTATGCAGCAAGCTGTCATAACTGCTCTGGACTCAAGCCAATTGGACAGAGAATAAGCTTCCACTGTTTTTTACTGAACATGTCCAGAATAAATGCTGATAGCTATAATGTGTGTATACTTCACTAATTGCAAAGTGAGTGGGCATAGCTCTGTTGCCATATTCAGAACTTCTGAACTTGGTCCCCATATCTTCCTGAAATGTCTAGTTGACAAAACCACTGTTGGGTCATCTCTACTGGTTGCTGCCCAGTGGATCCCAATTCATAGCAATCCCATAGGACAGCCTAGAACAGCCTCATAAGATTTCTATGGTTGTAATCTTTAGGGATACAGACTGCTATACCTTTTTCTTGTGGGACAGCTGGAGAGTTCAAACTGCTGACCTTTCAGTTAGCAGTGAAGCACTTAAAATGTGTCACAAAGATTCCTTCTCTCTCTGGAAACTTCAAAATGTACTAAGGAATTGTTTTCCTAAAAATGGTTCGTTAGCATCACAATGGAAGTAGAAAGCCAAATAAAAAGAGCATTCTTCATGTATTACTATAGAACAGTGAGTAGAGGGTCGGGACTGTAAACTGAAGGAGTGTGTTAGTCAAAGTTTTCACAAAACAAAGCAAACACATACAAAAACCCAACATCGTTGACATTCAGATGACAGACTTTCTTTCTGAAAGTCAAAGACTGGAAGAGCTTACTGATGAAGAGCCAAGACTACAGCCTGCAATACGAATGACACCTCAATGTAAAGAAAACAAAAATCCCCACAAATGGGCCAAGACACAAAATCTTGATAAATGGAGACAAAAATAGTGTATCCAGGATTTCATTTTACTTAGATCTACAGTCAATCTCTATGGGAAGTAATAATTTAACAAATGAAAGGAGATATTGCATTGAACAACCACCAATTTAAGGCGCAAAAGGACAATGATGTTACTTGGAGGACTAAGTATGCTAGACTCAAACCATGCTTATTTTCACAGCTTCAGATGCCCGTGAAAATTAGACAATAAATACTGGAGGCCAATGTATTGACAAAGTTGAATTATATCATTGACAAAAATATTAAATATGCCATGCACACAAAAAGAACAAACAAGCCCATGCTGGAAGAAGTACAACAGAAATGCTTCTTAAAAATGAGGACCGAAAGACTTCATTTCTCATATTTTGAACATGTGATCAGGAAAGGTAAGTCCCTGGAGAAAGACATAGGATTTGATAAAATGGAAAAGAGGAAGACCCTCAAGGAGATGAATAAACAGAGTGGCTGCAACAATGGACTTTTATGTAGAAAGAATTGTGAGAATGCTATAGGATAGGGCAATGTTTCCTTCTGTTCTGCATAAGGTAACTATGAGTAATAATGAAAGAACCCTAGTGGTGCACTGGGTTATGTGTTGGGCTGCTAACCGCAAGGTCAGCAGTTCAAAACCACCAGGTAGGACAAAGAAAAGAGACTTCCTAGTCCCGTAAAGGTTCAAAGTCTCAGAAACCCACAGGGGCTCTTCTAGTCTATCCCATAGAGTCACTGTGAGTCTAACCTGACTCGACAACAGTGAGTTTGGGATGAATAGGAATCAACTCTATTGCACTTAAAAACTCACTCACTGCCATCAAATTGATGCAGACTCTTAAAGGCACACCACCACGTATTGAACTCATATAAAGTTATATTTTCAATACAAGATTAAAAGGTATTTATCAAAAAGACTTTCACATCTGTGTTGTATTTGCAGTAACAATGTTATCAATATTTTCTTCTTATTTTACAACTGTCTTTATACTGCATTCATTTATCTTGAAATGCCAGGTAACTACTGTAGCAGTGATTTGAATTGACTTAGTAAGTACAACAGAGGAGGGAGATTATTGATGTGGATGGGAAATGAAAACTAGCAGATACATTTTTCTTGTCACTTGATCCCGGAATAAAGGAGTGAACTTAAAATATGAAATCTCCAGAAACTACAGAGAAAAAGGTAACTTTTCCTTTATTTTCTATGATGAAGTCAGGCAGTATGAGGAAGACAGGCTTATACTTCCCTCTCCTGAAATACTCTGAGGGATGGGAAACTTTCCATCAACATAGGCTAGTACTCTTTAACATAGGAGAAGTAAAGTGGGCATGGACAGGAAAGACTGGAAAGATTTTCTGAAAGAATCACTCAATTCAAAGAACTGAAGTCTTCCCAATAATGGGTACCAAGAATGAACATGAGGAAAGAGGCCTCTTTCTATGTGCAGTGCACCTAAATGTCAGTATCCAAAGTTAATAATTTTCTCTAGACAAAAATTCCCAGATACATTCATCACACTCATAATACCTAGACTCACTTTGTCACTTTAAAGGTATATCTCGAGTTAATATTGAATATATATTTGCTTCCCTCCAGGGATGAGAATTCTGAGCCTGACCTTAGAGCCATTCTTCATGGATTTGCAAAGTGAAGCCCTAAATGAAAAGATGAGTCTTTTTAGTTCTTTCTAAAGGTCACCATGTGGAAGTTCATCGTAACCTTTAATTTGTGAGTCCCAAGATATTAGATATACTCCTATAGAATAAACTGAGAATTTTCTTTGTTATCTAATATTAACCAATACATTTTACATATCAAATATACATATTTAAAAACCAAAGTGTGTGTGTGTGATATTAGATTAAAAAGCAACGCTCAGGAAATGTTTTGTATCATCAAAAATCTAAGATGAAAAATATGGCTACTTTTGCTATTTTTATATTAAAATCCAAGATGGTTGTAAAATACTGTATATTTTTATTTGTTGATAATTCACTTATATGGAGAGTACATTATATATATATATATATAACTATATAGTTGTACTGTAAAAAATACTGATGAGTTTAAAATTACAGATCACGTATGAGGTGTTGCCATTGCTAAACAATAAAATAGTGAAATCAAGGATAGAAGAGTGTTGGTTTAATAAGGTTATCTAACACATTGTGAACAACATCCAAAGAGTGAATAGACAAAAAAAAATCTAAAACATGACTTTACTTAATCCACAAAACAGTTGCCAATCATAACTATTTTTAAAAGTAAGCAAAAAGAGATGTTAGCATTAAGATTACACATCCAATATGTTTGCATATCTCAATTTGTTTTATAGTCTTAATCACATTTTTTCTCTCCTAAACCACAATGATAGCTTTTAAATCTGCTACTAGTTCTATTTTTGCTTCTTCTTAGAGTTAGTCACACAGCAGCCAAAGTGATCATCTTAAAACATCAGTTTGAACATGTTCCTTTCTACCACTTCAAATGTTCAATTGTTTACATTGCCTTTAGGACAAAATCAGCATTCCAAGACAATGCTCAATGATCCATTATGATTTCACTCTTACGGATCAATCACTCTGATTTCTTCTGCTGCTGTTCTCATTTCCGCTAGCTACTCCATCCCAGGAATCCCAATCATTTGCGTGTTCACTGAACAATGCAAGCCAGATCTTATCCTAGGCATTTACACTGTGAAAATGCTTTGCTAACACACATGAGTAGTCAAAATTCAACCATTTCAGGAGGTAGCATCTGAGCAAGAACTAAGGGTTTTGAGAGAAGAAATCCAAGTTTCACTGAATGCATTAGCCAAAAACAAGTCTCCAAGCATTGATAGAATCCCAACTGAAATGTTTCAACTAGCTAATGAAGGACTGGAAACACTCATTCATCTATGTCAGGAAAATTTGGAAGATAACTACTTAGCTAACTGACTGGAAGAGGTTCACATGTGTACCCCTTCCAAAGATAAATGACCCAACAGAATGCCCAAATTATACAACTATATCATTGATGTCACATGCAAGTAAAATTTTGCTGAAGATCATCCAACATTAGTGGCAGCAGCACATTAACAAGGATTTGCCAAAGGTTCAGGTCAAGTTAAAAAGAGGACATGGAACAAAGGATATCAATACTGATGTCAGAGAGATCTTGGCAGATAGCAGAGAATACCAGAAATATGTTTGCTTGCATTTCATTGATTATGCCAAGGAATTTGACTGTGTGGATTATCACAAACTATGGATGGCTTTGAGAAAAATGGGAATTCAGAACTCTTCATTGTGCTCTTGAATTCAGAACCTGTATTTGGACCAATAGGCAGTTGTGTAATCAGTACAAGGAAATAATTCATGGTTTAAAATATGGAAAAGTGTCTGGTAGGGTTGTATCCTTTCACCATGCTTATTAAATCTGTAAGCTGAGCAAATCATCAGAGAAGCTGCATTATATGAAGAAGAATGCAGAATTAAGATTGAAGAAGGTTTGTTAATAACCAGCACATGCAGATGAGACAACCTTGCTTGCAGAAATAGAGGAGCACTTCATGATGAAGATTTAAAAATTGCAACCATAACTATGGGTTACAATTCAATGTGAAGAAAACCAAAGTCCTCACAAGTGGACCAATAAGGTAACAGCATGATAAATAGAGGAAAGATTGAAGTTGTCAAGAATTTTGTCTTGCTTAGATTCACAATCAATGCTCTTGGAAGTAACAGTCAAGAGATTAAACAACACATTATAATAGACAATCTACTGCACAAGATCTTGTTATTGTTGTTGTTGTTAGGTGTCACCAGGTCAGGTCCAATGTGTAGATACCATATGTGCAACGGAACAAAACATTGCCCAATCATGCAATATCATCGCAATTATTTCTATGCTTGGGGTCATTGTTGCAGTCCCTGGGTCAATCCATCTCAATAAGGGCTATCTCTTTTTCACTGTCCCTCTACTTTACCAAGTAAGATGTCCTCCTCCAGGTATTGGACTCTCCTGATAACATGTATAAAGTATGGAAGACAAACTCTCACCATCCTTGACTCTAAGGCGCATTCTGGCTGCATTTTTTCCAAGATGCATTTTGTATCCTTTTGTTAGTCCACGGTACTTTCACTACGCTTTGCCAGCACCACAATTCACATGCATCGATTCTCCCTCAGTCTACTGTACTCAATGTCCAACTTTCATGTGCGCAGGAGCCTATTGAAAAATACCATGGCTTGAGTATTTGAGTATTTGAAAATACTCAAAAGATATCTTTTACAAAGGATTCACCCCATGCAGCACACTTTTGACCTCTTGACTGTTGCTTCCATGAGTATTATTTGTGGATGCAAGCTGGACAAAATCTTTACAACTTCATTCTTTTCTGTATTTATCATGATGTTACCTATGGGTCCAGGCGTGAGAATTTTGGCTCTCTTTACAATGAGTTGCAATTCATACTGAAGGATGCAATCCTGTAAAGAAGTCTTCAGAGGGTTGAAAGCAGGAGGGATACGTGAGGGCTATGGTGTACCTGACTGAAGTCATGGTATTTTCAACTGCTATGTATGCCTGTGAAAGTTGGACACTGCATAAGGAAGACCAAAGAAAAATCAATGACTTTCACTTGTGGTGGTGGTGGAAGAATACTGGAAATAACTAGGATTGCAAAAAGGACAAACAAATCTCTCTTGGAAGAAGTAGAGTCAGAGTGCCCCTTAGAGGCAAGGATGAGGAGCCTTCATCTTATGTAATTTGGACATGTTGTTGGGAGAAATCAGTCTCTATAGAAGGATAGCTTGCATAGTAAAAGAGAGGAACAACAGCAAAAAGGCTTTCAATGAGATAGATTGACACAGCAGCTCACATAGCAACAATTGTGAGGATGGTGAAGGAACAAGCATTTGGTTTTGTTGTACATAGGGTCCCTCTGGGTTGGATCTGATTTGATGGCAGTTAATAACAAAATATGACTGCGGTTTTACCCATGGGAATAGTTGATCAAGGAAAAAGAAAGTACATCTTTATTTGTTTGTTTTTGTTTTTTTAATCATTTTATGAGGGGCTCATACAACTCATCACAATCCATACATACATCAATTGGAAAATACATCTTATAAGAAATAAATACTCAAAATTAAGTAGCATAATGTGTACATAAAGCACAATGTGTGGAAATTCCTAGAATACCATTAAAATTACACACAAGTAAAGATTTGCTGAATATTGTTCACAAATGGTTACCATAGTACCTTAACAGGGAACTGCCAAAAATTCAAGACAAATTCAGAAATAGACATGGAGCAGAGGTATCATGTCATCATATAGATTATGGTGGAAAGCAGAGAATACTAGAAAGATACTTACCTGTGCTTTGTTGGCTATACAAAGGGTATGTTAGACAGGGTTCTCCAGAGGAACAAAACCAAGATAGTTATGATTTTATATATATTTATATAGATAGATATATACAACATGAGAAATAGCTAATTAGTCTATAGAGCAGTACAAATGGCTTAGTGCAACTCACTTCCGTGAGACAGCTAATACACTGGAAGTCCTTCAAGTCTTGAGAGCCACTGGGTACAAGTCAAGGAAGCAGACAGCTGAGTGCTCTGTAGAACAATTCAAGCAATCTGGCCAGAGGCAGCAAACAGCAAGGCAGTTCACCAACAGTCAGCCAGATGACAGGATCTGACAGTTCCCAGCTCAAGTGAAGTATACTCTAGCAGTGTGGCAAAGCAGGTCTTGAAGGAACCTCAAACTATAGTGACACAGTCCATGGGTTGGGTGTCCCACAGGTAGTGTAGCTCTCAAGTTGAGGCAGAGAACCAGTTAAGGCAGCCGCACACTGGTCCTATCATCAAAGAGCAAAAGACCAGAAAGGGGAGTCTCACCAAGCCATTTATCTCTCCACCCTTCAATTAATCCCACAAATTACAGAAAACATTGTAAAAATTGGGAATTCTAGAATAGTTAACTATAGTAATGCAGAACCCATATATGCACCTAGGGGCACAACTGGAGAAAAAGTTGAAACTTCATAGATTTTATTTTTACTTGGATCACATTAATGTCAATGTAAGCTAGAATAAAGATATCCATTGGTATATTTAATTGAGCAAATTTTCTGCAAAAACAACAACAACTCATTAATGTGTTAAAAAGCAAAGTATTTTGCTTTGCTTTGCTTTGCTTTGTTTTGCTTTTGTTTTTGCCTATAGGACTAAGGGGCACAAGTCTCAAGCCATGTTTTTTTCAATCACCTCAGATACAGGTGAAAGCTGAAAAATAAATAAAGAAAACCAAAGAAGAATTGATGCTTTTATCAAATGGTGAAAAATATTGAATATATAATATGCCGTGGACTGCCAAATATTGATCATATCTCTCTTGGAAGAAGTACAGTGAGAATATTCCTTAGAAATGAAGATGGCAAGACTTCTTGTGTACTGTAGACATGTTATCATGAGGAATCACTGTCCGGAGAAGAACATAATGCCTGGTAAAGCCAGGGGTCAGCAAAAAGGAAGAACACCATTAGCAAGATGGACTGGCATAAGACCAGAGAGTGTTTTGTTCTGTTTTTCATGTCGTCACTGAGTAAGAACCAACTTGACTGCAACCAACACTAAAACACACATGTATGAAGGTAACCTAGGAGCTCAGTTGCTAAAAGTGCTTGAAACTTTCTCCTCAGGAGAAAGATAAGGCAGCCTACAGTCTGGGAAATTCTATGAGTAGTTTTATTATGTCTTAAAGGATCACCGTGAGTTGGCATAAACTTGAGGTCAGTATATCGGGAGCAGCTGGTGTGTTTGAACTGCTGACCTATGCTTTATCCATTACACCAACAGGTCCCTTCCAACTGCTCTGCATAAGAAAGATATGGAAGACTGCTTCTGTAAATAATTGTGTTAGCCTTGGTTGACTAGAGAAACAAATCCAGAAATATTCACATGTGTAAAAGAAAGAGCTTTATATACAAGAGCAGTTGAAGATTGAGAAAATAACTCAGCCCAGTTCAGATCAAGTCCATAAGTCTGATATTAGCCCATATGTCTTATCTCAATCTATAAATTCCTCTTCAGACTCATGCAACACATGCAATGATGCTGAATGCAGGAAGTGGGTAGAAAGTCTTGTGGGTCCAGTGGCAAAGAAGCATCTCAGCACTGGCGTGGGTCTTCACGTGGCTCCTCTAGCTCCAGGGTGTGGCTCCATCAGCATAGCATCATCAGGCTCTTCATCAGTAATGTCTCACAGGGAGTGAGTGGATCTAGCCTCCAGTTAGGTTTTTATTTACGTGATGCTACCAATTGAGGTTATCAAGCTGGACCTAGCCACCACCCCTTCACAAGTTGACACCAGATTATGTTACTACCACAGACCACCCCTTGTCAACTTGACACTTTCACACAACTCTTTAGCCATATATAATTTTCAAACAAACAATTAAAAAATCATACCTGTACCTAACAGGATAAAACTAAAATGCATATAATTCAATATGTGCCTCATTTAAGCTCAAAGCCTCACTTAAGTATAATATTCCATAAATGGACAACACAGCAGTATTCTGTGCCTTACAGTAGCAGTTAAGTAACACCTAGAGCTTAATCCTATGAATATATTCCAGGGTCTATGAACGTTTGTAAACCAGCTATTCATGCTTCATTCTCCCAATTTTGGGCATACCATTACTATACTGCCCACTTACATCAACCCAGTGTTCTGAAGAGACAATCATATTCTTTAATGTGAAGAATCTTCATT
>NW_022103918.1:3502910-3556988 GCF_000313985.2 Echinops telfairi | reverse complement strand
TAAATGGGTATTGTATTTTATATACATGTGTACATGGACTCAACAAGGTCACAGAAACATTCCATTTCCTTTTAATTAAACTTTTCCATGAACATTTTGAGGGCCCCTTAAACAAAAGGTATCTCTAGGTGGTGTAAATAATTAAGTACCCAAATATTAACTTAAGATTGAGCATTACTTCTGGAAAGATGACTGTGAATTAGAGGTACCTGCATGAGGAGCTGCATGACCATTGCCAGTTTTGTGGACAGGGAGGCTGAGTGTGGGTTCAGGAGGCATTAGGCGGGGGCGTCGGCACCACAGGGATCTGTACCAGTGTGTGGAAAGACCTTTCCTGTTGTGTTGACCAGGTCTACCCCCATTCCCACCCCCACACGCAAAACTGAGCTACAGAGACTTGTGCCCTGGTCCCTGGGCTACATCCAATGCATTGCCCAACTAGACTCACATGTGGCCAATTAACCTCCACACCTGTTTCCACTGCTTTGTGATTTTGTGATTTGCGGCCCCTACCCAAGCCCACCCCTCCTGCATCATGGTTTGTGGCCCTGCCTCCCCCTGCTGCTTCAAGTTTCATGTTCCACCCCCACCCTCACCACCACTGTCACTTTTCACCCCATGACTCTGCCCCCAGCCACTGCTGCTGATTCGCAGCTGTATCCCCTGTTTGCACCACCACTTCAAGGCCAGCACCCCCAACCACCACCCCTACCAGCTCTCCTTGCTGCTGCACCCCAGTGCCACATGGGCCCCTCCTGCTGGCACCCCAGTACCGCGCAAGTTCCTCACGCCGACATCTTATGCTGCTCACACTCCAGTGCCCTTTCCTCATGCTTCCACGCATACCTGCTCTGCACAACCCCCAAGCCCAAGAATGCCATTCCCACACTGCCTGGCATGGTCATCTGAACTTCCTGCCAAATAGAGACTCCTGGCTGCCTAGGGAGAGAGCAAAACCCCAATGAGATAGAGGTGCAGCATGATGTTGCAGTGCAATTGGTTCCAGGTAGTCCTTAGAATAATTTCTCATTAGGACCCTCTGGGAAAGAATTCACAGGTGTCCTGGATTCCCAGGAAAATGGCACTGAGTTCCACCAAAGCCCTACTCAAATAACTCATGAGCAGCCCCTCCAAAAGCAAGATAAACAAAATGAAATGTCAGAAGAGGACCTAAACCTAGCAAATGCATAGAAGAGGCAGACTTTGAACCACAATAGAACATCTTGCCCAAATCAATGAGGGACAATGAGACAATTTTCCAGGAAGCAGAGTGGACACCAATTAGAACTCCAAGAAGAACACACCAAGATATATAGTAGTCAAACTATACAACTGTGAGGTAAAGGAGCTAGAAAACCATAAGAGCAGATAGAGGGACAAAAGGCAGTCACCTTAAAAGATAATCAGATAAGAACGTGCTCAGACTTGTCAGCAGAAACATGAAGCAAAAAGAATGGAATACGATCTTCCAAAAGTTGAAGGAAAACAATGTTAATCCCAAAATCCTAAATTCTGCGAAATTGTCATCAAAATAGACTGAGAAATAAGGGTTTTTCCAAATCAGGAAAAATTTAGAGAATACATTTATAAAAAGAAAGAAAGAAAACAGCACTGCAAAAATTGCTTTCCAACTCACTTTGATCAGAAGACCAACATCCACAGAGCACGAACATGAAACCACCACATAGTGTAACTCTATTCAAAAGTCAGAACCCTGAAAGCAATGCCCAAGATGTCTTTGACTCAACAGTGAGAAGAAGGCAAGAATGAATGCCATCACATATACATCACTAAGGAGGGAGGGAGGAAAAGGTCTATCACAAAAGGTATGAGATAACAGCAAAGAATCCACAGATTACTGTAATAACCCTGAAAGTCAATGGTTTGAATCCCCCCATTAAAAGAAAAAGGTTGGCAGACTTGATTAGGAAGTAAAATCCAGCAATCTGTTGTCTGCAAGTAACACATCTCAAGCTCGCAGACAAAAACAGATTGAGGACCAAAGGTTGGCAGAGGGTATACCAGGGTAATAGCAATCTACCAAAAAGCAGGACTGAAAATTCTGATATCTGACACAATTGATTTCAGGGTTCAGGGCATAACAAGCGAAAAGTAAAGGCATTATATAGTGATTAAGGGATCAGTAGACCAAGAGCCAGTGTGCATAAGAAACATATGTGCCCAAGAAGAGACCCATGGAATTTCTCAATCAAATTCTCCAAAAGTTGAAAAAAGAAATCACAAGATCGACAATCATAGTAGGAGACTTCAGTACACAGCTCTCTAAGAAAGACAGATTCATGGGAAAGAAACTCAACAAGGAGGCTACATAACTAAACTCTACAATTAGGCAACTCACCCTGATAGACATATTCAGAGCTCTCCACCCAACTATAGAAAAGTTCACATTCTTTTCAAGTGCACATGGTACATATCTGAAAAAATATAGCAGGCTGGATCACAAATCAAGATGACAGAAATTCAAGCAAACAGAGGTCACTCACACTTCCTTCTGTGACCACTACGAAATAAAGCAGGAAGTCAACAAAAGAAAGCGCAAAAAAAAAATGGCAAATATTTGAAGGATGAATAACTTACTTCTCCAAAAGGAGTGGATATTGGACCAAATGAGAGATGGAATCAGGAAGTTTCTAGAAACCAATGAGAATGAGAAAACAACATACCAAAAACTCTGGGAGGGATAAATGCATATATGAATAAGGAAGAGAGACTTTTGGTGGATACCTTCTCAAAAAACAAAATAAAAAGAATAATTCTTCTAATAACAAAAGAAAATAAATTATAAAATCAGGGCAGATGGTATATACTGAGAACCCCAAAGTCTCCACAATAGGATGACTGGAAGCAATAGAGAAACATAGTAGAGTGGCAGTATACAATATCAACAAGCAGAAATCAATTGGATTGCTATATACAACTGATGGAATTACAGAAAAAGAGATCAAGAAGATAGTATCCTTCACAATTGCCAAGCATAAATTGAAATACCTAGGGATATATCTAACCAAAAAAACCAAAGAACTGTACAAGGAAACAATAAAACATTAGTACAATAAAACAAAAGGGACCTACCCAAATGGAAAAAAAAATATCCCATGCTCTTGAGTCAGAAGACTCAATACTGTAAAGAGGGCAACCCTATCTAAGGCACTATGTGGGTTCAATGGGATACTGATACAAATATCAGCATCATTTTACAAACAAATAGGAAATCTTACTACCAACTTCATGGGGAAAGGAAAAAAATCAGAAAAGCCAAAGAACTTCTCTAGAAGAATAAAGTGGGGGTGGGGGTGGTAAGGGGGTAGGGGGACTGCATTACCTGACTTTAAAACTTATTATACAACCACAATTGTCAAAACAGCATGGTATTGGTCTATCGATAGATACCATACTCGGACCAATGGATAAGAACAGAATTCCAGAAATGAAGACAGCAGAATACAGAACACTGATCTTTAATAATCCCCACTACCACCACCACCACTGAGTTAGTTAATTGTGCCAGCCTGGCCGGTAATCACATGTGGGTCTGGTTGAAAGGCGGAGGGATAAATGGGTGGTGAAGCCTCGCCTTTCTAGTTCTCGGGTCTCTTGTTTTGTGATGGTTGCACCGGGTGCAGCTGCCTTAGCAGTTCCCTGCTTCAGCTTGCAAGATTGACTTCCTACAAGACATCCCCAAGGAGAAGGAAGCTACATGGACCTACCCCGATGCAGCCCTGGGTGCTGGAGCAGCCGTGTGGAGACCCTTGCTAGTGCTGAGATGCTTGTTCGTTCACTGACTCAGCTTTCCTCCTGCAGTCGGCATCATCGCCTCTGTTTTGTGAGGTGGAGGACTTTGTGGACTGGTGTTGGGTATGGGTTAATGTTGGACTTCTGGGCTTGGGCAGCATTGGGTTGGGTTGTTTTCGCAATGCACCTTTTCTTTACATAAAACTCTCTTATACATGAGTTGCTGTGGATTTGTTTCTCCAAAGTACCCAGACTAATACAACCACCAAATCAAATGGGAAGCAGATGCCCTTTTTGACAAACAGTGCAGGAAAAATTGGATGTCAATTTGTAGAAGAATAAACCAAGACCTTTACCTCACCTAATACACAAGGACATATTTAATGTGGATCACAGACCTCGAGGTAAAACCCCAAACTCTCAGGCTCATCAGTGAAAAAACAGGGACAAGCTAACAATATTAACACAGGGATTATATGGGCTATTAGCAATAATGAAGGATGCTCATCGAGAGGAAGATATCATCGATGTGTGGAACATACTAAAGATAAAACACTTGTGTGCATACAAAGACTTCATCAAGAGCGTAATGAGAGCCCACAAACTGGGAAAACATATTTGGTAATGACATGTCAGACACAGGTCTTTTATCTAAAATCTACAGAACCCTGAAAACTTACGATAAGAAAAAAAAAAAGAATAGCCCACTGAGGAGGTGGGCAAAAGACCTGAAAAGAATGTCACAAAGGAGGAAACCCAAATGGCCAATAAGTATATGAGAAAATGTTCCCATCATTAGCTTTCTATGAAATGCAAATCAAAACCACCATGGGATACCATCTAACACCCACTAGGATAGCCCAATTCAAGAAAACAGAAAGCAACAAATGTTGGAAGGATTGTGGTGAGGTAGGAAATCTCATTCACTGCTAGTGATTTTGAAGATAAGTACTGTCACTGTGGAAATTGAGTTATCTTATGACCCAGAATTTCATTGCTAGGCATATATCCAGAAGAAATAAGAAACAGGCCACGACCAGAAATCTGCTCTCCAACATCCATCACTGAGAAGTTCACACTGTGCATCGCTGCGGCATTACTGCCCACAAAGGGGTGGGGGAAGAAAAATATGGCAATGGGGTTATAGGGCACTAATCCACTCCCCAAAAAGAAAGTATTGTTTATGTCCTTGCAGGAAAGAAAAAGACCTTATTCCACTGCGGCAAACCTTGAGGGTGATGTTCCTCCTCAGAGCTGCTCATCTGCGGAGAGGACAGCAGTTCCAGTTTGAGACAAGACATCCCCTCCCTAGATGGCAGTGCTGCAGAGAACAACGCTGAAGATATAGCTCTGGGAGAGTGACCAGCATGATAAGCCCACAGGGGGGTAAACCAAGAGGGGAATGCCACAGACCAGCAATGGGAGCAAAGACACGAAGTCCATGAAGAATCCTGATAGCAGACATCTGACTCAGGGATCAGTGCTTGGCACCCTGTCTGAACAGGTTGGTGGGTACACACAAGAGGGCTGCAGGGATGGAGCTCTAGACTACTCCAGCTTTGACTGTAGGAAGAGCAACCGGTTTCTAGTAGAAGGCGTGCCCTTGGACATGAACGCTGAGGACTACAAGGGTATACGTGCTTTTGGGTAACCGACTCCTAGGAGATGGATCCCCAAAAGAAAAGGGAGATAGACCTATGGATTGTATCAGGGCCTGCTCGCTATTTAACAGAGGGATATTCATCTACCCAGGGCCAGGACAGTGGTTAGACGTTGAACTATTATCATGGGCTCCTTTTTATTTCTTTCTCTTTTGTTGTCTATCTATGTAAGACAGGCAGATAATCAATCCCAAGGAGATTGTAATGGGACCAAAGGTTTCTTAGGAGGTTGGGGGAAGGGGGAGGAGGGAGAGAGAAGGTGAGTGGAGCAATAAGCCAATAACAGCAGGGACAGGGGAATAGCAAGGGATCTAATAGTGATGGTGAGGAGGGGTAGCATTCCTGGTCATGTTTGATCAATTGAAATGTATCCAAGCAGAATTACTGAGAGTTGAAGGATGGGTAAACATGATAGTGGGGCAAGAAGAAAGAAAAAAGAGAGGAAAGACCAAGCAAGTAGAATATCTATATCTATATATCTATATATAGATATACATATGTGTGTATATGTATATGTATATATGTAAATATATAAAGATAGGTGTATTTGTCTATACACACATATATACATGTAAATACAGCAAGGAAGGGGGTGGACTTTGGATCACTACTTAAGTCTTACCTCAGTACAAGAACAGTTTGTTCTAATAATGTGGCAATGTATGATACTCACCTTCCAGATAGGATCGCTGAAGACAAAAGGGGTGCATACGAGAGTGTGGTGAGGAAAGCAGATGGTGCCCAGTTATTAAAAGATATAGTGTCAGGGGTCTTAAAGGCTTGAAGTTAAACAAGCGGCCATCTAGCAGGAAAGCAACAAAGTCCACATGGGAGAAACACACCAGCCTGTGTGCTCATGAGGTGTTGATGGGAATAAGTATCAGTAGTTCAAAATCAAGCAACCAAATTGACGTGAAGGAGGATAGACCCAAAAACCACCTGTAAGATTATTGGACGGTCCCTAACGGAAGGGACAATATAGACAAAGCACGGTATAGCACTGTTTAAAAACATAACTGTTCAGGAGTTCTTTAATATTCCCCCCGATTATTATTGTCTTAGTTTTATCTCATTAATCCTGTTAGACCTGTATATGTTCATGTGTATAATTATGATTGTTTGATGCATGAAATCCAAGATAGGTAAACCCTCCAGTAATTGTAACAGTAGTAACGATTTCCAGAGGGTACATCAAGAGGGGTGGGGGATGGGGGGTTGCAGGGGTTTATGTGGCACTGATAACAAGGATGACTATATAACCCCATTTGAGGGAAATGAATAACAGAATGGCAGATGAATGGATGCATTGGATGGTGTAAGATGGAGGGGGGGACAGGGGTGGAATAACAATAGTAACAATATTTAGTAAACTTACAACGGTTCTCAGAGGGTAGGGTGGGGAGGCTGGGGATAAAGAGGAGCTGATACCAAAGAGTACAAGAAGAAAGAAAATGTTTTGAAAATGATGGTGGCAGCAACTATACAAACATGTTTGATTTAATTGAACTATGGGTTGTTATATTATCTGCAAGAGCTCTCAATAAAATGGTGATGGTGGTAGGGGGAGAATTTGCATTTTGAAATTACCCAGAGGGGCCTGAAAGAAGGCCTGGCTCTCTGCCTCTTATGGTGCAGTGTAAATATTCTATGGGGTACAATTCTAGTTTGCAACACATAGTGTGGCTATGAGATGGAATGGGAGCTTATGTGCCCCCAAAATGGAGATTTATATTTGCATACTGAACAAATGGAAGTGTGTTTTGGAAGTAACATTTTCAGAAAAGGGATTAGAAATGCTTCAGTTGAAAAATAAAAGACCAGTATATTTTCTATCTTACACAGACAAATTTAAGAGTAAACAGAAAGAATTTACAGAATTTGATTTATTAATAACATGAATCTTATTTTGGGTCCAAACTAAGTTTATTCACTTAGGATGGGCAGAAATATGAAAGAAAGCCAAGACTTAAGGGAAGAGTCTGAAATGAAATATGCACACACAGACTTGAAACAATCTGGTCGTAGGGTAACAAAGTAACAGGTTTGTCTCCACACATTCCCCGCGCCCCCAGACAGGCACTGAGTCCCAGTGTGCAAACAAAAGGGACATATTGTCGAGGTGATTCATATAGCTGGGGAGACAAAAGGCTGTACCAGCCAAAGCCAACATTTAACAAAGGCCCCCTAAAGAAAAATTTGTGTTTTTCTCTTTGGGAAGAAAAGTGGCATATTTGTATAAGTGGCATATTCTTTAAAGGTTCTATTTTTAAACATTAACAAGCATACCTCAAAATAACAACTAACTTTCCCATTTTTTATAGAAACCCAGTTTTTCATAAATATCTGTCTGAGCTTTCATCTACATATGTGCTGCTATCTTCCCACAAACTCAATCACAGGGTAATTTAGTCTGTATTGGTAAATGTAGAAAGGCTCTCAGATGGCTTGGAAGAAATAGAACAAAATTAGTTTGGATTTTTCTTCCAAGTGGATTGTCACAATCTGTGCATGCTATTTCCCTTATCGTTACATTTATGCAACATTCAGATCCCCTTCCCTCCTTTATCCATCTCCTATTTAACATAAACAGGGGGGAAATTGAGTACAATCACCTCTTGATCATTTATGAACATTATATAATAGCTTAGAGACTGTAATGTTTGAATGGCTGTTATTGGTTCAAATTTGGCATGTGACCTTGAAGCAATGTATCCTCTGTTCTCCTCGAGAGAGTCAGAGTCCCAAGCACAGAAAAGGAAGACAATCCCTTGCCATGCTGTGTGTTAACAACATTCCTGAATCTGTTTTCTGTCACGATCTTCCTTCAAGAGAACTTCAATTGTAGCACAGCTGCCAATAGATTCCAAAACTAGTTAGGCATTCAAATAAAGTGTTTATAGAAATGTGTTTAGTCTCATTTCTATGGACCTTTACATGTGACATGATACTTACAAATTACATTAAATCAGGATTTGCTATTAAATGCACAAAACAATTAAGTTAAATGTGACTTGTAAAGTCACACTACAAATTTTTTCTTATTTGAAATATCTCCCAGATATTATTAAAATATGAAAACTCTTAGAAGTTTCCACCATGGAATCCTGCTTTGATAAGAGGATCACACCTAGCGATGGAGCATCTCTTTAATTTCTGCTTCTTCTTTTTTTTTTTTTGCTAATGACAACACTTTCAGAAATATTTGAAATAGATTGATTTTTAAATTTCGTTTTTTCCCATTTTGTGCAACCTAAAACCTGCATCTACAGTTTTATTGTAAACACTTCCCAAACTTTATTTATGCCAATTTCCCATGTACTCCTCTGAGTTCTCCCTACGGACCAGAATTGTAAGAGCCCGGGTGGTGCAGTGGTTACACATTGGGCTGTGATCTGCACGGTTAGCAGTTCAAAAGTCCCAGCAGCTCTGCAGCAGCAAGACTGGGCTTCCTTCCCCTGGAAAGAGGTACAGTCTCAGAAAGGAGTGACCGAGGGTCACTATGAGTCAGCATTGACTCCATGGCACTGAGAGTTGAGTGAGACCAGAAGTTTTGTCACTTTCCCCTTTGCATCCAGTTTTAAAACATAATACTGGAACATTCTTAGAATTCAATAAATTTTGTTGCATATGGTAAGGAGCCCACAGTCACAACTAGATGCGCAAAATATCTGTTTTACTGAACTTACTTTCTTAAAGGACCCCCACTGCTGCCAGGGAAGACTGCTGATCCAACACATCTTAATTATTTCCTTGTGAATAGTTTCCAGGGGCAAATACTCAACTTTTCAGTATTTCTTCATACACTTCTCTGTCCTTCATCTTTCATCAGATAGTATATAAAGTTAGAAGACAATTGCATAATGACTGTGTGCTGGTGAATCAAACTAGCTTTCATGGCAACTAGAACATGTCAGGATTTGCAGGGTCCCGATCTTTTTAGCCTTCCTGACTACATTCAGTTATCCATGCTCTGTCTATATTCTAGCTTGTAAGAAGGAGAACTGAGAGTTGGAGGATGAGCAATTTCCTATTTTAAGATATGTAAATTATGTACATTACTTTGTTTATACAAAGTTGGTTCGATCTTAGTTTTATAGATCATACTAGTTGAAGAGCTAGAGTATGTACATTAATAACTACAATGTAAGGAAGAAAAAGGTGCAATTTATGCAAATGTTTGGAAGACAGGATTAATTCACTTTGAAGAGGTGGGCCAAGCATTTTAGAGCACATCTCCCATAAAACGACCTGATTAGATTACACTGGATTGATACACTGAATTAATATTTATCTGATCAAGTTAACGTGCTGATGGGAAGTAAAATGATTATAGTGTTTTTCCGAATGGGTGTTACTAATTTCCATTTTGCTATAATTTTATTATTTGTCAAAATGTAAATAATTATGATAAAACTGGGATCTTCATCAGCAAGTGCTTCAAGCAACCTATAAATTAATAAAGAAGATATACAATACATATATATTGTATATATGAGAGTACTTCAAAAGTTCATGGAAAAATGAAATAAAAAGAGAATGGCATTTTGAAGCCTCCTGAACTATATGATATAATGGATTTCAATAAAAATCTATTTTTAAAATTTTCTAATAGTCAAGATATGATATGAAAAGTTTCAGAATTCATCTAAAACAGTGTTTAGATAATTCTTATAAATTTTAGTGCATATATTGAAAAAACAGAAAAGCAGAAAATCAATAACTAGGCTTTCATTTCACTAGTGTTGTTCACTATTTTAAAAATTTCAAAAAAGTTAAGTGTTATATTTTTATACAAATATACTTAACCTCTATAATTGTTTGCCAAATGCTCCTTCTCTCTGAAAGGTCATGCCTGAAGTTTATAAAATACCCTCCAGAGGAGGGATTAATTGGCAAACAAATGTAGAAAATATGTAATATTTACATAAAAATGCAATAGAAGTACACCAGTGATAATGAGGTATCAATGGGATCCATTATAAGGCATCAAAGGTCCAGAACAAAAATCATATCGATGTGAATGAGGGGTGGGTGGAGTGGAGACCCAAAGCCCATCTGTAGACAATTGGACATCCCCTCCCAGAAAGATCATAAGGAAGAGTCAGTCAGGGTGCAGTGCAGCACTGATGAAACATCCACATTCCTCTAGTTTCTTAATGCTTCCCACCCCCCCACTATCATGACCACAATTCTACCTTACAAATCTGGCTAGGCCAGAGCATGGACATGGGTACAGATTAAGAGCTGGAAACAGGAAATCCAGGACAGTTAAACCCCTCATGACCAATAATGATAGTATTGATATCAGAAAAGGAAGGGGAAGGTTGGGGATGAATGGGAGAACTGATCACAATGATCTACATATAACCCTCTCCCAGGGGGATGGATAACAGAAAAGTGGGTGAAGGCAGACAGTGGTAGGTGTAAGACATGAAAATAATAATAATTTATAAATTATCATGGGTTTATGAGAGAGGGAAGGTAAGGGTGAGTGGGAATGAGGAGCAGATATCAAGGGCTCAAGTAGAAAGAAAATGTTTTGAAAATGACCATGGCGACATATATACAAATGTGCTTGACACAATAGATGGATGTATGGATTGTGATAAGAGCTGTAAGAGCCCCCCAATAAAATGATTTTTTAAAAATGAATTGTTATAAGACCTGTAAGAGCCCCCAATAAAATGATAAAAAAGAAACAATCACATTCATCTCATTAGCATGCAAATGTGCTTTAATCTTTAATAAATGGTGAGACTATGTATATAATAATAAACAAATAAATAAATAAAAATTCATTTATTTTTGTTTTTAAATCTTCTCAGCTCATATATCTCAAATGTGTTTTGTTAGTTTTACTTTTATTATGTCATTTTGAGTGCTGTCATAAATGCTATTTATAAAAAAAATTACTGCTCACTGGTAGTATATAGAAGTGGAATTTAGTTTTGGTTTTGTATATTGACCATATACTCATTATGGATAGCTCTTTTAAAAAAAGGCGATAGAAGAAAAGATAATCAAGGGTGAACCTTAATGACAGGGAAAATGTGCAGTAAAGAATAGCTGAACCAACGCTTTTTAAAATGAGGAATACATATAAATTCCTAGCCTGTGTAATTAAAGCGAAGGAGATAACAAATCATAATGAGAATAAGAAGGGGGCATTGTTAAAAAAAAACTACTAATTATAAAACGATAATTATGAATATATGTCAATAAACATTAATAGTTTGTATAGTATAAAAGTAACTGAAACTTCATGTTCAGCTTCAAATGTTTATTAATAAATGCGACAAAATTTTACAAGAGCATTATATTGAAAATTGTAAGGTAATAGTAAAAGAAAGTGAGTCTAACTAAATGGAGATATATCATGCATATTAAATATTAGATAACATGATAAAGGTAATACTTTTCCAAATTTTCCTATAAATTTACTATAGTTCCTTAAAATTCTAGCAAACTGCTTTATACAATTCATAAGCTAGTTTTGTTAAATTAAATTGTGTCTTACTGTCATTTTGGTAGGTCAAAACATTGACGGGTAACACCGTTCTATCTTTTACAGTCCATATAAAAATCCAAATAACCAAAGCCATCTTGTAAAAGACAAAGAAAGCTGAATGACTTGCACACTTACACTCTCACATCTCCTTATGATACAAATATGGATACATTTTGGATTATTGCAAGTATAGAGAAATTGACCAAAGCCCCACCTCCCCCCAAAAAATCCATTTACAATTATAACTTAAGCAACACTGACAGAAGTGGGGAAAGAATGATGTTTTAAGTAAATTGTCCTAATCAACTGAATATTTACAAGAGAAATATAGTAACATTTGATTAAATTTGACAAAGGAAAAAATATTGAATCATCTCTACTAAATAATGTCTTATTTACTAAAAAACAATTATTTGACTTTCCTGTTATTTTATTAGCATTTTGGTACATTTTTAACACAAGATTATATAGTTGAATAAGTAAGTAAATAGATAGAAAATTGTTTATTTAATTTTTTAACACAATTCTAAGTAAAAAATAGATATACTACTCTGACAGATTTTCCTGATCATCTCTTAGTTCAGAATGATGCCATTGCTATGGTCACGAACAAAAGGCAAGGTAGTCATCATTTAGCACCAGAATTGAGGAGGTTAAACTGGAGATAACATAGAACTACCCTCAAGTTCTGTCATTATTATTTTTTAATTTTCAGGATTGACTTAGCTACTGGCGTAGTGGTTGTATGTGGGGCTTGCTCACCACAAGGTCTGTAGTTAGAAACAACCAATAGATCTGAGGGAGAGAAATGAGGCTTTCTACTTCTGTAAAGAGTTACAGTCTTGGAAGTGGATGAGGAAAGTTCTCTCCTGTCCCATAGGGTCACTATGAGTCAGAAGCAAGTAGATGACAGTGAGTTTGACTTTGATTTAGTGCCCCTTAGCCTTTTGGACCCATTTCTTCTGATCTTATAGTGAAGAGGCATTTATCCAAGTATGGATGGCGCATAAGGAACCTTAGTATAGTTACTCTATGCTTCCAGCCGCTCAGATTAACATCCCATTAATTCAAACGTGAGTGCAGAGCTTCTAGGAAAGCTTCAGAACAAGGCAAATACAGTTTCACTTCTTGTAGGTCTAAAACCCAATTGTTATCAAGACAATACCAACTCATTCGTGACCCTTGAGTGTCAACGAGGACCCGCATACCATAGGGTGTTCGGTACCTCATTTTTTGGAAGTAGATTGGTAGGTTTTTCTTCCAAGACACTTCTGGGTGACTTTACACCACCAACCTGTCAATTAGCAGCCAAGCAAATGAACCATTTGGACCACCCCAGGACCCCATTCTTGGTGGAGGTGGGTGCATTGTTTGTGATACATTGGGCTATTCAGGGAAAGAGAATATTTGATTTTGCTTACGTGACTCTTTAATGATAAGTAAATTAATGGGACAGTTTTAAAAATACCATAAAAATCACACACAAAACAATCATGCATGTCGGCTGCTCAGAATTTAATGCTGCAGATAGAGGTAACATTCTGTTACTCTGATGGCCATAGATTCATAAAGCTATTTTCCCTTAAACTATTTTCCTGACTTTTGTCCTCCAACATTCTCCCTTACAAAATTGCCTGTATTTTCACTACAGTAGATGTTAAATTCAATGATTCGCTAGCCTATAGTATTCTGGTTTGTCTTTTAACCCCTTTTAAAACTAATGGATATGTGTTTGCCACTTTCAATATCCACAGACATCTTCCCTGAATCATGTGACTTTCCGCCCCTTTTGCTGTCACTTTGGTTTTGAAAAAAGTAAATCAATAGTGTACCTTAAAAAGCCTTGGCACTATTGTTAGTAAATATATTGCATTCAGTTACTTTTGCTCACTAAACGTTGCTTGATATAATACCAGAATATCCTCAACTGCATTAGGAAAAAAGGATGCTATTTTCAGCTGTAAATCAAGGATTGATTTCTTTTAAGATATAATATATATTTTATGTATTGCAACTAACCTTGTTATGTGTCAGGTTTTTCAGAAACCTCCATTCTCTCATTCATTTATGATCTATGCAGACTTCTGAAGAGGTAGATTTGCCTTTGCCTATCCAGTTTAGACTCCAACAGGTTCCATTTTTAAACATTTAAGCAAATATATTTGGGGATACTTCATATAGATGGCCCTTCACATTGCTTAAATGTGATCCTTAATAACAATCAATCTTCCTGGGTCTACATTTCTTCATCTTTAAATTGGAAATATTATTATAAAGCCATTCTGTCATTTTGAGACTCAAATGAGATAATGCACATGCATGTATAAACTGTAAGACTATGTGCAAACTCCAATTTCTTCTGCATAATCAATCAAGAAAGTCAAGCAAATAATTCACCTTATGAAGGAGGACAGTGGACCTCCATTGTTCTTGAATTGATCCCCTTGCCAACTGACCCACATAATGGCAAAGCTTATATATGACTGCAAAGGGAGTAGTCACATTAAGCTACTTATAGTAGAGTTCAAACTCACCAACAGGTAAAAGATGTGGCAGTTGCCTTACAAAAACATCTACACCCTTGGAAACACTGTGAGAAATCTACTCTGTCTTCTAGGGTGGCTCTTGAGATGTAAGGACTTGAAGATAGTGGGTTTGCTTATTCAAGAAGGTGACAGTTTCTAGAGAAAGAATCAAATTCTTCAGATCAGTGCTACTACAAATCCATGACATCAAACACAAGAGAGTGCCCAACATTCCCTGTTTCTCAAGTGAAGTTGTATTTCCAATTGTGTTAGTCTGGGTATTTTAGAGAAACAAATCCACAGAAACTCATCTATAAGAGAAAGTTTCACATAAAGGTTTAATGCACATCAAGAAAACATCCCAACCCAGTGCTTCCCAAGCCCACAAGTCCAACATTAACCCATATATTTGACACCAATCCACAAAGTTCTCCTCCACCTCACAAAACACATGCAATGACACTGACTGCAGGAGGAAAGCTGAGTCTGAATGTGTAAGCATGGCAGGGTCTCCATAAGGCTGCCCCAGCACCCAGGGCTGCATCGGGTTAGGTCCATGTGGTTTCTCCTCAGGGATGTCTTGCAGGCAATGAGCCTTGCAAGCTGAAGCAGGGAACTGGCTAAGGCAGCTGCACCCTGGTCCGACCATCACAAAGCAAGAGACCCGAGAACTAGAAAGGCGAGGCTTACCAAGCCTTTCATCCCTCCACCCTTCAATGAAACCCTCATGTGTTTATTAGCCAGGTTGGCACAATAAACAAATTACCTCACCAATCATTCCAAAGACTGACATCTACCGCCTTTCCTGGCTTTGAATATCCACCTTATGGGCTCTCCCTTCACTTTCAATAGTAATCATTCTCCTCAAGACCTATCTGAGAACACAAGAATCTTGATTTAAAATTTCGCAATTTAGTACCAATGAACCTACCAGTACTCACTGCCATCAAGCCAATGCTGATTCATAGTGACCCCTGTGGGATTCTAAGATTGTAACTACTTAGGGGAGTAGAAATCCCAGGCCTTCTGTGGTGCAGTGGTTATGCATTGGTCTGTGACATCCATGGTCAGCAGTTCAAAACCACCAGCAGCTCCACAGGAGAAAGACTGGGCTTGCTACTCTGGTAAACAGTTACAGTCTTGGAAAACCATAGAGAGGCCATTATGAATCGGCAAGAACATACCTGTGTGCTCTATTCTCAGTTCTGCCTTCTAAAATGGGGGACTCCTGTATCACACTTTGCACCTCCCTAAGTTCTCTAAACAGTTAAAACATGTTAGTCATTCCATCTTAAGAGTATTTTACCCCTGAACACTATATCCACTTCCAACTTGAAATTTACCATTCTCCTTCTGTTCACAGCCAAATAATTTTCTCACAAATTCAGCCCTTCTTAACTTGCTATTTATGGTTGTTAAAAATAGTTTCATCGAACTATTATTAACACATTAGACAATTCAATGGTTCAATCATTTTAAAAAGGTTTGTGCAATCATCACAATTGAATTTGGGATGCTTTCTTCTTGCCTGTACTCAGTGATACTGGCTCCCCATTTCCCCGCCTCTCCCCTTCCAGCCTCCCAGGTCAGTATTGCTTCATTTGCTGTCTCTGTAAATCCACCCATCCTACTAATTCTTTAATCCACTGCAATTTGGCCTCTTTATACTTTATCATAAACAAGACTCTACTGTTGAAAACTTATGAAAACTTTTCAGTATGTGTTTTCCTTGATCTCTCAGTGGCTTTTGATTTTGTCATCTGTCTTCCTTCTTGAAACACATTCTTTCTTAGTTATTTTATATCATATTATTTTCCTCTTACCCCTACATCTCTACTTTCTTTCTTTTTGTTCAAGTTCCAGATGTTTATTTTTCAGTGTAAACCCCAACACGACCCACCAACATGATTTCGTGCATTTAGGAGAGAAGGATGTACTGTTTCCATGGAAACCTGTGCGGGTAACTTCTGGAAGACCTTACTTCTGAGCAGCTTGAGGGGAAAACATTTCATTGAGAAGTCGGGGCCTTCTTTCTTCAGTTTGCTGTCATCCGTGTTCACAGCGAAGAATTTAGATTGTTCATTGGGACCAATGGACATCTGGATTAAACAGTGCCAGACGCATGACCTACGGTGCTGCTCCAGTCGCTGCAGCTCCAGTCAACACGAAGACAGGGATCAGACTCGGGTGCTTCCTGGCCTGGCCGAGGATCTGACATTGGCCTCGGGTAACGAGGAGAAAACAAATTGGGCAGACCCAGGAGCTAGGACTCTGCACGATGTTCTTGTCCATCTCTACTTCTTGGTCCGACTTAAAGACTCACAATTCTTTGCTTAACTAAAATATTTTCAAGTTTCTAGTCCAGGATTAAGACCTTTATAAAAGTGTCCTGGATCTGTGTGTTCATGTGTGTTTGTGTGTGTATGTAAGCTTCAAAATGTTCAAAAAATATTCCATTATTTGGATTTTAATTTTTCCACAAGCATTCCAAAGCTTAAGTGTGTGTGTGTGTGTGTGTGTGTGTGTGTGTGTGTGTGTGTGTGATTTATGTCATGCTCATTTCTTATCATTTTTAAGTGGTGGGAAAAAATTTTATTTCTATTTTTCATGAACTTATTGACATCTCCTCATATAATTCATATTATAGTTCAGTGATGGAAACCTGTTGGAGATGAGCAACTCCAATTATTACAGCAAATGAGAGTAATGGAAAACTTGCATTCTGAACCTGTCAAAGTTTGGAAACTTGACACACCTGGAACAGTAAAGCAGCCTCATTACAGTTCTCATAGGAGTCACTGTAGATACTTTCAATTCTAAAATTGGTCTTTCAATCCAAGGTCTTTATTCTGAACTTGAGACCTATATATCTGTCACTGTTATCTGCCACATGGCTGTACCATGTTAGGATGTTGCTACTAGGGTTCCAATCCAAACATGAATGAGTATATTGCAAACAAAAATGTTTATTGCCAACAAAATGTTTCTCTTTTCATTGGATGAGTATAGAAAAGTTCTTTCTCAGTAATACACTTGTTTTAGTCTTGTCAGGGATAACACCTTATAGGTAACATATTTCAGGAGGACACATTCCAAAAACTTTGCAACAAGTTCGCAGGAATGCTATCTCATATAAAATAAATTTTAAATTGGATCAAGCATTGTACATAAGGACAGTGTGATAGGTAGGTTTATTGTGCCAACCTGGCCAATAAGAACATGTGGGATCAATCAGGTCACAGTTTGACTGGAGGGCAAAGAGATAAATGACTTGGCAAGGCCTGCCCCTTTCTCTTTTCCTCTCTGGTGATTGGACCAGCATGCAGCTGCTTTAGCTAGTTCTCTGCATCAACTTGTGAGCTACATGACCTGTGGGACAGCCAACCTGTGGATCCTGTGACTAGAGCTTGAGGTTCCTTTGAGACCTGCTTTGCCCACTGCTAATGTATGCATACCTTGAACTTGAGGCTGGCAGATCCTGTCATCTTGTAGTGCTTGAGTTCAATATCCCATTCGGGCCTGTTTTGCTAAGCTTCTGAGCTGCTGACACTTGATGACCCACCCTGCTGTTTGCTGTCTGTGGGCGGACTGCCTGCGTTACCTTAGGGAAGACTCAGCTGTCTGCTTCCTTGACTTTGGACCCAGGTGTCTGGTGAGTTGAAGAACTTCCAGTATATTAACTATTCCATGGAAGTGAGTTGAACTGAACCCTCTGTACTGCTGTATGTACTAATTAGCTGTTATATTCCTTTGTGGTATATCTATCTATCTATCTATCTATCTATCTATCTATCTATCTATCATCTATCTATCTAATCATAAGTGTCCTAGTTTTCTTTCTCTAAAGAACCCTGTCCAACGCAGACATGAAAACTTCAAAGATAAGGTAAGAGGAAATACTATCAGTGTCAATGAATGGAAAACTTGTGGCTGACATCCAGAAGCTGGTGGAAGACTAATTGCCATTGATGCAAAAGCAATCTCACATAGTTTGAATGTGTTCAATTATAAGTGAACATCTTGCCCGCAGCAATCTTTCAATTCCACGGATCCCAAAGCATTGCACAAAGATCAGCTAGCTAAAAAAGCTGATATTTCTATTAGTTTGTTTTTCTAATTTTTAAAAATGTCTATAACAAAATTTATCCCTGAGGCTCAGCAGAGATGAACAGGGCCCATGAGTTATAGTGTCTCTGGGGCAGCCTTTTCGGCTAGTGCCAGCCATGGGTGTGGAAGGCACTGAATTTGACACAGTTGCCAGTTTTGGGGGGTTTTATTTGTTTTTTTAAACAAGATCAAAGGTAATGAAGAAAACTTTATGGAACAAATCATAATTGAGGACAATAATTGAGGTCTTGGATTTGTCTTTAAATATGAAACAGCAAAGTTCAGTTAGAATAGTGAACTGCCAAGGGATCTGCTGGGCCAGTTCAATTCTAGGTAGAGAGCCCAACTCAGAAGGCTTTGGAATGGTTACTTTTGGACTGCAAAAATGTAATCTTGATCACCTTTCCTGAAGGACAACAGAGGGTTCCTTATAAAGAAATTAAAGAAAAATAGAAACCTGAATTGGTGAGAAAATGGGCAAGAAATATGTGTTGAGGAATATTTTTTCCAAGAAGTATCCTTTGACACTTTCCTTGGGAAACCTTATCCTGTCTCCTCTACAGCCCCGATCATGCCCCTTTAGATTGCTTTTTGTTTTAAAACTTAAAAACAATTTAAAAGATGCACAATTTATTCCCTTGAGGGTGCCAAAATGGCAATTGTTACCTGGTATAATCCAGAGTCCAGAATTCTTTGGGAAAGATTCGACAGATGAAAACAATACTTTCAGAAGTGTACAGTACTAGGTGAATAACATGTTGAAAAACATTAGTTTCACATTTTGATGTTTAATAAAGGTTTCTGTGGTTTTCTAGCATTATCTTTTGACTTACCCTTTTGCACATACATAAAACACAACATGAGTGGACTAATAGCATTATCTTTTCCAAAATTTGATCATCTTTTTTCATTTCTTCTCTCAATAAATGATACTAGATTGACACTGCTACACACGTTTAAAACATGGGCTTCAAATTCAAATCATTATTCTTTCTCCTTTAAATATGTAATCACCATCTTTCATTTAGTTCATATCTTAAATATCTTTTGAATCTAATAGCTTCAGTTTTACCCCTGACCACATTAGATGGAGATATAAAATGTTTTGAATAAGTAGAGTCTGTTCAAAAACTCTATAATCAAATTGTACCATTTCAAATTCTTCTGGAACTCAGACATTTTAGAGCATGGAAGCTAGATAAATTCACAAACATGTTGCACTGAAATAGTTATACATGTTAACTAAAAATATCCCCTGAAGTGTTCTTTTAATAAAATAATAAACCTAAATTCCCAACCTGTTGCCATCACGTCAATTTTGAGGACTCTATAGGACAGTGTAGAACTGAAACATCTGTTTTCCAAGATTTCATCTCTCCAGAAGTAAACTGCCCAACTCCTTGGCAGAGCAGCTGATGTATTCAAATCACCAACCTTTCAACTAACACCTGAGTTAACTCCTGCTCCTCCATGAGGGCTCCTTAAAATGAGCAATAGTTTATCATTAGTAAAGCATATCTGTTTGAGCATTGGACTCTTCTAAGGTATTATGTATGAGATCACACGGACAACAGAATCTTAAAAGGCTAAATTGGAAACATGGGGGACAGTGTGTTGTTTATTTTGAGGGATGGAACAACTTGGAAAAGAAGTCTGATGAAGGTTGCACAACTGGAAAAATGTAATCAGTGTTTAGTAGAAACTTGAATTTGCTATATTTTCCTATGTCTAGTTGCAACAATTACAAAAAATAAATCGAAATAATTTTTGCATATATAGATAATGTACTGAAAATTATTTTTCATCTGAAATTCCACTTAAATAGGATATTATAAAGCTAGCACAGAGATATTTTTCTTCTGAGGCTGATCTCTTATTTTGTGGCCACCATCCTTCCCCTACATAACCACCAGCTATGGAAAGGCCTAGATTTCCTCAATTTGTTCCTCATTATTAGCTCTTTAGGTTCTGAAAGGTTAAGTCTTTACTTAGTGCCATCGATTTTCTGATCATTTGGTTTTAGTCCTCCTCTCTTCGTGACCGTTTTGCTTCCTCCATGAGCTGCTATGCCGCTGTGCTGTCCGCATCTGTGGACCATGCCCCTGTAGCGGAGACCGTGTGCTGGTGGGTAGTGGTTATGAGGGCAAGGTCGGCAGTTTGAAATCACTAGCTGACCCATGTGTGAAAGACAAGGCTTCCTACACCTGCAAGGTGTCACCGTCTCGGTAATCCCCAGAGACAAGTCTACTTTGTCCTCTGAGGTCACTGTGATTCCGAATCTAGTTGCAGCATCTTAAAGCACAATTTTCTAAAGCATTTATTCTATCTAAATAAAGATCATTTTTACATTGTTCAAGTGACTGTCCTCTGTGGATATGAAAATTGATTTTGGAGATCCTGGTTGGCTCTGTTCACGCAGGTGACACTCCCGTGCTCCCATCCAGACCACAATATCAATAAAAACAGGAGTTATTTCGCCTCCACTATTCTCAGGTATCTTTACAAAGTGGGGTGCTTCGGAGAATGAAGTTTAGAGAGGAATGACATGGAATGAGTAGAGTGTGAAACACAGTCTATTAACTAATCAAAATTCAAACGGTAACTACCTAAATACAATTGTAAATATACTTTCTTGTCAAAAGGAAATCTCCTTTTAACATGTTTAGAGAAAGATAATATTAAGAATTTGTACCTGCTCAGGACTTTGAGTGTTTTATATGAATCCTTACACAAGTTGGTCTTCCAGAAAATGCAAACAACCAAAGAAAAAATCTGAAAAACTTTGGAAAATCCCCAAGGAAACAGAATAAGGTAGTGACTCTTAAAAAGAAATCAAAAGCACTCAGCAAATCTGTGTCAGGTGAAAAACAAAACAGTGAATGAAATAGAAACAAGCACCCTGATTTCATTGTTCAGTCTGAGTAAAATAATAAACAAGCAGCTCAACTGATGAAAAGGAAACTAGACGTTTTTTTAAAGGCAATCTACCACTTTGAATCACCCACATGTGACTTTTAAAAAGCATACTGTTCTTGGCATGTGAAACAAAATTAAAAACACTGCTTTTTCTTTTTAAGTCCACAAAAGGCACATTAACATATTATATAATTTAACATTTAAAAATTACTTTAGGTTAAGTAAATATCTTAGCAAATGCATCTTAATAGGCAAATACAAGGCTGTAATGAGAACACATTGGTCTTGATGGTCAAGAGACTGAAAACTTAGCCCAATACTTAAAAGAGCTATGTAAATTGGACAAATTGCCTAGCTTCGGTTTCTTTGTGCCTCACTTTCCTCCCCTTTAAATTGATCGGTTAGACAAAAAGGTTTTCAAGCAATCGTCCAGCCCAAATTCTAGTGTGGAATAAAATTAAAAAGCAAATGTCCTTTTCACAAAAAATAATTACTTGCTACTGAGTATAATTGTTTCATTTTGGTAAAATGAGATATTCATTTTTATTTGCACAGTTTTCTGTTGACACATTGTACCTATGAAGCTGTGTGATGTTTTTGAACAAGCATAGAGCACTTGCTCTTGCAAATGTGTCGAGTCCCATTTAGGGGGCTGCGTCCAGAGGTTACAGACTTCAACCGGAGCTAATATTTATCAACATGATTTGCCTACTTTTAAAAGTATCTTCTGAACTGACTTTTTTTTTTTCTAAATTGACTTAATACTAATGCATCTTTATTTATCAAAAATGTCTTCAGTGGAGTTAAATATTAATCTTTTTAGTATGTTTTAGTTTTTTATTTTGCTTTTTGGCAGTAATGAAAAATCTTCCAGTCTGGATTAGATATGAAAATGGAATGATAAAACTTGATACTATGGCATTTATTTCCAAAAATGGTGACTTCTTCATAACATAGAAAGGTGAATTGATGTTGTGTGACTGGTACCAACAGTAATTTTTTTAAACCTCAAAAAGTGCTTCTCAATATGATTTGCAAAATAGTGGCATACATAGACGAATTATACAAATTCTCAAGGAGCACAATTTGAAGCTTATAATTTCTAGGGTTATAAAAGTTCCCAGTGTCATAGTGGGAGAAAGTAGAAGATGAGAACCTAAGTACTTTCCCAATTACCTGTATAACTCACTAATGCCAGTGCCATCAGACCCACTCTCACTCGTAGTGAGCAAATCACTGCCTGGTTCTGCCTCATCCTCACAACAACGGTTTGTGTGAGCTCTTTGTTTAAGCTACTATGCTAACCCATGTTTTTAGGGTTTTCTCCTTTCCCCCTCACCTGTACTTTACTAAGTATAGTGTCTTTTTTTAGGGACTGATCTCTCTCAATAACATGTCCAAAGTATGAGAGACAAAGTCTCACCTTCATCCCTTCCAAGGAGAATTTTGGGTGCACTTCATCCAAGACAGATTCGTTTGTTCTTTGGGTAGTTCATGGTACATCGCTATTCTTCACCAACATCATAATTCAGATGATTCAGCTCTCCTTCTGCCTTTCTTATTCATCATTCAACTTTCATATGCATATGAGGTGAATGAAAACACCATGGTAATAAAAATTAAATCAAATTATTTCAGTAATACACTTGTCTTCATCTTCTTAGGGTGCCTTCAAAAAGGAAAAAAAAACAAAAAAACTAACTTTGAGCCCTGGGAGGAAAAATTTGAGGCTGGACTAAAATCAGATATTTAACAATACTCAGGTGGACATCTTTCCAAATATTGAAGTTTTCAACAAGTTTCCAAGAATCCTACCCCACTTGTTTCTAACTGACTCAAACAGTTGAAGGAAGTTCAGGAGGCGCTCAAAGATGGCTCAAGACAGGACTGTCAGCTTCAGCAAATGAAAAAACTGTGAGTGAAGTAAAAAAATGATGGGGAAAGACCTATTAATTTTATACCGATATTTCAGCTACCGAAGTTGGGCCCTCGCATTGCTCAGCTTGTTCGATTTTAAGTGAGCATCGTGACCTCAGAGAGTTTAGGCTCCATGAGTGGCTAAAGCATTGCACAAAGATCACCTAGTTTCCTATAACTGGTACTTCCATCAGTATTTTAAGCTGGATTGAGGCAAATGAAAACAATTTTACAGACTAGTCTTGGATTTATTAATATATATGTTTCAGAAAGCAAGGTCCAATCAAAATATATTCATATAACACAAAAGGAAACAAAAAAAAACTATTTTAACAATATTAACAAATTCCTAAGTCTATGTAATATTGAACAAAAAAACAGGCAGAAACATTATAATATGTTCTATATGCTTCTGTTCATTTAATCTCTATAAATATAAGACTAATAATAGGTTTTTAAGTATTTGCTTCAATTTGTATTTTTGTCTGTATACAAATGTTTTATCCTTAGTGTGATTTTGTTTGCTGTTGTTTTCCATTGTGTCTGTCCACAGAAGTGAAGCACAGGAGGATTGGATGCATAATAATAATAACTGATACAAGGGGATATAGGGAACTTAGGGTTAAGGGGGGATGATAGGCAGGAGATTTCAGGAGTAAATAATGAATGTAGGAGTGGGGAGGGAGCACTAGAACATATTTTGATCTTAAAGGTGATTTAACCATGGGGGTTGGGGATGCTCTAAAAATTAAGTGGGTGTGATTGTGCAATTATTATTGATATGAATGAATGATTGACCTATTGAATTATAGGATATGTAAATTAGTTTCCAATAAAACTATTGGATAAAAAGGTATTACTTAATATGAAAAAAAAAAAGTATCTGTTACACCAACTGAATTCAAGAAAGATAGACCAGCTCAGAAGATCATAGTGACTATTTTGGAATTTCAGATGGGTAATATCGATATATTTTCTTGAAGAACACAGGATGGCCATGGGGGTTAGTAAGAAAGAGTTTTACAGACATTAACAACTGCATCAGTGAGATAAAAAGCCAAGAAAGAAGTGTTTTGGAATATTTTGCCATCCTGACTAGGAATCTACCCTAAAGCCCAATCTTTCCCCTTCATCAATATTTCCTGTTCCCCAAACTCAAAGAACATTGAAAAGTAACAGGAATCAAGCCCCTCATGACTAAGGTGACCAAACGTCCCGCTTTGGGTGAGACAGTTCCGCCTTTGAACAATTTGTCCCGCGTCCCGCGGTGTTTTAAAAAAGTGCCAATTTTTGGAAAGAATGCATGACAAGCTAGGGAATGGCGGGAGAACGGAAAGACCAAATTTTTAATCAAGGAACCCTACTGTCCCCATCCTGGTGAATGGTGTCCCGCTTTACCAATGCTTTACCAATGTTAAAATCTGGTCACCCTACTCATGACTGCGTTGCCATTTTGATGTGGTGGTGTAAATTGAAGAGGGAATAATTTTTAGGGAAGGTTTAAAATGCAAACATGGCATTCAGAAGTATAAAGAGCTAGATAACAGCTCTGTTGAGAAACAATAGCTTCACGTTTTAATACATTAAAGACTTCTATGATTTCAGGGCAATACTTTTGGACTCACCTTTGTAACTGATAGTGTATTTGCACTTTCTACAGAGCTGGCATTGTAAATTGCTAAAACTGAAGTTTTAGATTCTATTCTGATATACAGGACTGAAAAATATATCGTGAGTAGCACTACAAGTTTTCCCATCCAAATACTCATTTGAGAGCAAAACTAGTATAGAAAGTAGGGAGGTAAATGAGAAGACTTCAATAGGTGCAAAGAAGAAAGGAAAAAGATTGGGATTAGTTAAATTCAAAGTACACTACAGGCCTTTTTGAAATTAGTCTAGTCTAAATTACTAAAAAAAAAAATCCAAACAACAGTATCTGTAACTAAAATATGTTTTTAATTTTATTTCAACTGGTAACAGGGTTAAGTAGCACATGTATGGTTAAAATAAATGGTCTGGTGTGTCTGGTTGGAGGAGTCCTGGTCGTTTAAGGGGTTCAGTGCTGGGATGCTAACTGCAAGTTCCATTACTTAAATCCGGAACTGCTCTACAAGAGAAAGCGCTGGCTGTCGGCTCCCAGAGATTTATCATTTCAGAACCCCCGATGCGCAGCTCTGCTCTATTCTATAGGGCCACCATGAGTGGGACTCTGCTTGACTGCGGAGTTGTTTATTTGTCTTGGCGTCTGCTTCAAATGAAGCCAATCCATTTATTTAAGAGGGCGTGGATTGGTGAGGAGGGTGGCATAAATGGGGTCCCTAAAAAGAATTCACTTATGTTGTGGTTCAAAAAGAGGTAGATATGCTTTAGTAAATAAGGAAATAGCAGAATACCATGTGTTAAGTGCAAGAGCAGCAGTTTGATGCCACCAGGGGCTCTGACGGAGACTGTGGGAACCTGCCCACTGTGGAAGCAATCTTACAGCCTTGGAGCGTGTGCGGTTCTGCGCTGTCCCATAAGCTCACTGTGAGGCAGAATGGACCAGACAAGGAGTTTGGTTTGGGTTTGATGTTCTGTCTAAAGTATGTCTAAAGTAAGCCCTGCCTGGCTAAATCTCAACCTTTCCTACAAAGATGAAGACTAACTTTACTTTTTCACCAGGACAGACTAGTGAACCTTTGTCCCTGACCACCACCTTCTCTAACCAAAGCCAAAGCCACCCTTAGCAAGCCTACACAAGACAGGAAAGAAGAACTGCCCTGAGACTATTAAACTCTCTATGGGAACAGAAAGCCCCATCTTTCTCCGGAGGAGCGGCTGGTGGTTTCAAACTGCTGACCTTTCTGTTAGCAGTCCGAAGTTTGCTACCCATCTGCTACCCCATTTGAAGAAAGTAAAGGACTCCAAGAGTCTCAAAGAAGCGGAGAAAGATATGATTCCTGAAGGAACTGCTTTCTCCATATTTCGCCAACGTTAAAAACAGGCAGTAATGTGGGACAATGCAGGGCGGTCATTGCCTTTGCTTTTTCAAGCCCTCCTGGTATAGTTCTCCTGTGTTAGGTTGTTAACCAAAAGGTCAACAGTTCAAAGCCCAGCGATTCTGGGTTAAAGACGGAGCTTTCTACTCCCATCGAGAGTTTCAGACTCAGAAACTCACCGGACAGTTCTACCCTGGCCTCTAGGGTCTCCTTGCGTCTGAATTGATTTGATGGCACTGTTTGGTTTTCTTTTTCTTTTTCGGAGTAATTTCATTTTATATGTTTAAAGAAAAAAAACCTATTGCTTTTCACTGCTATTGATATAGAAGAAAATTAATCTCCATACAATCCAAAATTTGGGAATGATATTGAGACAAATGGATTCAGAGTTGGGGAAAAAAAATTTCTCCCCTCCATGTATAAACTTTCAGAAACAAGACAGAAGTGTAATGCTTTCTTGTTAGACTCTAAAAAGGTTACTTCAGAAAGAAACTTATAAGTTACAGACACATATTACTGTTGAGAGAAAAGTAATTTGTTGTAATTATTTTTAATTATAGCTATTTTTAATTATCTTTGCTGTATGTGTAAACATTAAAAATACAAACAGTGCTGCTATAGCACAGATGGCTGGTGCTTGCTACGCAGGCTGTCAAGCATCATTTGAACACCATTGCGTTCTTTTCCCTAATTGTAAGGAAAAGCAATAAAGTTGCTTTTTGGAAACAATTTTCCTGTTACTAAAGATGAGAGGACCTACATAAAAAATAATCCCCTGTTCTCTCTCCCTCAGCAAAGCTTTGAAACTCCTTTCCTTTTGAAATTCCCTTTGTTTATGTTTCTGGAAACCCAGTGATTTGCCTAGACCAGTCCATATTGCCTTTGCTCATACCTAACCAACCAAGAGTCAAGAATGATTAACAGTCAGTAGACTCGTCTGAATACCTGAAAACGTGCTTGACATGACAACCTGCAGTGTACAGGTGGCACCAATGTCCCAAATATCTGGTTTTATTCATGTCTAAGCTTGCTATTGCTATTAGTTCACTGATGCCAAGATGTAATTAGAGAGAGTTCCCTGTTTTTCTCACTTGTTAACCTGAGAACTATTATATCTGCCACCTGGTGGCCACCACTGGAGTAGTTTGCATTTGTTTTCTATGCTTTGTAGTCTCAGAACCAAAAGCCAAAGTCTACATTGCAAATCAAATGTAAAATCACTCAGATTAATGAAATTAAAAAACAAAGCAAGGCAGCTGTCACTTAGCTTGACATTAGCCAAAACATTATTTTCCCTTTTATGTTCTTACTATTATTCCATTTTTAATATTGTCAACAAAATGGAGGAACGTTTCAGCAAGATGGGTTGACACGGTGTTTTCAACATGGGTTCAAACATAGTAATGATGGTGAGGATGGCACAGGCAGGGAGAGGTTGGGTTCTATAGGAAAATAGCGTTGCTAAGAACTGGAACCGACTTGATGGCAATTAACATCAATGCAGACATACTGAACTGCAGCCATGGCAAAAAAAAAAAAGTTATATTTTTGGTGGTAATAAACGAGGAATTGCTCTCTGAACCGGCCCATAAACATTACCATTGAAGTTTGCTTCTGAAGACTTGAGAGCTGAAGGAAGCTGGAAAGAGAGTGATGTAAGCGCTTATTTCCCAACTTTGGGAAATTTATATACAGCCAATCCCTGGGTTACAGGTGTCTGATCTACCAGACAACTTTTACTTTCTCTTTAATGTTATGACAATTTGCTCTCACTTTCAAAAAACTGAATCCGCACTTACTAGCAACAGATTTGCCATCACAAACATCTTCACTTGCTGCACATGCTACTTTCCAAATCTATGCAAAGGCTTTGAGTCTTTTCCTGCCTTAAACTTCAAAAATGAAACTGGCCACAACCGAGTCGATTCTGATTCATCATAACCATATGGGACAGAGTAGAACTGCCCTCTGTATTGCTAAGACTGTAGCTGTCAACAGGAGTTAAGAATCTCCTCTTTCTCTGAGGGAGTGGCTGATGGGCTCACACTGCTGATCTTTTGGTTAGCATCCGAATGCAACATCTACTATGCTGCAAGGACCCTGTCTTCCACTCAAGTAAGGCTGAATTTAAAGACCATACACACCTGGTTTCACCTGAGAACTGCCTGTATTTTAAAATAATTTTTATTGCCCCAAATATAATTTTTTTAATTGTGACTTTTTCTAAAAGACAAACTCTTTGATTTTATAGCATATGCTGACTAAAGCAATAACCATCATCTCTGTTCCTCAAGTTCCTTTCCATGTCTTGTTAATACTTCAGAATACAAACAATGTGGGTATTCTTACATTTTTTGTTTTTTTTTTTCCCAAGCAAACCATCTCACAAAAATCTATCAAATTCTTTCGGAAAGTCACAGATAATCTTCTGGTCTCCTAAAATCAATCTGAGAAAATGGAGATTACCATATACCACATATTCAGTGGTGGAACAATTGGATAAATGATATCAAAGGATTGGATTCTTCTACTGTTACTAATTGTACTTTCAATAGTGAAGGAATAAAGACAATTTCATATTATAGAACAATCTTAAAGGCAGTATAAAGTGAATATTATCTGCAATGAATAGAAATGCAGTCTATAATAGATTTCTTTTCTGAGAATTTACTTTAACATATTCAAATATCAACCTGAATTTAATAGTTTTAATTTTCTTCTATCAATATTACTAAGATATCTCATCTAAATTCTGATTTTCACCCCACCCTGATTTTTTTATCTCCAAAGTACTAAAATGATTCATTATTTTATGGCATTTGATGTGAATCTATAGAGATATATACAAAACATAAGAGATAAATATTTATAAGTTTATTTTTGGATACCAAGAAGTGAAACTAGTTAATGGGATAGAAGGAGATTTACTCAAAGGTTAAGGAAGAAAATATTTAAAATGAAAAGTACATTCTCTCAGAACAAAATGTTAATAAGTTATTGAGATAATTAAAAATCATATTTTAATTTATAACTGAAGTTATCAGTTGGACAGTCCCAAAGCACATGTCTGTTTTTGACACAGAAACAAGTTAAGAAAGACTACTATGCCCAGATGGACATTGGGCCTCCACCCAAACACTTACTCATTGCAGGAACATATTGTTCTATTAAATTGGCATTCCAGGATGCACACCTTCCCGACATGATTGCTGAAGAAAAATGTGAACATAAGCAAAGGTGGTGAAGAAAGCTGATGGTGCCCAGCTACCATAAGATATAGTGTCCGGGGCCTTAAAGGCTTGAAGACAAACAAGCGGCCATCTATCTGAGAAGCATCAGAGCCCATGTGGAAGAAGCACACCAGCCAGTCTGACCATGAGGTGTAGAAGGGATCAGTTATCAGACATCAAAGAACTGAAAATCATATCAGTGGGTGCCCTCTTTACTGACACAATCACTGAAGACAAACGTGTGCATAAGCAAGGGTGGTGAAGAAAGCTGATGGTGCCTGGCAATCAAGAGCTTTAGCATCTGGGATCTTAAAGGCTTGAAGATAAGCAAGTGGCTAACTAGCTCAGAGGCAACAAAGCCCACATGGAAGAAGCACACCAGTATGTGTGATCACGAGCTGTCGAGGGAATCAGGTGTCAGACATCAAGGAACAAGAAATCATGTCATTATAAAGGTGGGTGAATGCAGAGTGGAGACTCAGAGTCCATTGGTAGGCAACTGGAAACCCTCTTGCTGAGGGGTTGTGGGGAGGAGATGAGCCAATCAGGGTGCAGGGTAGCGACGATGAAACATATAACTTTCCTCTAGGTCTTAAATGCTTCCTCCTCCCCACTGTCATGATCCCAATTCTGCCTTGCAAATCTGGCTGGACCGGAGGATGTACATTGGTACATATGGAAACACAGGGAATCCAGGGCAGATGACCCCTTCAGGACCAGTGGTGAGAGAGGCGATGGCTGGAGGGTGAAGGGAATGTGGACTGGAAGGGGGGAACCAATGACAAGAACCTAAGTATTGCCTCCTCCCTGGGGGATGGACAGCAGAGAAGAGAGCTGAGGGAGACGTCGGACAGTGTAACTTATCACAAACTATAATAATTTATGAATTATGAAGGGTTCATGAGGGAGGAGGGAATGGGGAGGGGGGAAAATGAGCAAGTGATATTAGGGGCTAAGGTGGAAGGCAAATGTTTTGAGAATGATGAGGGCAACAAATGTACATATGAGCTTGACACAATGAATGTATGTATGGATTGTGATAAGAATTGTACTAGCCCCCAATAAAATAATTTTTTTTAAAAGAAAGACTACTCTGCCATTTCATGCCAATTTTATACTTCATGATGAAATCGCCCTTATTAAAACCATAGGACTTTCATTGAGAATATGAATGAATTATAGAGTACTAATGTCCTAACTTTGGGAATGTGATTATTAGCATAGTCAAGATCAAACTATCATCACTTTGAACACATCACATGAAAGGCAAGCTACAAGGGAATGATTGTACCTTTTTTATGATTTAGTTTAGTGTCTACTAGATTAATCATTTTCTCTTTTGAAATCTCTTATATGAATGATCATTTTAATTGCACAAACATACAATATTACTAGTCTCTAGCATTGTAAAGATAGTGCCTACAGAGGAAAATATTCTTTAGAAAATACGTCAGAGGTCTAAAGAGAAATCCACACATTTTTATATCACAGTTCTTTGTGAAACAGTTCACAAGATACATACATAAAAGCATCCTTCAGTAGATAAGAAATTAGAATACAAAGCTGAATATAAAGCAGCAATCAGAAAAGTATGTCAGGATTGAAGCCAGATTTTGCTCTAAATGCAAAAGACAGAATCCAGTGAACCCTGGCTGAAAGACTGAGCTTCCTACTCCCGTAAACAGTTACAGTCTACGAAGCCCACCACAGGTCACTGGAAGTTACAATTGACTCGGTGACAATGAGAATAAGGGAAACCTTCACACAGCACTTGAACCTCAGATTGCACAACAGATTGTGCGAGGGTGCATTGTTCGCATGGAAGAGGAGAAGAAAAATTATTCTGCCGTGAATTTGGACTAGGCTGTGGCTATTAGGTACCACTGAATTGGTTCGTATTTTTAGCACTCTTAATGTATGAATATTACAGAATGAAATATTGCCTGGACATGCCAAAATCAAAATTAAAAGAAAAAGAAAGAAACACTACAATGGAGTCTATTCCCACTCATAATGACCCAATATACCGTTTCCAGGTCTATAAAGCTTTGCTGCAATAGATAGCCTTTTCTTTCTCATTCAGAGTTATAGTTATGATGTTTGAGCATGTTTTTGCAGCTATTATGCCAAATCATTTCATTGATGATTTCCCTCTTTTTCTCTGAACCTCACTACTTTCTAAGTTACATTTCCAAAGAATGTAGAAGATGAAGTCTAGCCATCCTTGCTTCTTAGGAGCATTCCAACTGTCCTTCTAGGACAGATGGGTTTGTTCTTCTGGAAGTCTATGTTACTGCTATTGTTAGATGCCATGGAGTCTGTTCCAGCTACTTGAGACAGAGTGAACACTACCTGGTCCTTTACCATCCTCACAATTGTTCTTATGTTTGAGGCTATTGTAGCCCATTTGTCCATCCATCTTGTCACTGGTCTTCCTCTTTTTTGCTGCCCTTTACCAAATATGGCATCCTTCTCTAGGGATTGGTCTCTTCTAGCAACATGTCCAAAGTATGTGAGACAAAGTCTTGCAATCCTTGCCTCTAAGAAGCTTTCTGGCTGTACTTCTTCCAAGACAGATTTGTTTGTTCTCTTGATGATATTTTCAATGACCATGATATTTTCAATATTCTTCAATAGCCCCATAGTACAAATGCATCAATTCTTCAGTGTCCGTATTCACTGTTCAACTTTCACATGCATATTAGACAATTGAGAAGACCATGGTTTCAGTCAGGCACCCCTTAGGCCTCAAAGTAACATCCTTGCTCTTAAACACTTGGAAGTGATCTTTTGCAGCAGATTCACCCAATGGAATGCATCATTTGATTGCTTGACTCCTGCTTCCAAGAGGATTGATTGTACATCCAAGTAAAGCAAAATCCTTGACAATTTTTACCTTTTCACTGTTTCACACGGTGTTACCTTTTAGTCAAGTAGTGAGTGTTTGATTTTCTCTACATACTGTAATACATGAGGAAGGCTGTAAACCTTGAGCTTCATCAGCATATACTTCAGGTCCTCCTCACTTTCAGCAAGCAAGATTTTGTCATCTGCATAACGCAGGTTGTTAATAAGCCTTTTTCTATCCCTGATGCTGCATTCTTCTTCATAAAACCTATTTTCTCATATTATGTGCTCAACATACAGATTGAATAAATATGGTGAAAGGATACAGCCCTGACATTCCATTTCCCTGATTTTAAGCCATACAGTATTCCCTTAGACTGTTCACACAAATGTCTCTTGAGGTACAAGTTCTGCATGAGCACAATGAAGTTCTCTGGCATTCCCATTCTTCTCAAGGCTATCCATGTTTTGTGGAAATGTACATGTGGAATGCCTAGGCATAGTCAATAAAACACAAGTAAACATCTTTAGGATATTCTCTGCTTTCAGCCAAGATACATCTGACATGAGCAATGATATCCCTTGTTGCATGTCTTCTTCTGAATCTGGACTGAACATCTGCAACTTGTCAATGTATTGCTGCAGCCATTGTTAGATGATCTTCAACAAAGTTTACTTGTATATGATATTGTTTTGTAACTTGAGCACTCTGTTGAGTCACCTTTCTTTGGAATGGATACAAACATAGATCTCTTCCAATCAGTTGATATATTTAATATTCTTCACTAACACCATATTCAATATGCCAATTCTTTTTTGGTCTTTCCTATTCATTGTCCAGTTTTTACATGCACATAAGATGGTTGAAAGTACCATGGCTTTGGTCTGGCACACCTTTGTCATCCAAATGACTTCTTTGTTTTTTAACATTTTAAAGAGGTCTTTGCAAGATTTGTCCAGTGCAATACACAATTTGATTCTTTACTGATTCTTCTGGTATCATAAAGATTGAATAAGTATGGTGAGAGGATACAACCCTGATCCACACCTTTCCCGATTTTGTACCATGCAGGATTCTCTCATTCTGTTTTCACAACGGTTTCTTGATCCATGCATATTTTCCAAATGAGCACAATTAAGTGCTCTGGCAGCCCCATTTTTGCCACAAGTAGAATGAATTATTTGACAAATTTAGTATTTTCTCCATTTACCATGATGTTTCTTATTGTTCTAATGGTTAAATATTTGGTTTTTGGTTTTTAATGTTTATGTATAATTAAAACTGTAGGTTGTACTCTTTGATCTTTATTCATAAATGCTTCAAGGTTGCTTTGAATTTTTCTCCAGTATTGATGCCAAATTTTATATATATATATTTAAGTTTTTGGATTATTTGCTGAATGTAGAAATTGAATGAGTACTGGGGAAGGCGATCATCTTATGTTAAACCAGGTAGTTTCATCTCATTCTGTTGGAATGACTGCCTCTTGATTTATTTGTAAGTTCTGAGTGAGCACAACTAGGTATTCTGGACTTCTTATTATTCAAAATATTACCCACTGTCTCTTGGTTCATTTTTCATACAACAGTAGTTTGCATGTGGTGGTGATGCTGAAAGATAAGCAGCCAATATTGCAGAACAAAACAAAAACACCACCAAAAACAAAACCAGCAGATTTTTTTTCTATGTTAGACAGGAGCTTCCAGACTAAGACAAGTCTAGGAAGAAGAAACTGTCAGTCTACTTCTGAAAAAATTAACTGCTGGAAGCTCCTTATGAATAACATCACAGCATTGTCCTATATAGTGCCCCTGAGGTTGAAAGTCACTCAAAAAACCTATGAGAAAGAGCTGCCTCCTCAAAGTAGAATTGACCTCAATGACATAAATAGAAGGAAGCTTTCAGGACCTTCATTTTCTATTGTGGCAGGACTCAAAAGGAGATATAACAGCTGTAAACATACATTAGTAATCAGAAAATGGAATATACACAGGAAAAATCAAAGAAAATTGGAAATTGTGAAAAATGAAATAGAATGCTTGAAGATCAATGTAGTAGGCATTGATGAGCTAGAATGGACTTGGATAAGCTATTTGGAATTGGATGATCACATAGTTTACTGTGCTGGAAATGACAAATTGACAGGAGGCTGGTTGAGGAGTGGGGTGCCTCCGGGCACTTAACACATGAAGTTGATCTTGTTGACCCACAGATATGGAGTTGAGTGACTTGGGCTTAGGTTTACTGGAGTGGGGTGCTTCAGGGCATTTAATTCAGACAACTGAAGTTGGGTTTGTTAACCCTTGGAGTTTGAGCTGCATGCCTTTGGGCTGAGACTTGCAGTGGAGTGGTATGTCCAATTGGTCATTTATTGGCAAACCTGAAAGAACATTGTAACATGGCCTGATAAACAACTTAACCTTTAGCATTAATTAAAACTCATTAACTTAAAAATTAGAGAGCATTAATTAAAACAACTAAGAAGAAACAACTTCTTTTCTAGAGAAAACTTTCTAGAAAACTTCCTGTTAGCATTCATTGGACAGAACCAGGGCATTTATATGCCTCAAATGCAAGAGAGTGTGGGAAGAACGTATTCTTAGCTAGTATATTAAAGTTGGAAAGACAATTAATATTTTCTTTGTAAGAACAAGGAAGCTACGGATAAAATATAAAAAACAAGTTCTTCCAAGTCTAACAAAAAAACACTAGGCCTGTTTCACAATCAAATAAAATGTCATACAAGTTCAATAAGTACAAAGCTATAGGCATTTTTTAAAAGCTATCTTTTTTATGTGTCTCTTTAACAACTTCTAATGTTAAAAGATAATTGTTCATTGGCTCATCATTCATTGGGCCAAATTAATATTAAGAAATTACATTCACTTGATTATTTGAATCAAGCAATTCAACAGCTTGATTCCTTGGTTAATGCCTGGAAGTTTTGGGAGTTCTGTACCAGATATGTACTAATTCTTTATATATTCTCCTGCCCCAGTTGTCTCTTTTTCATGGCTCAAAAGTTAATGAGTAGCAATTACTTAGTATCCTTAGTGTGGAATAATTATTTATTTATGAATAAGTTTATTAATAAATTGTAGGAATCCCTAGTTGGATGAGAAATTATTTTGCTTCTATACAAGTTTACCTCTATTTATTGACTGCAAAAACGTCCATAGTCAATATTTTGCTATCTGTAGTCAGTTTGTTTAGGAATTCAGTGGAATATACAGTCTGTCAGAACTCAATTATTGGCTCTAAGAAAGGGCTTCAAAAATTAATGGAAATAAGGAATCACAAGATAATGGAACGTTTTTATGAACATTTTTAAGTCCCCTTATATGTTTATCAGATATGTATAATGCACTCTATCTTACTATCTTACATGCATCTGCATGAGCTAAGTGCTTCTCCAAAGTAGGTAGGATGGAAATATTTCCTTCTAAGTAATACCTAATATTGGTCAATATTTTGTGTACACAGTGCATTATGTTATGAATTCGAAAGGTATCCAAGATGATTACTACACATATGATTTGTTCATAATTACCAAAGGCAGTTATAAATATAAGAACGACATCCCCCCCAAAACGGAATTGTGCGAGGCAGAACGGAGCTTTTGTAGTACGCATTTTTCCCACTAGGTGAGCGTCAAGGAATTTGCTGTAACTTAGTGCACCCAGGGGTATTGCCTGGGAAGGTTCTCTCTGGTCACGGTGAATTATTTTGTAAAAGCAGTTTAGCTCCAGCCCAGTTTTTTGTGTTGGCCACTTTAAGAGAGCAGCATCTGGCTGTGAAATTTTGTTTCCTGCTCAGAAAAAAGGCCATAGAAACTGTTGTGATGTTGAACATGACTTAGAAGGACTGCTAGCACTATGGGCAAAACTCAAGTGTGCAAGTAGTTCTCTCCTTACAAAACAGGTGAAATGCTTATTGATGACAAACCTCATTCTGGACGTCTGCCAACTTCCCTAGCAGACAAAAATGTCAACTCGTAGTGCTTTTGGAGTTCACTCCACCAGGTCCGACTGTTAATCAAGCTTTCTATTTAGAGGTTCTCAAAAGATTATGCAAAAGTGTGCAGCATAGAAGGCCTTATTTGTGGCAGATGGTGGACCGGTTTTGCCATCATGACAATGCACCTGCTCACACAGCCTTCTTATTGTGTCAGGCTTTGACAAAAAATAGCCTGTGTCTCTTGCCCCATGCACCTTACTTGACTGACCTTGATCCTTGCAACGTCTTTTTGTTTCCACGAATGAATAGGAACATGAAAGGACAGTGATTTGACGACTTCGAAGAAGTGAAGAAAAAGACAATAGAAGTGTCAGCCATCCAAACAGATGAGTCTGAAAATTGCATATTTGACAAATATTTTAATTGTAACCAAGAGGACTTTGAAAGTGAGAGGTTATTTTGTGAAATAATTTAAATATATAGCTTTGAAAAAAAATTCTGGGATTGTTTTGTGGTACTGCCTCATATTCCTTTCCACGTAAAACAGGAAGATTCAATTCACAAATATGAAACCACTACTGAAATTTTAGAGTGAACTAAGTGTAATCCTACACTGTCAGTGCAAAGAGGGAAGTAAATAAAGCAAGGGAAGACATGGAAAAGGCAAATATTTGGCTGCTCTTTGAAGGAAGACAGAAATAAGTTTGAAGAAGAAAGGCTGTGTAGAAAGAACAAAACATACAGACATGGAAATGAACATGCTGTATGGAGAGCCATAAAATTACTTGACTGTGTAAGACTTCATAAAGATGCATTAGACTGATGAGAAAAGGGTTTTAAAGTAGAAAAGTGGAAAGTCTTATGTTTGATTCTGCAAGAAACCAGGAACCACGTCATTCTGGAGCAGGAAAGAGATGTGATGATACAATGTTTCAGGAAGATTAATTTTATAAGCGCTATGAAGAATGAATTGGCATGAAACTAAATTGAGAGAGAACAGCTAAAATTCTGCCGAAATAATCCATGTGTGAAGTTATGAGAGCCAGGACAAAATGGTAACTGCTGAACTGAAAAAGTGGGAAAATAAAGAATTGTTATATGGAGCATGGGCAGGCTCCAACTTTAAAAGGGATCCAACTGAGAGCTAGAGGTTAAGCTGACTGTGTGGTAACATTAATAGAGTACATGTGAGTATATATTTCTACAGATAAAGCGGTTTAAAAATAATGAAACCCAATTCTACAATTCCTATCCATTCTAAAATAATCTCCCCATGGCTATAATTTGTGCTTTCATGATTTCATGAAATTGCTATTTTTCAATTCTAATTACATTGGTGTTTTCTTAAATAAATCACTAGTTCTTCTCATTTTCTGAAATTTGTTTCTATTTTAACCTTGTCTTTCTGAACTGTGTTTTCTTTGAACCAGAGACTCATAATAAACGTTAAGATGTTTAAAGTGTTATGACACTCTGCAGTAAGGTCTTAGATATTAAAACTTCAGCTCTCCAGAGTTGAATCTCCAACATCATATGCTTCAGAAGTATGGTGAAGCTGGTGGACTGTCTACCCAAATCCATGAACTTTACTAAGGTTTTCTTTATGTATGGCAATACAATTGTGTTCTAGCCAATGAATTGTCAGCAGAAATAATATGCATCACTTCCATTCCATGCCACAATCATCTATAAATTCGTACTTCCATTCTATGAGTTTCATGAGGCAGAGTGACCTCCATACTTCCATCATTATGAGTCCCTAGTGCATTGCACACTCTCTTCCCTAGCTGACTAGTACTGTGTAGTACTTTTATGTGAATAAAACAATAAACTTCTCCTCATGCTTAAGCCACTATATGTTTGAGATCTATTTGGTAGAGTAGTTAGCTTACTCCAGTACGTCACTGTTGTTATCAATGTTATGTGTGGTTGATTCGGTTCTAACTCAAAGCAGTCCTGTGTAAAATAGAATGAGACACTGCCTGGTCCTGCCTCATCTTCACAATTGTTGTGATGTTTGAGCCTGTGGTTTCAGGCACTGTATCAATCCAGCTCATTAAGGATTTTCTTCTTTTTCACTAACCTTCTACTTTACCAAGCCTGAAGTCCTTTTCCAGAAACTGGTCTTCCTATTAATATGTCCAAAGTAACTGCAATGAAGTCTTGTCATCCTCACTTTTAAAGAGCATTCTGAAAATATTTCTACCTTATAGTCCATGGTCCTTTCAGTGTTCTTTTGCAACACTGTGATTCAATGTATTTATTTCCTCTGTGGTCTTCTTCATTCATTGTCCAACTTTCACATGCATACCGAACGATTGAATACATTAGGGCTTAGGTCAGGGGCACCTTGCTCCTCAACGTGACACGCTTGCTCTCCAACCCTTTAAATAGGTCTTGTGCAGCAGATTTTCCAAATATGATTCATTCTTTGATTTTTCTGACTGCTATTTCTAAGGGCAGTGTTGATTGTGGATGCAAGCAAAATGAAACCCCTGACAACTTCAAACTATTCTCCCTTTATTATGATGTTGTCTACCAGTTCAGTTGTGAGGACTTGCGTTTTATTTACATTGGTTTGTAATCCATACTGAAGGCTCCAGGCTTTGAGCTTCATAAGGCTATGTCATCTGCATATTGCTTGTTGTTAAGATGCCTTAATCAAATTCTGATACCTCATTTTTTTACATGTAGTTCATCTTCTAAGATAATTTATACAATGTACAGATAGAATAGGTATGATAAAAAGATATAATCATGGTGAAAACCATTCCTGATTTTAAACCATACAACTTTCCCCTGTTGTGTTCAAAGGATGGTCTCTTGGTCCATGTACAGGTTTCTGGAATACCCATTCTTCTCAATATTACCTACAAAACACGAGTAAACACTTTTCTGGTAGTCTCACAATTCAGCCAAGACCCATCTGGCATCAACAGTGATATCTCTCATTGTATGTCCTCTTCTAAATTCACCTTGGATTTCAGGCAGCTTTCTGTTGATGTACAGCTGCAACTGTTGCTGAATTATCTACAGCAAACATTTAGTTGCATGTGATATTAATGATATTGTTTGATAATTCCCATACTCTATTGGGTTGTTTTTCTTTTGAATGAGCATAAATAATCTCTTCCATCTGGTTGGTCATTATCTTCCAGAGAGGTCCCAGTGTTTCATTAGTTTATTTAAACATTTTGTTTGGTATTACATCAATTCTGTGAGCCCTGTTTTTTGGCTAATGTCTTCAACATAGTTTGTAATTATTGCATCAGTACCATTGTTTCTTGATCATGAACTACATTTTTTGAACAGTTGGATAATAACCAGTTATTTTTGGTACAGTGACTCTATTCTCTGCATCTTCTTTTGATGCTTCTGGCATCATTCAATTTTTGCCCAAAGAATCCTTCAATAATGCAACTCAAGGCTTGATGTTTTTCTTCACTTATTTCTGTTTCATATCTTCTATGCATGCTTTTACTTTTAGGGTTTCTAACTATGGGTCTTTTCACATTTCATTATAATACTTTACTTTGCCTTCTCGGGCAATTTTTGCTTGTTGTTAATATGCCTTACAAATATTGCTTGTTGTTAATATGCCTTACTCAAACTCTGAAATTTCCTTGTCAGATCTTAGATATTTTACTTCATCTCTAGTACACTAGGTATCAGTTTTTCCAAAGAAAATATTACCGCTAGCAAATGAGCTAAGATTATGTTCATGATTCAGACTTCTGAAATGATAGTAAACATTAAATAAAGCATAAAATTCAAGATGAAATTAAAAATACTTGTTCAACCTTCTGATTATTGTAGGTCTTTCCTATAAGTCTAGAGTTGATCAGGTGATGCATCTGTAAAAATGTAAAACAGGGCAGGTCTTAGAGGATATATCTAGAAAGCTATTTGTAATGTTCTAAGATGAGACATAAAGTTAGTGGCAGGAAGCATATCCAAAACAACAACATTCTATTAAAGTGAGCATACTTACCTAGTAGATGTTGGATTGGTGATGTCTAAATCCTAGACCCCTTGTGAACTGGAAGAGCTGGGACTCTATTTTGTTCACTGTCATATCTCCAAAGTTAGACTCAGGGCACGTGTTGTCCAATATGTATTTGAGTGAGTAAACTGATGTACATTGAATCGTAATTAAAACATTAAAATTCTTCTTAAAATGAAGATGGTTTCAGTCAGGTGTGTCTGATGGCACAGAATACAACCCAAGTTTTGTGGATGTGTACCTGTAGCACATGCTGTTAACTCAATCTTCATGTTTGTAAGTGTCCTTTCCATGCACCTCTGCCAATTCCAAGTCTATATGCTCAAAAGACCTGTAACCTATTACTTTACATCTTTTGCATTTTATTTTATTGCCTTTTAAATAATTTTGATGTGACATAAAGTGCACGCATTCTAAATATACAGTTTTATGAATTCTTAAAAAATGAAAAAACTCATTGTACACTCTGCAAAAAAGTAATTACTACACTGACATTTTCATCAGTTATTCTTGCATTGATTGAGATTTAATAATAGAAGCATATTGAACATGTTATAATGTTTCTACCTTTTTTCAAAATTGCGTTTGTTAATATTGTTGATATAGTTATTTTGTTATATGAGTATGTTGAATTCTTAACATTATTAATATTGATGAACATTTGGGTTACTTCCAATACTGCTAAGACAAAAATTTTTAAATATCATGGTCCAAATTTCCATGCATTACTATGGAATAGGATTGTAATTGTTATATCATAATATATTCATATGCTCAGCTTTATTGAATATTGACAAACAGGTTTCCAAATTTATTATTCCAATCTGCAGGACCACCAACACCATATGATAATCGCAGTTGGGTCTACATCATTGCCAAACTTAGCATTGTTAGTCTTAAAAACATAGCCATTCTAGAATAGTCAACCTCAGAGGCAGTACTGGTTGATTAATGTCAAGAGAAAGAATTTTAGGGTTCTGTTACCACATTTTTTGATAATTAATTTTTTAAGTTTTGTAAAGCATTTTTTCTACTGTGTGTGAAGTGCTATCTCATTGGCGTGTTATCTTGTATTTCCCAGGTCGTTAGTGATGTTGAAAGACATTCCATGTATTTATTGGCTCTATATCTATGTTTTTAAAATGGAATAAGCCAAAAATTGTGGCTATTATTAAAGATAAGTTTTTTTTCAAAATTTTTTGTGGTTAGTCTAGATCTTTGGTGTTTCCATATACATTTTAATATCAGCTCAACTGTTCCTAAAAAACAAACAAATGAAAAACCCACCGAATAATTTTTTTATTTGAAATGTCTTTCCATTCTTTAAATTCAGATTAATAGTAATAAAAGTAAATATGAAATATAAAATCTAGGTATTTTTACTCTTATCTACTTATTTCTTGATGTTTTAAGACCTCTGAAATTAAGATGAATCATACCAGTACTATTGCATCCCAGTTCTTTCCATGCTTCATTTACATTCGGACCTCTCTCAGACTGACTTGCATGCTAAAGCCATTTATGTGCTCAGTTTGATGAGCATGATTACTCACTCTATAATATATGATTTGATTGCTTAATTAGCTACGAATTCAGGGAAAATAATGCATGATGTTTCATTTGTCCTTTGTTGACTGAAAACCCAAGATTGTAACCAAAAGAAATTAATTTATTTCTGCCTCAATTTCCATATGGAGAGACTAAGATTTATTTTCAAATGCCAGATCATATTCTATATGTTCTAATATTTTAAATAATGTAATTTTTGTGAAGAAACTAATGCACAAGGAATTTAAATAGTTCATATCAGCTCCCAGTATGTAGAAAAGCCAGGCTTTGGATCAAGGTAGCCTGGTTCTAGATTCTTAAACCTTGCCCAGTACACTCTACCTCCTAAGGTTACCATAAAGCTTAAATGATCATTTGTGATTTGATAGGAACTTTTAATTTTGAAATGGTTTTGAAGGTCTTGGATATGTATTTAGCATGTACTTGGCAAAGAGTTTTCTCAAGCTATCTGGCAAGTTCTCATAGGTACTCTGGTTGTTTTTTTTAATTTTAGTTGATTGGATATGCTTTGAATAGAATTGCTCAAATTGAAAATGTGCCAGCCTTATTAGCATCATCGTAGACAAACATCTTAATGAAGCTGCTCATCCCATGAATGATGTAGCTTACAGGTGCATGTTAGATGTGAACGTTGTAAACCTTTTCCTTCTCCTGTGTTTTGAATTTTTTTTCAAACATTACAGACTCCAGTGACAGTAGTTTTTAAAATTCATAAAATTATTTCATCTACAAGTGCCCTTCGGAGGTCCTCAAAACTCACCTTTATCTTAGCCTTTTAATATCTGTTGCTTTTCTAAAGTTTTTCTCGTACAGTTCTAGTTCAATTCTATACTCTCTGCATCCCGTCTGTTCCGTTGGGAAGAGCTACTCTTTCCCTCTTCGCATTCTTCACTCCTTCGTAACTTTCTCTTTTGTTCTTCTTGGTTTTGCCAGCGCTATCTTCCTTCTGGGTATTTTAGTTCTGTTTCTGACCACGTTCCTACTCTTTTGTTTGTTTATCTGGTGATCAATACCATTACTCTCAGTCCCGTGGTTGTTGTAATACAAAATAAACAGCAAATTTTCATGAACTAAGTTGGTTTAGCACATGTAAATTAGCAAAGTAGAAAAGCACAGTTTGGGAAAGGCTAAATATCTAATAAGAAAATTAGATACTTAGATGATTCATGAGAAAAAGGTCAATCAAAAGTCATCTTAAAATGTAGGTAAACATAGACAAAGGAAGGAAGCAAAAGAATATAGAATTCTGCCTGTCATCTACCATATTAGGTATTTTGAAAATGTTATTTAATTAAATCATGTCACTAATATGTGAAAAGCAAGAATTCTTTTGAAAAAGAAACTTGAAAAGTCTCTGCAGCTTCTCTGAGGTCATTCAAATATGTGGCAAAGCCAGGAATCAAAGTAATTCGGGTCTAACTCCAAAGATTCATGTTCTTTTTAACCTTCCACCTTCATTTTGGTCCTTACTCATTTCATAGAGGGGAACATGGTCATGTTGATTATTTGGTTAATTATGACTACTGAAGCATTTTCAATGAAATTGAATACTGTCAATTCAAGCCAGTCAAATCAATCTGATCATTATTTTGTTTTGATCTTGGTTCATTGGCTTACTCCCTAATTGGCTAGTGGTTGGAAGTGATTGACAGGTATGATAAAAATGCATTAAATAAACTCTTGTTAAAAAGGAAATTATTGTTTTCCAAATATGTTATAAACTGTAGTTATTCTCATGTCAGTCACTACTCTGAAATCCCAGAGTTGTAAAACAGCTTTACATATAAAAAGAGTCCACTGAAAAACAGTGCATGTGTCTCATGACAGTAATTTTCAATCAGTAGACTCTGATATACTGTATATGACCTGGTTGCATTGAAACTGAAATTTATGAAGGTAACGTATTTTTGCCTGTTTGCTTTGTATCAATTTAGAAACGATTGAAGATTATTGTCCCCAAGTGTGTGGTGTTTCTGCACATATTAGGAACAGAGGGACTGACTATACCTTATTTGTATAATAATTTCACATAGAATTATATAGTAAGTAGCCTTAGAATATCATAGTATCTTTTCCTTCTGAAATGAAGGGTAGGCTTGGTCACAGTATTGGAAGATCCCTAACAAATGGGCAAGCATATTTTATATCCAGTATAAAAGCTTGTTTTCTAAACCCTTTTGTGAGTGCAGGTGTCACCTGGCCCTCTTGTCTTACCCTGTGGGAATTTTAGCTCAAACAACAACTACCAAAAATATGATAGACGGCCTAATTCTATTGCTGTGGGTGATAAATTATCTAATGTCTCAGACCTAGGATTCCAGGCCATTTGCCAGCATCCATGAAACTGTGGCAAGTGAACATGTAAACTTGCAAACAGGATAAACTTTCATCCATTCACAGTTCTTGTTTATTAACTGAAAGCATGTTCCTAAAAATACTTCTAGAAAATTACGAGCACTTACCAGCAAAAGCAAATTGGAAGAGGAATTGAGTATAAAATATTTTTATGGGATCATTTAGGTTTGGATTAGTGTAATCTTGAACTAAGTCTCTTGTAACCAAATTCCAAACATTAGTTTCCATTGCCAAGGTAAAAGCTACCACAAATCCAGTGACTTAAAGACATGCACATTGTTATCTTGCAGTCCTGGAACCCAAAAGCTTACGTCAGTTTTGGTATGCCAATACCAAAGTGTTGGCAGTGTCATGCTTCCCCTGGAGGTTCTATAGGAAAAGCCATTCATGCCTCTGCCAATTTCCCTTGGCTTTTGACTGCATCTCTCTCTCCTTGGTCATGTTGCTTTTATTTCTTCTAACTGTAGTCAAATTTCCCTTTTACTTCCTTCTTATAAGGATTACATTTAGATTGTGTTTAGAACCCATCTGGATCATCCAGGATAATCCCACTGTCAAAATTCTTAATTCAGCACATCTGCAAACCCCTTTTGCATATAAAGAAACATCCAAGATTCCAACGATCACAATGTGTTATCTTTTGGGAAGTGATCATTATTCAACCTGCCCCAGAAAGAGTAAAAGTAACCTATCATTAAATATGTTGCTATTTTTATTTAAAAGTGTTTTAGCTCACAATTTTATAACTGTACTTGGGCTTGCCCTAAATTTTTCTCTCTCTTCTTTTCAATGTTTAATACTTTAGTATTTTTTTTTATTTATCCAATCCACCAATGACTCTCTTTGTCACTTCTGATAAAAAGGACAAGAGAAATTGAAACAAAATCATCAGAAGATAGTAAAAATAATTTAAAACTCCATGTTTGAAAACAATATGATTGTTTTATTTTTAAAATTTCAATTTAATTTTCAGATATTTGGACTCCCTCGTTTTTTTTCTCTTGCTTTAAACAATCATTGGTTTCTTTATCTAAATACGTCATAACATGTTCAAATGTCTATAGAAATCACCATGGAAGTTCATATTATAAAATAAGGTTGACATGGTGAAAATATGATCAAGATACATTTTTATTTGTTAACCTAAATTTAATTTATAGCAGAATCAAATCCACAGTTAGTTTGATCATCTAAAATGTCTAATTATAAGGCTACATATATATTTTCTCCATTCAGATCATACATTTATGATGTTAGTTGATCTGATCAATTCTTTTTGTGTACTTTTCAGTAAACTCTAGTCATCCAGATAACAATTGATCCTTTTCTCAAAAAAGAAGGTTATTGGAATTGGAATATTATAGATTTAAATATTCAGTGTGAAGAAAAGTAGGCAGTCCAACCCAAATTTACTTCTCATTTTGGCATTTTAAATCCAATTGCACTTATGTGGAACATTTACCACAATCTTTTCCTTAACCCTGGTCCCTGTTGTATTTTCTCTGTAAAAACAGTCTATGTTGCTAACCACCTAACATGCGTGTAAGCAGAAACTTCAAAAGTGTGAATATCACTTTCAGAGCTTTCTCTTCGGTGCCTGCTACTAACCTCAGTTAATCAGCACCCTGATAAATGGTGCATCCCCCTAATTGGAGTAATTGCCAAGGAGAAGAATCTGTGTGTTCATTTCAGTGACTCCAAACAAGGGATGGATTGCGCACTGAGTCCATTTAAATAGCACCCCTGATGGTGTCTGTGAGACTAAAACAGGTGTGAATTGGTATTTGCCAACACCAACTTCCCACTGTGCATCTTTTTTTTTGTTGTTTGGCATCTTGCTGCTTTCCTGTTCTACCACAGCTGCTAAATTGGGTTATCTGACTTCGGATGAGAAAGTTAAAGTCTTTGAAGCCCTGATTCCTTCGTAATATCTTCCCATGAGCTTCATTCCAATACTAAAAGCAAGAAGGAAGTATTTCACAAAAGAGTAACTGAGTAATTAGATGTTGAAATATAGAAATGGAATGCAGTTAACGTATTAAATAAACAAATTAGCAAACCTCAAATACCACAATATCATGGTAGCAGTCCTCAGGCTTCTAATATGTGAAGTATTCTAGGGCGTGGACATCCCACATCACCTTAGCTACATTTCCTGGAAGTTATATTAAAATCAGAAGTCGATTTGCAGGAGAGGGACTAGGTGGTAAGATATCTTTTTCTAATTTCTGGTTTATACATTGTTGTATAAATGAGTCTGACCTTTGGATAATCAAGATGAGTGATTAATTAACACATTTATTTTTTTTTCAGAATCTGTGATCATTAACCATATTTTACTATATTTTCCAGTTTCTTTTAAAGCGAAATCCATATGCAAAATGTCTCTGTTTTCCTGCATGTTTGTTTATTTACCTTGTGAATCTGTTTTCTGAAATCTGCTTGTGAAAGAAGTTCAAGCCGGAGATCTAAGAGTGGGCGTGAGGAGAATTAGGACACATTTCTCCTGAAGTCCTTGTTGTGCAGTCTCGCTATAAGCTGTGACACTCATCACAGTGATGGACTTTATGAAATTCTAGAAGAAAAGGGCAGATAACATGTTAGAGATCATGTATTCAAAGCCCTAATTCTATAACTGATGGGTTGAATCTTTGACACATTCAGGGTAGCTTTCCAGCACCCTTAGGTAGGGTCTGGAGCAGCCTGGCGTCCAAGCATCTTGTCTAAGTTCTTCCCCATCGCACTGCACTTCCCCCTGACCGTTGTGATTAGCAAACATCAAATAAGTGAGGGATATCTGTGAGTATTAACTCTCTACATGTGGATTGATGGGTCTACTGTATGGTTTCTACATGCTTTTTCAATTTGAGTACTTATTTATGTTTTCATTTGTTTCCTTTTTTGTACATTATTTTATAATCTTTGAAGTGTCATCAGGCCTTGATACCTACTGGGTCTCATATATTTTGCTTGTCTTTACAGTTTGGCTGTGATTAATTTGCCTGTTTGTCTCCCTTTAGAGTAGGAGCCCTGGTGGTGTAGTGCTTACGCATTGGGCTGCCATCTGCATGGTCAGCAGCTCAAACCATCAGCTGCTCCGTGGGAGAAATATGGGGCTTTCTCTTCTCTTAAACAGGTACAGTCACAGACTTAGAAGCCCACAGGAGGTCACTAGGAGTCAGCAGTGAGTCATGGCAGCAAGTCTCCCTTTAGAACTTAGAGATCGATGTAATTATTAAAAAAATATTTAAGAAAAACAAAAATTAATCAGGTCTACATTAGAATAAATAATGGTTTAAGAGCTACTAAATTTTGATTTAGTGGCTCTAAATCAGATTGAAATCATGATTTCAGAATACTGGATTTTAGTTTCCATAGTATTAAAATTTGAATTGAATGAATAGAGTTTGTTGTTTCTTTTTTAATTTCAGGCAAGGAGTTCGGAGTGTTTGCTAAAGAATAAGTAGACTGAAACTTGTGAGTCCCAGCAAAATGAAAGATAAATTGTTTCATTGTATTACTATCACCCAAAATATTGTTAGGTAGTTGGATTTAGGTAGCCCATGCCTGCAAAGGCCCCCGTAGAGGAGGGTGGAAAGAAATTAGGCAACCATTGGACACCAATGGGAAGACCCCAGGTAGCATGCACAGACAAAAGTCCTCTAGGCACAGGTAAAGCCAATACCTTGGTCATGCCCAATTTATGTACCAGCAAAGACACCGGTGGGCCTAACTCAGACAATGGGGTCAACAAATACCTTCAACCACGCCTCCTCAGCCAGAGGTGTTAAAAGCCAGCTGGGGGAAAGTCATTTTGCTCTATCTTTGTCTCTGGTCTGTGGCAGTTCAGAGGGTGGGGGTACATGAGCCACCAAGGCGTGCCTCTTCAGGGCCCGCTCAGGACCCACATGTGCTTGGGCTCCTGGGCTCTCATGCCCTCTTGTCCTCTTGGCCCCTTGCTCACTCTCTTCACCTTTCAGTCCCCAGGATTCCCCAGTTCCACACGTGTGGATGTTCTTTTCCATGTGGTTGCTCATGCCCAGTTGTGAACCGCAGCGTGGCTTCCTGGCACACTTTCTAGAAATAGCGGCACCCCTATGAGACTGTAAACCCTGGAACTTCGGCTGTCCTTTATAAAAACTCACTTGAATTACAAACCGTGCTTCGGCGTGAATTCTTTCAGCATGTGAAGCAAAGAACCGAGGCACAACCCACTCCAGAAACCTAACAATACGGCACCCACAGACCATCAGAGCAGAAAGCAGCATACGAAAGAAAACGTGATTCTTGTTAGCGAACAGGCAATAATTTAGTTACAAGGTTATTAATTTTCTCTAATTCACCCTCTTTTTCCTTATGCATAAATCACCCCCTCTTTTCTTTATTTAAGGAGATGATGAGAGAAACTAAATTCCATCTCCTTTGCCTCCTTGATTATTCAAATAAAATGGTCTCCTTTGATGGCAGGAAGAGTTTCAGAGTTTCTAGTAATGTTGGTCAGAGAGTGGCAGGAGGGAAGAGATGATGATGGGAGGAATATAGCAAAACTTCCAATGAAAGGGAAAAGTGAAGAAACCATTTCTACACACACAACTTCCACTCACAGGAAGGTGAAGGGCAGAATAAGACACATTTCCTTATCAGTGAAAAGAGACCAGAGATATTGGAGAATATGATATCGCAGGAGGAAGAAAGACAGGATGTTCATACAACCTCCACCTGGACCAGTAGACTCTTGAATTTGGGGGCTGAGATGAAAGCACAACATGAAGTCTGGGAGCTGGGATGGACATTCCTGGAAAGAGGAGGGGCACTACAGGGGACCAGCCAATAGCAGAAGACCCGCCAGAGAGGCAGCCTAGGGTGGGAGGTCCACCATTAGCAGAATATAATGCCTGGTTTTACATTCTGTCTGGTACTTTGGGCTGTGAATCACAAGGTCAGCAGTTCAAAACCACCACCCAATCATGGGAGAAAAATGGGACTTTATACTTCTCAACCTGTGGGTTGCGACCCTTTTGGGGGTCAAATGACCCTTTCACAGAGGTCACCCAATTCGTAACACTAATTACAGCTATGAAGTAGCAACAAAAATAATTTTATTGTTGGTGGGTCACCACAACATGAGGAACTGTATTAAAGGGTCATGGCATTAGGAAGGTTGAGAACCACGGTTTAACAGGTACAAATCTTGGAAACTCACAGGGACAGTTCTATCCTATAGGGTCCCATCCCATAGGACAGTCCTATAGGGTCATTATGAGTTGGCATCGACTCTATGGCAGTGAGTTTGAAGGGCCCTCTGGACTTTGTTTCCAAAATATCCCCATCCACATAGTAACTCTTTCTGTTCAAACTTTTCTCTGACTCTTGTTTCGATTTTATCCCTTACCTGAAATCATTCTTATGAGGGGGACAAGACCTGAGGATGGAAGAGGTTTGAAACTCTCCAGGTAATAGAAGCATAACCAAAGCCAAAACAAAACAAACTCACTGTCATTGAGTGTATGTCAGCTCATAGTTAGTTACCCTATAAGACAGGGTGTAAGTACCACTGTGAGCTTCTGAACTGCAACTCTTTTTTTTAAATCATTTTACTGAGGGCTTATACAGCTCTTAGCACAATCCAATCCATCCATCCATCCATGTGTCAAGCACATTTGTACATTTGTTGCTATCATCATTTTCAAAAAAATTTTTTTCTACTTGAGCCCTTGGTATCAACTTCTCATTCCCCCCCTCTGTCCCCTACCCTCCCTCCCTCATGAACCCTTGATAATTTATAAATTGTATTATTTATTCATGTTTTACACTGACTGATGTCTCCTTTCATCCACTGTTCTGTTGTCCATGCCCCTGGGAGAGAGTTATGATAGTGGGGGAGAAGAAGCATTAAGGAACCAGAGGAAAGTTGCATGTTTCATGCTGAGAGACTGCACCCTGACTGGCTCATCTCTTCTTTGTGATCCTTCTGAAGGGATGTCTAATTGTCTACAGATGGGCTTTGAGTTTCCACTCTGCACTCCCCCTCATTCACATTGATATGATTTTTTTGTTCTGTGTCTTTGATGCCTGATACCTGATCCCATCGACACTGCATGATCACACAGGTTGGTGTGTTTCTTCCATGTGGGCTTTGTTGCTTCTGAGCTAGATAGCCACTTGTTTATCTTCAAGCCTTTAAGACCTCAGGTGCTATATCTTTTGAGAGCTGGGCACCATCAGCTTTCTTCACCACATTTGCTCATGCACACATTTTGCCTTCCATGATCGTGTGGGGAATGTGAGCATCACAGAATGCCAGGTTATTAGAACAAAGTGTTCTTGCATTGAAGGGGTACTTGAGTAGAGGCTTAATGTCTGTCTGCTACCTTCATAATCAACATATAACTTTACATATGTTTCTATTTCCCTATCATTATATATAAGTATATTTATATATTTACATGCCTGCATTTAGACTTCTATAAATGCCCTGTCTCCAAGTTCTTTCCTCTCTTTTCTTTTACTTTCCTCTTGTCTGACTATCATTGAACTGTAACTCTTTAGGTGAGTAGAAAACCCCACCTGTCTCCCACAGAGCTGCTGGTGGTTTTACCTTGCAATGACCAGACTAATGCATAACCACCACACTACCAGAGCTCCTTGCCATTTAGCCAGTCATCATCAAATCACTCACCATGTCCATGTGGGTGTCAGGTAGATGTACCCATGCCACAGGATTTTCAATGACTGATTTTTCTGAAGTAGATCTCTAGCTCCTTCTTCTAAGACTGCTCTGGGTAGATTCCATATACCCTCTCAGTGAGCAACTGAGAGCACTGACAGTTTGCACATGCAGGACACATCATAAATGGCCCCTTCAGGCAAGTAAGGACTCACCATGGGACCTTCTGCCCACCTAATGGTTACCTTTCCCCCATTGATAGCTGAGGCACACAGCACAGTCAGGAACATTGCAAATTTTGCCTTCTCCCCACCCCTCTGATTCCCTTGTCTGAGTTTTGGGATTTTCATGTATATTAGCATCATGATGTGGATGGTTTCAACAGAGTTTTGGTAGTCACTCTCCGGGCTCAACTCACTGCAAGTGTGAAAGAGAGCCTCAGTGCAACCTCCACAGTGGAAACTTTCCTGTTTGGCTGGCCACTTGCTGGAAGAAACAGTACTGGGTTCCTGTCAGGAAGCTGTCCTTAAAAGAAAAAGATGGCTCTCAGATCAGCTCCCGGTTGGTTCTTTGATCTCCCAGCCCCTATGTATAGAGAGTCTACCCTCAGCCTGGAGTTGAGCAGACCACAGGACCCTACCCAAGACCTCTACGCTCATAGAAGATGAGTATAAATTGACTATATTATGTAGTTGAGAATTAGGATTCAAAACCATAAGTGACTCTTTCAAACTCACTCAGACAATAAGTGGCACCGTCAAGTTTCTCACCTGACATTAAAGTCCAAGCTTTTTCATTTTCCTCATGCTCTCCCCCATCCGAATTGTTTTCAAAATTTTACTGTTAAGGACTAATGTGTCGTATGTATCTGTTATGCACCTTTGTTTGTGAGAGATTATCGGTAATTCAACACATCCTAAACTAACCAGGGATAATCGAGAGTGATGCTCTCTCACAGTGTTGTGGTGATTTAGCTCACCATACAGAGTTTAAAGAAAAGGAACTCAAATGTTCATATTTTTCCTTTCCATTTATAGACATTCAAAACCACCTCTGAAAATGCAGTTTTAATGTCACCTTTGTTGAGTATTTAATCTGACAGTCATGGTTATTACTTGAAGATATAGGAGTTGAATTTATTGGACACTTTGTGCAGGGAAACAACAAATGCAACTTTGTTAAAGAAATGGACGAACCAAAGGACATCATCCAGTCCAGTGTGGAAGGAGTGGTTCCAATTTTATGTTTAAAATCCTGGTCAGATACATAGAAACATCAGATCTTTGGGGAAGAAAATCAGGATGTCATTCCTTGCCATGGTTAGGTATTATTTAGTGCACAGCATTTAAAATATAAAGCACATTGGCAGAAGTATATGATAAGAACATGAAAATCTAGGCTCAAAACATATTTCTGATTGGCACTTTGAATGCAATCATGAAAACAATGTTCAAGGTTTTAAACTAACAATCTACTGAATTTAACAAATATTTAATCAGCAATGTATTGTATATGCCCTCCCAGGTCTATATTTACTTGCAAAGAACACATCTAATGAAATTAGATTTTAATATATCTACTTCAAATTATCGACACGGGAGAACATCTTTAGTAAAATATCAGAATTGTTTACTTTTATATAATATTTTGCATCATAAAATAAATGCACAGCTTTTGAAAACTGAAACAAATTCAAAATGTATTAGGATGAAAGATTTTTTATAGAAAATCTCATGCAAATGTGTCTTTTTGTAACAGATGGTAAATCTTAACTTTTATTTTTGCAGTGCACATATTGTTAACATTTGACCCGGTGTGTTTCTTTTTCATGATTTTAATATGGTAAAGCGAATAAAAAACCACTAAACTGTTATCCTGTTAGCAACTAAGATTAATTTGACATAGCAAAGCATTGCTAAATAACTGCAAAACATGAGATATTTTGTATATCTATTTTAAGAACTAGTCATTACAAAGAATTGTGACAAGCAGGTATGTTGCAAAGCTCAAATTAATTAAAATGCTGTTTAACAAGCACTATTAGAATGCAAAGGTTTTTCTTTGATTGCTGTCACAAGCTGGGTTTCAGTTTTGTTTGCTGTGTTTCCTATCCATTTAAACCTCTCGATTCCCCCATCCCCAGCCTCCATTCCTTTGCATTGAAGTGAACCCAAGCACAGAAACATTAGACTAATGCATGAGAACAATGAGGTGAAGAAAAAAAGACTGAAGAAGTAAGTCTAATTACTCTAGTTTCATAGAATAAGCTTTTAAGGCTAAGTTCACACTAGGGCAATTACCCACCTAATTGCTCTAGTTTGAAGCTAGTTTGAAAAGATGTTTTCAGCAACGTGAGGGGAAAACATGCAAATTCAGAGAATTGGTTTGATCCTTATTGCCCTTTTTTATTAACAAAAGCCCCTTGAAGTATTCAGATAGCATTCCTTGAACATACTTCTAATGTACCACAAAGCCTTTCCTGATAGACTACAAGCCATTGTAGAATCATGTCTAAATTCATGCGTACTGACCTTACTCTAATAACAGATCATTGAGCAGAAAAGAATGTCTCAAAGAATGCACGTTTCTCCTTTGCAGAAGCTTATTTGGAACGTGAAATGTATTGACAACACTCTTTTTTTAATTGGAAGAGATTTATTATTATTATTTATTATTATTTTGCTCAGCAGCATTCTCAAGTCATTTCCTAACTTACATGGCAATAGGTTTACAGCCTGACCTCTTTCAAGGTCTACAAAAACTTTTGAATAAAATAATCAGCAGGATTCATTTGTCAAAATATACCTGATGAGAACAGTATTTCCTAGGAAGACAGGAAAAAAGGAGGGAAAGATACAAGGTAGGTACTAGGGTGGATGAACAATCTGGAGGAGAAAACAACAGGACTGACAGTTCTAGGGAGACATGGGAGAGAGGTGGGTGGGGGGAAAGGTAAAGGTGTTAACAAACTCAGACAAGGGAACAACAAGTGAGCCAAATCGGTGGTGAGGAGGGTGTAGGAGCCCTGGTAGGGTGTGATCAAGGGTAATGTAACCAAGAGGAATTACTGAAACCCAAATGAAG
>NW_022103918.1:3498348-3501451 GCF_000313985.2 Echinops telfairi | reverse complement strand
GTTATATGTAGATTCTTGTAATCGGTCCCCCCTTTCTACCCCACCTCCCCTCCACCCTCCAGGTATCGCCACTCTCAGCACTTGTCCTGAAGTGTTCATCTGTCCTGGATTCCCTGTGTTTCTGATTCCTATCTGTACCAATGTACATCTTCTGGTCTACCCAGATTTGGAAGGAGCATTGGGATCATGATAGTGAGGGTAGGAAGCATTTAAGAACTAGAGGAAACCAAGTCAGAGACTAAAAAAAAGGAAAGGTTTAGGATGACTTTAACATAAGAAGAAAAGATTATACTTGGTCTGTCAGGGGGAAAAAAGAGCTTAAATATACAGGATTCAGGAATTTACAAGAAAATTCTGACGGGTGGACATTTACATAATCAGACTTTAGTAGACAATAGCAAAACCCCTTAAACATTATTTTGCTGATCATAAATATTGGAGTCATCCAAGGCTCTTTCTGTGATTATTTGGTATATTGACATCACAATGTGGATGGCTTCAACAGGATTAAGTTGAAAACACATAATAGTAAGGACATACTGAAACTGAAATAAAGTCCGTCTACCAAACACTACAGCCAATCAGAGATGGGATAAGAATCTGCATGAAATTTATAAACAGATCTGCAAGACAGTGAGATCTCTCTCAAAGACTGCCTGCTCTCCCCATACAGGTAAAGGTTCCATACTCTTCTGTGTATCAGCTCATCCGTGTTGTTATTTGTTTCTGAGAGTTTAATTGATTTCCCACCCAGGAGTGCAGCTTATGTTCCACTGAGTCACAACAATTTACATTCTGAAACATGTCCACCCATGACCCCTTGGACCATATTAATGTTCTTAGAGGAAAGATCTGTCCTAAGGGTACATTCTTTCCTTAATATGTGAGATCATAACCTTCTGTTTTCTTTATGGTTAGGTTGACTCATTTCTTATTAAAAGTTTGAATTAAAATACAATTATACAGTACTAAATCACTTACCCTATATATTTTAGGAGTATGTACACAGGGGAAAATTAGAGTAGAAACGATTATTAGTGTTTAAACATAGTATGTGCTTCATCTTCTTAGACAATATTTGATATAAATCTTGTTCAAAATGCTTCTCTCAAAAGTTTTCTTTCAATACCTGTATCTGTTTTATAAAACTGTAACTTTATAAGGAGTAATTAAAAGATACTTTATAAAGCTAAGATTAACTTTATAAAATAAAAGTTTATATGGAAAATTTTAATGATTCACAATAGCTTGGGAAATATGAAGAAAATCTCGCTGCCTCTGACTTGCTTCTGACTCACGAGTGTTCCCAAGGCTGTCAATCTTTACAAAATTAAAAAGCCTCGTCCTTCTCCCATTGAGTGGCTGGTGAATTCAAACTGGCAATTAACAGGCCAACACATAGCCCACTACTCCAGCCGGGCACCAGGAAATCATGAGAAAGGTGAAAAGGGAGAAAAGAGATCCCAACTTAAAACAGCATTCACAGAGACGCATGTAGTATGTCTTCAAAATGACAAAGACAATTCACCCAGATGAAAGAGATCATCAGCCATAGTGGCTCTCAAGGATCTACATAAATATGGTCACTAAAAGATGACATGACAATACAAAATAAATGGTCCCCAGAGCATAATTGGCAGCAATTCAATACATCACAGTTGCAGATGAGACTAATGCTATTGTAGTTAGAAGAGCTCACGAGATTAGCTGAGGATCTTCCACTCAAGGCAGTCAGGATTTGACTTTCGATCATGAGGACCTTAGTACTTCACAGTCTATCAAGGGTACACTGAGGCAAGCGCTTAACAGACAGCCCGCCCCTTTGGGGACTATCTAGGACAATGGTAGTAATCTACTTTTTCATTACAACAACCTGAAGGCAAAACTATTCATGTTGCAAGATAGTGGTCAGAAAGGATTTAATAAAAGCTAAATCTGTGTGGTGACTCAACAATGGATTTTGGACAATCTTTGTGAACCGTGGCTGTCTATAAATCTAGAGCTCATAATTTAAAGAGTAATACAAAGGTAATAATAAATTGAGCCTATGCTTATGTTGCAAAATTTTGTTCTAACTGTATTTTTTACAAATAAATTTGTGATCTGTTAGTTCTTTCAAAAGAAAATAGTTGTTTTGAGGAAAAGAAAGTATCTCCTCGGTTCAGTTAAAAAACAAAAGCAAAGACTCACTGCCGTGGAGACGATGCCAACTCATAGTGACAGGGTAGCACTGCCCCTAGGAGGCTCTGAGACTGGCACTTTCTGGGAGCAGCAAGCTCATCTTTTGCCTGTTGGTAGTTTCACAACTGCTAGATGAAGGATGACAAACATCTAATATGAATACTCCCATGCCCACGGTTTCAAACATAACTAATTACTCACAGTCTTCTCATTGCTGTGGTCAGGTGTTGTGGAGTTGATTCTGACTCAAAATGACACTGTGTATCACAGACCAAATGCTGCCTGCTTCTGGGCCATCCCCTTCATTGTCGAGCCTAATGTTGCAGTCACATTGTCGATCCATCTCTTTGAAGGCCTTACTCTTTTCCGGCACCCATCTACTTCACTTGGTGGCTTCATGGACTGGTCACCCTGATAGCATATCCCAAGTGCATGCGCTCACTTCGAAGGAGCATTCTGGCTGTACGTACATATTCCAAGACAGATGACTTTGTTCCTTGGGCATTCCATAGTACTTTCAATATTCTCCACCAGCACCAGCATTCAAATACATAGATTGTTCTTTGGTATTTCTTATAGAATAATTTACTTTCGTATGCATACAAGGCAATTGAAAATGCCAGGACTTGGGTCAGACCTCAAAGTGACATCATTGCTCTTCAATAGTTTAAAGCAGTGGTTCTCCACCTTCCGAATGCCGTGACCCTTTTTTTTTTTGTCTTTACTCAGAATATAGCTTTTATTTCAGGCTTAATTACAGTACACTATAGTATAAATTTTTTTAATCAATTTATTGAGGCTCATACAATTCATCACAATACATAGATCGATTGTGTAAAGCACATCTATACATTTGTTGCCCTCATTATTCCCAAAATTCGCTTTCCTCTTGGGTTCCCGGAATCAGCTCATTTTCCTTTTT
>NW_022103918.1:3489178-3497055 GCF_000313985.2 Echinops telfairi | reverse complement strand
GTCCCCTCCCTACCATTGGTTTTGAACCATTTGTTGTTCCCTTGTCCCTAGGTTGGCCAACCCTCCTCCCTTCCCCTACCTCCCCCAACAAAAAAATTATTTTCGTTGCAACTTCATAACTCTCATTAGTGTTCAATATGTCAAATGTATTGTTGAGATGTTTTTGAAATTCAAGTAGGATATAGTCTAGGTCATATTTTGACTTTTGTATTTTTATTATCTTCAACTCGAACTTATATACGAGCAATTGATGCTCCATTGCACAATTAAGCTTCTCCGTCATCTTTTCCCATAGATGTAGCCTGCTAGATTTTTGTATATTATGTCTAGTGAAGTCCACATGTACAGTCAACATTCATGTTGTTAGAAGTATTTGTGATGAAGAAGCTATTGATTTTGCCTGATTCTATCATGTGATCTCTCAATTTGTTTCTATAACCACAGCCATACCCTCCAACAAACGTTCCTTGCTCTTTGTTTCCAACTTTTACATTCCAATCTCCTAACTTATCTTGATTGTTTGTTTGATCAATTACTGACCAAAGATGTCTGTGAAATTATTCAATTATTTTCATCACTAGCTTTAGCGTTTGTTTAGTAAATTTGAAAAATAGTTGTATTGACTGGATTTTCTTGTATGCAGAAAGAACCAGCATTGTGCTTCAAGATAGAGATTAAAATGTCCTTTTGGTCAATGAATATAAAGCCGTTCTTTTTGAATTTGTCATTGCCAGCATAGAAACCCATATTCAAGGGGTTAATTCCAGTCTATTGCAGTTCAGTAATAAAGCCCAGAGTACCCGTCTTTATTTAATCTATTTCTTTTTTGACGACTTCCAATTTTCCTAGACTCATACTTTGTACATTCAAATTCAATTATTAATAGGTGTTTGCAGCTGAGTTGTCTCATTTTAAGTCATAAACAATCAGCAAATTAAGCCATAAAAGCTTTACTCCATCCATGTCTTTAAGGTCCATTCTAATCTGAGAAGAGGTGCCCTAGTGGTGTAGTGATTACTAGTTTGTCTGCAATCCTAAAGGTCTGTAGTTCAAAACCACCAGGCTCTCCTCAGGAGAAAAACTGGGCTTTCTACCCTCATAAAGAGCTATCATCTCAGAAACCTGCAGGGACACTCCTATCCTGCCCTGTAGGTTTGCCATGAGTCAGAATTTACTCGATGGCAGTGAATTTGTTTTGTTCTACTTTGAGAAGGCAGCTCTTTCTTAATCTGCCCTGTATCTGACAGTGGTCTGATGCTGTTCATGACATTTTTAGTATCTGACTAGGTTCTACTACTGTTCCTAAGATTTTCAGTGGCTAATTCCTCAGCAGTAGACAGCCTCCATAGCATGTTCTCAATCTGGAAACTCTCATGAAGTCTTTCCTCTGATGACCTGATTCCACAGCAACCCACAGGCTAGACTAATACAACAAACTGACAAGTGGGTAACACGGTCTTCCCAATAGCTAACTATTCTATTGGTTTGTCATGCATACTTTAAGTTGTGGACCCACAATTTTTCTATAAAGTGTTAGCAAATATTTTAGGTTTTGTAGGCTATAAGATTGCAACTCTACTGCTTTTGCTCAAAGACATGGTATGTCAAAGAATAAGTGTTGCTGAGTTTTAATAAGCCTTGCTTACATAAAATATCAGTATGTCAGATTTTCCTCAGAGATCATAGTTCACTGTGCCTGATTCAGATTATTAGAAATTACTATCCACATGATGGCAGCAGTATGTTCATTTCAATATATTTAAAATCTAGAGTCTATTTATTTTGAAAACCATGTTCCACGAGTTAACTACCACCTAATCAGTTTCCCCTTATCTGCAGCTCAAATTTAATGTGAAATGAAGGGAAATAATGCATGACTATAGTACATAATAACTTCTGCGATGTCAAGGTGTTTATCTCTTTTTGAGTTCCTTTCTCCTTGAAAAAAAAGTAGAAGGCAAATGTTTTGAGAATGATGAGGGCAACAAATGTACATATGTGCTTGACACAATGGATGTATGAATGGATTGTGATAAGAATTGTACGAACCCCCAATAAAATAATTTTAAAAGATCATATTTTACTATATTTGTCTAGAGATGATATTATATGCTTTTTAATACTCTATACTTTTTATATACTCTAATATACACTCACTTCTTCTGATGTAAAAAATAAATGCAATGAGTGAATATTTGGTGGGTCATGCTAAAGGAATCATCGGAGTTTAAGGAAGGGAGCACATCTTACAAATTATAAAATATTATGAAAAAAATTTTTAAGGATAAAAGATGTGATATTGTCGCTAGGTATTTCAAGTCAGTTACAACACAGAAGGACCTCATACAAAACACAATGAAATACTGCCCAGTCCTGCACTATCCCCACAAATCCTGCGCTTGAGTCCATTGTAGCAGTCACTGGGTCAATTCAACTCCTTCATGGCCTTCCACTTTTTCACTGCCCCTCTGTTTTTCCAAGCATGGGGCTCTTCTCTGGGAACTGGCCCTTCCTTAAAACATACTTACATCCAAAGTATGTAAGTCTCACCATCATTGTCTCTAAGGAGCACTCTGACCATACTTCTTCCAAGACAGATGTGTTTGTCCTTTTAGTATGATCATGGGACTTTCATGTCCATCGTGTTTTCAATATTCTTCCCAGCATCAATTCTTCCCATAATTCAAAGGTATCAATTCTTCTTTATTCTTCCTCATTTCCTGTGCAACTTTCACATGCATGTGAGGTATTGGAAACTACCATGGCTTAGATTGGGTGCATCTAAGTCCTTAAAAGAACATCCTTGCTTTTCAATATTCTAAAGAGGTCTTGTGCAGCAAATTTAGTGAATGCAATTTATCATTTGCTCTCTTGACTGCTGCTTCTAAAGGCATTGATTTTGGGTTGAAGCAAGACAAAATCTTGACAGCGTCAAACTTTCTCCATTTTTTATGATGTTACCTATTGATCCACTTATGAGAATGTGGGTCCTTACATTGAGTTGTAATCCTTACTGAAGGCTGCAATCTTTGATCTTCATCAGCAAGCGCCTAAAGTTGCCCTCACGTTGAGCAAGCAGGTTTTGTCATCTGCATATGGCAGGTTATTAACAAGCCTTCCTCCAATCCTAGTGTAGAATTCTTCTTCATATAATCATTTCTCTGATTATTTCCTCATCATGCAGATTGAATAAGAATGGTTAGAGGATACAACCCTGACACACCCCTTCCCTGATTGTGAACCATAAAATATTCCCTGGTTCTGTTCCCACAAATGCTTCTTGATCCGTGTACACGTTTCTCATGAGCACAATGAAGTATTCTGGAATTCCTATTCTTTTCAAGGCTCTCTGCAGTTTGATAAGATCCACGTAACTGAATGCCTCAGCATAGTCAATAAAACACAAGTAAATGTTTTCTGATATTCTGCTCTGAACCACAATCTATCTGACATCAGCAATGATATCCCTTGTTCTACCCACTGGCCGGTTATCTTCCTGTAGCTGCATCATTGCATATGGCTGTGTGAGTCTGAAGAAGTTCTTATGGACTGGTACTGGACTTATGGACGAGTTGAACTGGGCTGGGATAGTTTTTGATATATAATTACTTCTTGATATAAAGCTTTTGCTTACATATATATGAATGTTTCTGGATTTGTATCTCTAGTCAACCTGGCCTAGCACACAGCCAAAACAAGACCGCAGGCCAACTGTGGAACAGACTATTAATTGCTCATATGCAAGTCCAAATTGAGGCAGGAGGCATTAAAATATGTTGAAGAGAGCAAAAATACAACATTGAGTATATCCTATGTAAACGCAGAGACCATTTCAAGAAGAGCTTTGATGTATTGGACATAATGATTAAAGACCAAAGGAGAGGAGGATGATATCAAGAATAGCAAAAATAAATCAAAAAGGGCTAAAAAGATAATAAAGGAAGAAGAAACAAAAATTGATATCAGAGATATTCTGAAACTTACTCCATAATGTGGATTGCTACTGCAGTTTAGAAGGAATGAAAAGAATTGAATGACTGATCTCACAGGACCGCTTGCAAATGCAGTGGACAACGTCCTGGAGAAAACCACGTAGAAGCGCACACTTGCTATTGCTCAAGCTGAAAACACTGAATCGCAAGATTGAAGGGTTCTATGGGAAACAGTAATTGAAATGGTACAGGAATCATTGAAGAAAACTGAATACACAAAAACCACTTAATCCACAGATAAAAAATTGGTCAATGGTTCCATTTCAGGAGTTAGTATATAATCAAGAATCACTGCTATTGAAAGAAGGCATAAGCTTTCCTGAAGATATCAGCAAAGAACAAAGCTCACGAATTGAGTGAATACCAATAATTAAAATTTTGGTAATTAAAACTTATCAAAAAACTAATGCAGCTCTTAAGGCACTCACTTGTCCAGGAAAAAAAAAATTGGAAAGCAGCTACCTGGCTAACTAACTGGCAGACAGCCATAGCCACGCCCACTTTAAAGAAAGGTGATTTCAACAGAATGTAAAACATGGAAATTATCAAACAATATCATTAAAAAAGAAAATCACTGCCCTTAAGCCTGTTGTAGGACAGAGTAGACTTGCCCCTTGGGTTTAGTAGAACTTCCTCTTTGGGTTGAGGCTATCAATATCAATCCAACTCATAGCAAACTTTGAGGACAGGGTAGAACTGCCCCTATGGGTTTCTGAGACTGTAACTCTTTACAAGAGTCAAAAGCTTCATCTTCCTCCTATGGAGGTTTTGGAAATTTTGAATTGCAGCCTCTGTGGTTAGCAACCCAATGAGGAACCACTACATTGCAAAGGCTCCTTTGACCAGGGAAGTAAAAGTTGCTGAAGATAATTCAAAAATTGTTGCAGCAGTGTGTCCACAGATAGCTGCCAGTAATTCAGGCTAGAGTGAGAAGAGGACTTGGGAAAAGGTATATCATTGCTGATACAAGACGGCTCTTACATGAACAGAGTACTAGAAAGCTGTTTATTTTCGAATGACCATACAAATGCTTTGGGCTGTGTGGATCATGAAAAATGTGGATAACATTGTACAGAATGGGAATTCTGGAATATTCTATTGTACTTATCAGGAACCTGTACACAGAGAGTTAATCATAACTAACTCAATGGCACCTAACAAGTTAACAATATGCCTGTGGCTATGACAGATGGGTGAAAGAGTTAGCACACTTTCAATCAAAATAGTAGAAATCTAATATAAGATTAATTTGAAAGAAAAAAAAAGATTAATTTGTTGTAAATCCAAAATATAAAAGTCCTCTCCCTTGCAGTAAAAATTGCTTTTAACCTTAATCGGTAGGGATGTTCTAACTCAGGAAAGTGGTAAAAAGGGACATTAAGATCAATGCCTGGTACAAAACCCCCCTCCTTCCCATTTAGATAAACAATGGAGCATGATGCTAAAGGGGGTGGTCTCTTACCTCCTGGAGAAATGTAGGTATAAATCATTTTTTTCCTGTGATTATTGCAAAACTTCCTTTTGTCACATTGTTTGGGGGTATATGACTTGTTTGGTTTTCACCTGCCATTTTGAGGTAGTAAACCCCATTATTTCCTTTTGCCTCATGCTTGCAGAATAAATTTAGACTTTTCTCAAATCAACCTGGTCTCTGTCTTGGTTGAAGCAGTGACAGGCAATCCTGGGTCCTTATTTATGGCAAACACCATAATCCCATTTTGGAAGGAGTTCTCTCTACTAGTGGAGAGGGTTGTCTTATTAGATGCCATCACATACATTCCAAACCATAGCAACCTTATGCACAACAGAATGAAAAACAGCCTGGTCCTGTGCCACCTCGTAAGTGTTTCTGTGCCTGAGCCCATTGCTGTGGCCAGGATGGTCACTCGTTGCGCCTCTATTTTACCAAACATCATTTCCTTCTCCAGGGACTCACCTATCCTGAAAATATGTCCCAAATAGGTAAGAGGAAGTCTCACCATCTTTGTCTCTAAGTACTCTGGCCATACTTCTTCCAAGAGATTGCTTTGTTCTTTTAGCAATTCATGGCATTTCCAACATTCTTCTCCAGCACCACTATTCAAATACAACCATTCTCCTTTAGTCTTTGCTACTCAGTGTCCACCTTTCACATGCATTTGGACAAGTGAAAATGCCATGACTTGGGTCAGACACACCTTAGTCCTCAAACTTACATCCTTGTTTTTCAATGTTCTAAAGAAGTGGTGTACAGCAGATTTACCTAATGCAGCTCATCTTCTAATCGTTTGACTGCTGCTTCCATGAGCATTGATTGTGAATCCAAGCAATGCACAATTATGGGCAATTTCAACCTTTTCTTCATTTATCAGGATGTTACTTATTGGTCCCGTTTTGAGGATTTGGGTCTTCTTGACATTGGGTTGTAATCCATACTGAGAGCCCAAATCCTTGATCTTCATCAGCAAATGCTTCAAATCCTCCATTTGAGTAAGCAAGTTGGTGTCATCTCAGTATCGTAGGTTGTTAATAAGACTTCCTCAAATCCCAATACTGAATTCTTCTTCATATAAGCCAGCTTCTCTGATTAGTTGCTCACCATACAAATGGAATAAGTATGATGACAGACACAACCCTATCCAACACCCTTCCTGATTTTAAACCAGGCAGTATTCTTTTGTGCGGTTTGTACAACTGCCTCTTGATCCACATGCAGGTTCTGTATAAATACATTGAAATGTTCTGGTATTCACCTTCTTCTTCAGGGTATCCATAGTGTTATGATCCACACAGTTGAATACCTTGGCATAGTCAATAAAATACAAGTAAACTTTTTTTCTAGTATTCTCTTCTTTGAGCCAAGATTGATCTGACATCAGCAATGGCATCCTTTGTTCCACATCCTCTTCTGAATCCAGCCTGTACTTCTGGTAGCTCCCTGGCAATATACTGTTGCCACTGTTGTTGGATGGTCTTCAGCAAAACTTTAATGGTTTCTGATACTTGTGATATTTTTGTATTGTTTGAGCATTCTGCTGGGTCACCTCTCTTTGGAATGAATGCAAACATGGATCTCTTCCAGTCGGTTGGCCGTGTAGCTGAAGAAGGTTAAAGTAGTAGTAAGCCCTTGTTTTCCTTGGAAGTATGGTCTGCTAAAAGGCAAAAAACAAACAAACAAAAACACCTCCCTGAAAGCCACTCCATATCTACAAGCCATCTCAGACACAGAGAGAAGTCACAGCACCAATGGAAGAGCACCCCAAGATCTCTGTCTGAAATTGTGGAGGCCAAGATGAGAGGCACCAGAAACTGTGTCGTGGAGACTACAGGACGGAGCAAAGGAGCCAACGTGAGATCAGATGCCAAGGCAGGGGAACTATGAGACAGAACAAAGAAGCAGTGCTGAGTTAGAGCAGTAGGCAAGCTTTTGAGTTTATAAAGAGAACATTGACTGCTGCCTGGGAGAGGTATTGGTCTTGCTGACTGAACAGTGGACCAAAGACTATATCCTTCTGTTGACTGATCCAGAATTTTGGTAACCTATAACTTTCCTAATAGACTCTCATAATTGTGAGTATTTTCTGTGAGTTCTCTGTGACCATCACAATGAATCACCAAACCCAGCATAGAAGTAGAAAGCAGTAGAAGAAGTGGTTGCTGTCAAAATAGGGTAAAGAAAGAAGGAGAGTGGAGCTATGGCTGATCGCTCGCTAGTGGCAATGGAGAATCCAGAGGAGGTCAGATATGGCCCTCCCTTCCACACCATTTCATAATAAATCTCCACCATAATACAAATGTAAGCACAATAAAAATACAATAGCTCAAGAGCATAGATAATAAATTGTAAAGTGTTTAGGAAGTCAAGGCTTTGAGTGTTTGTAAGTACCTTTGAAATATATAATTTTT